>NC_143012.1:149793263-150125763 GCF_055824585.1 Amblyomma mixtum
CTGTCTTGAATACTACTCTACCTGCTTCTTGACAGTGTTACGGGAAATGGAGTTCCACCCTCACGGGTTGTCAGTGAACGTTAAAGAACCCCAAGTGGTCGAAATTTCCGGAGCCCTCCACTACGGCGTCCCTCATAGCCTGAGTCGCTTCGGGACGTTAAACCACCATAAACCGCACGGGTTCTCAGTCACTTCTAGGATCAGCGCTTCGACTCTGCTTCCCAGGATCGCTGCTGTCTCGCTCGCGCCGTCGCCACCTCATCGCGTGAGGTATTGCTGCGCTCCCTTATAAATAGGTCTATAGACAGTCTATAGACTTTTTATTTACTTCCTATATATATATCTATACCGGGTGTTTTTTTTAGAAGGTCCAAAATTTTTAAAGAAAGGTAAATGTTGTATTAGCAGAATTGGAGATTGCCAAACAGTCCAGCCAAGAAAAAAGATTTTCATGAAAAAATTTTTTGCGCGCGTAACGAAGCGAGAAAAAGCCACCCTGGTAATTTTTTAATATCTTTAGCCCAACTACAAGAAAACGCCAGACCTCGCCTTACGAGGCACAAGGAAAAATGGCTTGTACCTACACCTCGCACCTCATACCATACGCAATCTTTGAAATATATTACTCCCACATTACTCAATAGTTTAGAGTCGTCGAATTTCGATCCCGCATACGAACCTAAACATACCATTAGTCTGTTCTGTCGGCAGAAATTATTATAGTTGTCTTAGATCTTGTAATGTGAGACGTTTTCTGCGCTGTAATTATTGTACCCATGTCCCTTGTAGAAATTTACTGTCGCTTCAATTCGTTACATACTGTGTCCAGAATGTCTAAAACATTGTACTTCATCTGTTTTTTTTCTGTTTTCTTTTTTTTCTGTGTTTGAAGCTTTACAAACTGTTGTTTGCCTTGCAATGTTGAATTTGTATTTATTTGTTGCTCTTGAACTATATTGCCTCTGTAATATGTATCTGTATTTATTTTTCCTTTGTTATGGTGATGTTGTTTCCGACACGCTGCAGTGCCACCATGTAGGGGGCCGGGGCCCTTGTCAAGCTGTTTTTACAGCTTTTAGTCCCGGCTCCTACCTTTTCGAAAGGAAAGGAAATAAAGAGAGAAATTTCGAAAAAAAAAAAAATTCCTTTAGATTTGTTTTAACCCTGGGGCTATACTGAGGGCTACGGCGGACACCAGGTAAGAGGCAAACTACTTTAATTAGTTCGGTGATTAACTGAATACGTTAATTAACTTTTATAATTTTTGTTTTAGGGGATATGTTGTATTAGCAGAATTGGAGATTGCCAAACAGTCCAGCGAAGAAAAAAGATTTTCATGAAAAAATTTTTTGCGCGCGTAACGAAGCGAGAAAAAGCCACCCTGGTAGGCAGCTTCACACTGTAACACAGCGTCTGTGAGCGCCTGTGACGTAGCTCGCTCCGCCCTGCACTTTGTGTCAATGCGTTTTTGTTCCAGCGTGGCATTCCATGAGGCTGCGGAGCGAAGCGAGATAAGCAGTAATAGCGCAGGCCGCCAGTCCTGGACGCGTGACGCAAAGAGCAGGGCGGAGTGAACTACGTCAGAGGCGCTCCCGCCGCTGCGTTACGGTGTGAAGATGCCTACCAGGGTGACTTTTTCGCGCCTCGTAACGTGCGTGAAAAATTTTTAATTGAAATTGTTTTTTCTCGGTTGGACTGTTTAGAGGACGATCTCCAATTCTGCGAATACAACATATCCCCTAAAACAAAAATTAGAAAAGTTAATTAACATATTTAGTTAATCAGCGAACTAATTAAAGCAGTTTTCCTCTTGCCTGGCGCCCGCCGTAGCCTCCAGTATAGCCCCAGTGCTAAAATAAATCTAAAGCAATTTACCTTTTTTTTTAAATTTTGGACCTTCTAAAAAAACACCCGGTATATATATATATATATATATATATATATATATATATATATATATATATATATATATATTGTTTTTGTCTATTCATAATCTATAGACTGTCTATAGACAAAAGTCTACTAAAAGCGCATGGCCATAAACCTATAGATTGCTCTGTAGGATTTGTCTATAGACAGTCTATAGACTTTATAGACAGGAGTCTATAGACACTCTATAGACTGTCTACAACTTTTTTGTAAAGGCTGCTTTCAGCTCGCCCTCCTTGGCATATCTGCCCACTGTTTCCCTTCGAGACACTTTGTTTTCCCGACGCGCTGGGTGTCTCAGCATTGCGCCATATTCGCCTTTGTCTGAGGGTGCCTGGATGTCAGCGTGGCGACACTGGCTTGGGAGCTCCCTACTTTGTCTGGGAAACTTCTCCTTCAAAAGAAGTGAGTGCGGCCTGGCAACTAGTCTGCTTCAGTTAGCAGTGGGGATTAATGGGATGGTGTGTATTTACGAAGTGTCCTGCGGCATAATTAAAGTAACTGTCACGCAGGTTGTTGTTTTATGGCGTGGCTCGCATGCCTAGGCGAGTCAAGCAGCGTGGACGAAAGCAGGGAAATACGCAAATATACACACACAACCCGGCCTGAATCTCTACCTCGTTCTGCGCTAGCAGGCTGCTTTTGTGGCTTATTAATTTACTTTTCAGGAATGTAAAGGCGCAGTGACTGTCTCACTTCTCGTTGAATACCTCAACTGGGCCCTGAGTGAAGGGTGGAAGGCGGGAGTCAAAGAATAGGTGCCGTAGAGGAAGGCTCCGGAATAATTTCGACCACTTACGGCTTTTTCACGTGCACTGACATCGCACAGCACACGGGCGCCTTTTGCGTTTCGCCTCCATCGAAACGTGGTTGCCGCGCCGGGGTTCGAACTCGGGAACTCCGACTGAGTAGCATAGCGCCCTAGAACAGGATGAGGAGGTAGAAAAGCAGACAGGGCGAACGATTCGCAGTGCTTGCTTCCGCCCAGACTAGCGCCATTCCGGAGTGCTTTTCATCCGTAGGTGACCTGGACATTGGAGGTACGTCTCTCGGTACGGAAGGTTTGCGGTGCCTTTCGGGAAGTACTGTGCAACGTCGAGCCGTGCGAAAGCGTGTTACCATCAATTTCACGGCAGCCTAGCTCCGCTGAGGGAAGGTAGTGCCGGCTCTCGTTGCAGAGGTACCACGACGTGCCGATGTTCCTGCGCTGCATGGAGGTGCTGCTGATCGCGGCCTTCGTCGCTGTCTACGTGGTTGGCCGGGTGCTGGGTCCGTCGCCCGTCATCAGCCCGTACACCGTCAAGGTGGTGCTGTGCGCCGCCCTGCTGGGCTTTTACTACCGGCAGATCGTCATCTACCTGCCCATCTCGCCCACCCTGGGACCGCTGCTCTACAAAGTGCGACTCATGGTGCGTCTCTGTGCTCCTCTCTATACGAGATGTCGCTGTAGCCTGGCTGGGTCAAAGCAACGGCGCACAGAAGCGCCAAGTATGACCTGTTCGAGCAGCCGTTCATTAAGGCATCTACTCGTTTGCCTGATGAATTTTTTCCCCCGTAAGACAGTGGCACACAGTACACAACCTCTTCTGTTCGAAGTTCAAGGGGATCACGGGGCTTCATGCCGCAACCCCAGGGCAGCTGGTCTTCACTGTCGCTTTCTGCCTAATTCTTTCATGGGTGCACAAAAAAAAAAGAAGAAAAAAACGTTTACACCGATTCTATCGGCAATCTTTTTGAACGTTGGAACTGAAACTTCGCATGTATGGAACAGTCAGAGTTTTACCTTTTCCCTTTCGCTGATCGGTATGAGTTTGTTTATTTAGTCTCTGTTCCGTTTCTTGCGCTTTTGTTTCTAGAGGTCACGAGGGGTTAAGACGGTGCGAACGGGTGCAGCGATCGAGTCCATCGATCATTATGTAACACGCCGTACACGCGCTTCACTCTAGCCTCTCCGCAACTTGATTGGTGACGGCGGTGTCCCTCTCGTCACCCTTTCTCTCTCTTTCCTCTCCCACTTTCCCTCTCCGTCAGCTCGCTTAAAAGTGGAGATGGGGATGTTGTTCTCCACTTTGCCGCCTGCCAACCAAGGTTTCACACGCCACCGACAACGCCAGCACAGCATACTTTTCGCGATAATGGGCATTCTGATGTCAAGGCATTAAAAATACATTTGGCAAAAACAGCCCATGGGCCACAGCGTGCTGCGCTACTCCGGTATCCAATCACAGCAGTAAACGAAATCATAATTTCAACTTTTCACTGTATTGAACACGTCAGAAGTATCACCTATAATTATATTTCGTGGTTAGATTTTTCTTTGAGGAAGAAAAAAAAATCATTAACGACGGGCTTTTTTAATACTGCGGAGGAGCACAGCGAGATGAAGGTCATGGGCGCGAGCGGAGGAGCTTCACTGCGGCTCTTCGCAGGTGGCCGAGGACTTTGTGAACTTCATGCGCATGGCACTGCTGGTGATCATCAGCGGGGGCATCGTGGCCCACGCGCTGCTCTACCCGGACTACCCGTTCAACGTGGAGCTGCTGCGGCGGACCTTCCACAGGGCATGGTTCTCCCTCTTCCTCACGCCCATTTCGGACCTGGAAGGTACGCGGGCTCGGCACGCTTCGCCAATTGTTCGGCCATCAGTCACACAAAGGATTGAGGGGGCCGCAGTGCTCTTAGTCCCTAAGCAATAACGACGCTGCGACAGCCATTATTCCCTCAGACGACCAACCCTGATGGTGTAATCACAACGGGCCGTCAGTCACAGTTAGTCTCCGCGAGGA
Organism: Amblyomma mixtum; assembly: GCF_055824585.1. Classification (NCBI taxonomy): domain Eukaryota; kingdom Metazoa; phylum Arthropoda; class Arachnida; order Ixodida; family Ixodidae; genus Amblyomma; species Amblyomma mixtum. The sequence continues at coordinate 149,797,979 of NC_143012.1, forward strand.
CTAAACGTTCATCTTGAGGATTATAGGGTGTCGTTAGTCCCATTGTACCCGGTTTTAAATCATATTTGCCTACCGCTTTTTCGCTCGGAGTAACCGTGGAGCCTAGGCCTCTCCAAAGCCAGACGTGCTGCGCGCGGTTCGCCGCTTTTTTTTTTTAGCAATGTGTGTAGCATCTACGCTTCTGTGTGTAGGTCCACTGACTTCAGGTATTAATTATCTTCGTCCGTGTGTGCATGGGGGGCAAGTGGTTATTTAACAGCCTCTGCGCTTGGAGTAGCTGTTTCACCGCTGGCCACGAAGCATCTGAGCGTAATTTCCGGGCATAAAAAAAAATAATTGTTCGTTTCATTTCGTGACAAAAAGGTGCGTAGTCTTGTTTAACAAAGTTACCACGCGGTGCCTTACATAAAACTACCAGTCATTTGCTGATGTATGCTGTCCCATGCTCAACCAACACATATCGTCTGGGCTAGGTAGCCGGCCATGGTGCGTACCCGTGGAGGCCCAGCTGTGCCCAGCGGTGGCCAGCATGAATAAAAACCCTGTTTCCTCCATTCACGTAACTCCACTTGACATTTTTCGCAGGGGATCCGCGCTGCGTCCGACTGAGAGCCACCAACCGTTCATCGGAAGAGTGCCGGATCAGCGACTGTAAGTGAATGCTACCACACTGATGCCTCGCCTGCCTGCTCAGGTTTTGCAATGCTAGGGAAGCGTCACGGAGAGTGCGAGAGATTTGTAGTAATGCGTGCTTCGTTGACGTTGTTGCTGTACGCGCGGCAGTTGTTTAGACGTTAATTAGAATACTACAAGTAATAAGCGAGTAATTGCTCATTGCCATCCACCCAAGCGCAGCCAAACGGCTACAAAGGAAAACTACGGAAGGAATGAACGGAAGGTTGCTCAGAAACTTCGTAGTTAAAGAAAAATTCGCCCCGGTCCGGAATTCGAACCCAGGACCGGAGCAGTCGCTCTACCGACTGAGCTAACCGGGACGCAAGCTTATGGTTGGGCGAGAGCGAATTGATCAATAACTGGAAGTGGGAACAGCGTTGATCAAATGTTTACGGGAATCCCCCAAGGTGGAGTAGATTTGTAATAAGGGAGCAATTACTCATTGGCATTCACCCAAGCGCAGCCATACCGTATGGCCTCGCTTGGGTAGATGCCAATGAGTAATTACTCCCTTATTACAAATCTACTCCACCTTGGGGGATTCCCCTAAACATTTGACGTACTACAGGAAGTTCCCGTATTGGCTACTTGAGCGTTCAGCACAGTCAAAGTTGGTGCATAATTGTTTATTTATGCTCATATAGTATTTCATTTTAATGGCGCGGGGCAACGCATAGTTTTAGCGCCAGCAGAGCAAAATTTTTAGCAGCGCAGAATATGTTCTTAACTTGATGTAGGCTCAAAAGAAAACTTTGGATTGAAGCTTTGGTCTTTCAACACAAAATTTTCGATTGTTTGGAACTGCTCGTTGTAGCTACAGGATAATGGCTTTGCTATATCACTGAGGGGCATGGGTGAGCAGTGTGCGGAAACCCTTGCAGACACCGACTACACCTGCACCAACCCCGGCGTGTGGCCCTACCTGTTTGTCATACAGTTCCTCGTCCTGCTCAAGCTGGTCTTGCTGACGCTACTCTACGCTCTCTTCAGGTGAGGCTCCTTCACTCAGTCGACATTCGAAGGGGCGCTACGCATTCGTGGACGTGGGGCGTTCCATTGTTCCGTGTACAGCGGCGCTATGGAACCCACCAATTAACGGCTCTCACTTGCGCTACAGCGTGGCTGCAAAAGCACTGCAGAGGAATTCACATGTGTTTTGTTCTGAGTACTGGCGGGTCATACTTAGGCCGTAGAAAGCATCTAGGATGTTGCGCTCCCACGAGGCGAAGGTGTAACGGCGATCCGTGCACCGTTTCCTCCCATGAGAGGTACAGTATTTGTCAAAAGTTTAGAGCCCAGGGGGTTTACTTCTTAGCCTTGCAGTGGGACTCCTGAAGCATTCTGGGAAGTCCTACCAATTGAAGGAGGCAGAACCAGAAATCTTCTTACCCAGAGGAAATTTGGAGCGCTGGAGACGCATCACGAACCACACAGTGTGGCTCAGAAGCAAACCCCCTGGGCTCCAAACTTTTGACAAAGGCTGTACATTCTCCGGAGTGCCCTACAGAGGCAGCGTGTCTTTAAGCAACAGGTGACTGCGGGTTTTATTGGCTAATGTACTCGTACGTGCTACACCGCCGGCAATGTTTTCAATAGAGAAAGACCCTCGGACAGCTAGAGGCGTTGTTTTGGCTGCTCGAATGTTTTCCCACCGTTGTAATGCGGGAACCAGTAAAGCGCGGAACGGTAGAGTTGTGTGCACGTGGTTGGTCCGGCTGCAGGATCCGCTCGCGTGACCTAAAGTCCCTAGATACGCTTATCTAGGGACTTTAGCGTGACCGGGTGGGCGCTGCTCGTGGCTCGGTAGACCAGTGCGTTCTACGCACCGCCCAGGTGCTACCACCAATGTCGTGCAGGTGAGTCCTGCCTGGTTCATCCGCATAGAGTGGTCGGTGCGCAACATCTTGTGCAGCTTGTTTCGCAGAAGCCCAGCGGCCGATGCGCACGTAGACTGAGACGATGAATTTGGTTTGGTGCCATGTAAAAGGAAGTTCAAGAAACCCAGACTGAGATCGGCCCCGTCGACGTATGTGATGACTTAACCCTGCGGCACACGGCAGCGCAGCCGGCTCTGTGCTATGGCCAAAACTGGAGGAATCCGTTTACAGCAGCTGCTGCCAAATCAACATCCGTCTTCACCGTCCTGATAGAGTGGCAGTAATATCGCATCACTTTAAAGTCTCGTGGTGAAGCCAAACGCCCAAATGAATTCGACGAGCAAGAGTGCATCTCGAAGGACATTTAATAAAAACTTCTAAATTTTATTCTGGGAATTATACACGCACATTGCGACTGAACGTTAGTGTGCGCAGTCACGCGGGCGGCGTGCCTTTCCCAGATGCCTTTCAGACTGCCACAGCCTCTTCAGCGAACCGCAGATTCACTTCGCTTTTATTGACCTCGCTTAACCCTGTGTGACGCCACTTAGTTCTTATGAGCTTTGATCGAGTCCCACTGACCTTATTTGGTCGTCGGAGGCCATATACTTAAGTTGCCTTTATGAAGATTGGTTCCCGCTTCCAAAGGGGCGACGTTGGCTTCAGTCAAACGCCGGAACACCATTTCATCGTGAGTGAACCTTACCGCCTCCCGGCCTGGCCTCACTTGGACCCGTTCGGACAGGAATTCCTTGACTTATTGCGCATTGATGCTCAGTTGTGGAGAAACCCTGGAAAATCCTTGATGCATCAGACTGGAAGAGAGAGAGAGAGAGAGAGAAAACTCCAGCGAGATGCTTGGTTGCGGTTTTTTTTATGTTTACCACGTTGCGGCCAGAGAGCATTTTGCCAGGCGCGTCAGATTGCCTCTTATGAAGTTCGTGTGTTTATTTAAAGCTGTTAGAGTGTCGCCAAACTAGAAATATATTGTTATCATTACGAGAGATGTTTATGGGTGAACGCCATTTGACGCGCCGTGGCATGTCTAAAACAAAAACTTCGCGTTTGCGAAACCGTTATTTTCTCGAGAATGCATCTGCCGGGCGCATGTGATTCACACGCGTCCGGAACTGCGACGAACACGCACCGCAGTAAGAGGAGGTTTGTTATACAAGCTAAACCTTCCGGTCTCTCCTTGTCACCGTCTTTCGCACTGTTTCAAACAAGACTGTAACAACTAGGCCAACTTGCTGCACTTGTGCAACTCAGAATGTCGTTGGGAGATACCAGAGAGTGACAATTTTTGTACGTGTGCTTTCCTTTTTAGTATTCTTCACAACATATCAGCAGTACTTGACAACGCTTGATGCCTCCGCTTCCTGACTTGCACACGCTGTCCGTCACTACGGAGCGTATACGACCATGCTTGTTCTACGTCACTGTATGCGACGCGCATGGGGCAGTGCATAGAGCATTGTAATCCACTGGCTAGAGTGCCAGCTTCGTGCCATTCACTGGTATATCAACCGGCGTGTTTTCTCCGCACGTTTGCGATAAAGACCGTGCTATGTTCCTTTGCAAACATCCCTATACTTACATCAATATGTTTTTGCTCGTTTCAGTTTTTGCATACACTTTGGCTTAACCGGACCGCTCAGCGCGTGGTTATAAATCTGTAAGGGTGTTGCATAAATTCGGCCGTCCACACAGTGCTTAAAATTAAATTAAAACTAGTTCTAAGGAGCGTTAACACGTTTTGGCGGGCTAGTTGGTTAAGCATCTTGAATAAACAGCGCGAACGAAGACGAGCACAAAAGACAAGAAAACGGACGACACAGCGCTGACTAACAACTGTTAGTCAGTTGTTAGTCAGGGCTAGTTCTAAGGAGTGATGTGGAAGTATTTTTCGACTTTTCGAAGAGGAATCGAAAACTGCACATATCCACTCAGTCTCCTATGTGTTTCGAGTATTCGGAACGACACGGATATTCGGGACAAATAGTATATCCGGGAGAACATTAAAAAATATTTATCGTGTTTGGCGATCTTCGCTGACAGCGAAACGAAAACATGGCGGCTCCGTACCCCGTCCATTGAAGGTGACCGTTTCTTAAACAGGCTATAGGAGTTCTTATTAATGTTACAATGTATTTAACGGCTACGTTTTCACCTGTTCTTGCTGGCTAAATTTTGTTCGTCCGTCAGTGCGTCACACCGCTATAAAAGTGGCCAAAAAAATTCATGGGCGATCAATGCGATTTACCCTGAAGAGAATGTGTTAGCATGTGGGCTCAGATTTCGTGAGCGTGCTGACTCATGGCAACCTCTTGGCGCAGCGGCGTAAATTAGCACGCGTGCCACGAATTTGTGCGGATTTCTGCGTGCTGTTGCGGAGCCTAGTGCCACAGCGCGAGAGGCTGGCAGTTTATCACTCGGTGTCCAGAAAGGCTGTTTGGCATGCTTGTTTTCCATTTGTTTGAAATCATTTGCGATATTATCAAATTTGCTCAAATTAGGTTTCTAGCTTGGTCAAGCGTTTTATCATGCGCCGTAAATCGTAGGCTTCAACAAGGCCTTGTGTTCGAACTTTTGCTCGCGAGTTCAAGGTGCCCACCTTCTCGTGTTTGTAAGCGGCCCCACAAAACCGGCCATGCAACTTGGGCTGGCACGTGCAAGTGCCCGACTGCTCTTGCGTTTGGGCTGTATCCCTCATGGATGAAAGTTGATGAAGATGACGATTTCCAAAGCACAGGCTGGCAGCTTAAAACGCGGGGAGAAAGGCTGCGGCGATGGCCGAGTGGTTTAAAGCGGCGACAAGCGAGGCGATTTGTTCGCGCAGCCGCGGGTTCGATTCCTAGCAAACCGACACATGGAGCCGGAGTTTTCCTTCGCATCGCCCTTCTAATGCTGAGACCTTAACAAAGTGGGACTTCAACCCACCCTTTTAGGTGTGCAACCGATGCCTTCAACAACTCAGCTGCGTCCAAATGTGTTTCTTTATTGGCTTTATTCACTCAGCTACCTCCACAAGACGTCATGTGATGTTTCTAGTTGGTATTTCACTTTACCTGGGCAAACGGTGGTTCATGGTACGAATTACATTTCGTTAAAAAAAAAAATGTTATATTTTTTTAGAGTTTACGCGCTCTCCAATGTATCTTTTTGTTGTCTCTCGAGTTGAAATGCCTAGGCACATTAAAAACAGCAAATCAATTCAGCAAAAACAGCCCGGCAACGCTGACGAGCTATAGGGTAAACACGAGCGCTAGGTGACTGCGCAGTGATGCAAAACTATCGGAAAATTGACTATCGAAAGTGTCGACAGTTTTTTTTAAAGTATCTATACGGTTGGTTGGTTTATGGGGTTTAACATCCCAAAGCAACTAAGGCTATGAGAGACGCCGTAGTGGAGGGCTCCGGAAATTTCGACCACCTGGGGTTCTTTAACTTGCACTGACATCGCACAGTACACTGGCCTCTAGAATTTCTCCTCCAAAGAAATTTCATACGGCTGTCGATAGTACTATCAATAGAACTGTCAATAGAACTGTCAATAGAACTATCGAAAGTACTATCGATAGTACTATCGATAGTACTATCGATAGTACTATTGATACTACTATCGATACTACTGCCCGCCGCGGTGGCTCAGTGGTTACGGTGCTCGGCTGCTGACCCGAAAGACGCGGGTTCGATCCCGGCCGCGGCGACCGAAGTTCGATGGAGGCGAAATCCTAGAGGCCCGTGTTCTGTCCGATGTCAGTGCGCGTTGAAGAACCCCGGGTGGTCGAACTTTCCGGAGCCCTCCACTACGGCGTCCCTCATAACCTGAGTTGCTTCGGGACGTTATACCCGAATAAACCAAGCCAATAAACCAAACAGTCGATACTACTATCGGAAGTACTATCGATAGTACTATCGATAGTCGTTTTTTTACCATCGATAGTTCGATAGTGACTCAACTATCGATAGTAGTAGCGATAATTTTGCATCACTATGACAGCGTCCTTATTTGCGTCCTTACGTTGTTTTAGAGCGGGAGTTTTTTTATGGGAGGCATTCCGCGGGCACCAACAAGATTAGGGAACAAAGTTGGCCAAAGTTTAGATTGCCTCTTTACTCCGGTACCTCGGCAATGCTACATTGTGTAGTCCGAAATTTCAATATACTCAGATTTATTCAACCAGATTTATGGTGGACAACAGCGCGGCGGAGCCTTCGTTCCACCTCGGTTCGTTCCTTCTATCCGTGTTCCACTAAGCTAACGTCCACCGTACACAAGCATCACTCCGTCACACGTGTCTCTTGCAAACAAAAACAGCACAATTTACTGAGAGTGGCGCCAAGTTTTCGCCGAGGTCGCAATAAATTTTCGCGAAAAAGGCACATATCTTAAGATAGCGCGCATGCACGAAGCTGATTAAAAAAAATATTCAGGGGGCACATTGGCTGTCTAAAAGTGCTGCAAGGCGAAAGCGTTCACTGGCGCACTGTTCGGAATTGATTTATTCATTTTTAATTTTTCCCCTGTACTTTTTGTTCTTTTTATTGTTTATTTTTATTTCTAACTTTTTATTTTTCTCTTCAAGTTTTTATTTCTTTACTTTTCTCTTTAATTTGTTGCATTTTTAATTTTTACTCATTTTGAATGTCTTTTTTTAACTTTTTATTTTTTATTTTATTCTTCTGATTTTTACATTTCTGTGGGTGACCTACTTACTACGAATTCGCGCACTCTGACGTCATAACCATTTCGACCAGCCTAAAAGCGTGATACCTCTGCTGACAAACTTCTGCTGACAACCTTCTGTCGACAACGATGAGGCATTAACGGCTTTCGCCTTAAAACGCCAGAAAGTTGAACTGGGCACCTAGTGTGTCGTCGATTATTCGCTTGTATCGGTCGTAGTTCAAGAAAGCGGTCGTCTGCAACCGTACGTACGTTGAAGTGTTTGTACTTTGTGGCACTGTTGGCGGCCCAGGGACAGATGGAGTCAAGCGAGAGGGTAATGGGGAGAAGGAGTGCGCAAACGCTTGCACTGCGGAGTCTGCAGAGAAGCGGGGGATGTGTTGGTGAACAGCGTATGCCCTAGCGCTCTGTTTATCAATGAGCGTGCACACAGGCCTTTTGCGGCATACCGACATCGTGCCTTTGAACGCATGGCACGAGGTGCGTGTAGAGGCGCTGGTTTACGGTTCTCGAATTCGGGCGCGCAGCATCGTCGCAACACAGATATGAGGACCGGCGTGAGCCATCGTCGGCACTGGGAGCTAGCGGTCCGTCTGCAGAGCTCTCGTTGAACCCAACGATTTATGCATTGACAGTTTAAACGTTGCGTAATTTTTATTCTTTTAGGTGTACAGGGAAGAGAAATGCGCATTGTAAAACACGCAATGCGCCGAAAAGGAATGCAGGTAGTAGTAAGCTTGAAGAAAGAAGAGGAAGGAGCCAGGGCCTTTCGGCTGGCACCGGCCGGAAATTTATAACTGCGACGTGCAGAGAGAAATTATTTGAAAGGAGGTGAAAGACGCGCGTCGCACTGAAGCGACGGCGGCTTCGAAGAGGAATGCTGCACTTACAGGGTCACTCTGCCAGCAAAAGCGTGTACCCACACGCTGTGATGCCTCCTTCAGCCAATAAAAGTATTCAGCAGCAACAGCAGCACGTCTAGCGAAAGTATGACGGCTGCTTCAAGGGTGAGGTGAGAGGTGAGAACGCCAGCGTTATCATCAACGGACGGAGCTTCCCCTGTGCTGCGCAGTCGGCAAGACCAGAGAATCACCAGTCTTTTCTTGTGGACCTCGAGGGCGAAAAGAGCTTTTCGGTGCTGATTTCGCCGGACGCTCGGGGAGGGAAATCGGGCGAGGCTCGTACCCGTAGATGACCCTAGCCGGCTGTCTCTGCGAAAGTACCCGAATGAGCTGAAGCAAAGAACCGCTTCACGCGGATGAGCTGATGGCTTTGGACACAAGCCGAAGCTTCAACTTCTATGGCCAATTAGCCGGAGCTCGATCGCCTTCACATGCGACTGGGGAGAGGTTTGGGCGATCCGCGAGAGCAGGGGCAGCATCCGAGGCTCAAAAAAAAAAAAAAAACGAACGGTGCTGTACGTATGCTTTCTTGCTTTAGGGTAGTTCAGGCGTAACACAGCTTAACCGGCGAATTTTTATTTTAAACGAAATTGTGGCGCAGCAGCCTGAATTATTTTTCGTGCACTTCATTAGGGCCTTTAACGCTCATGACAAGGTAGGTACTGTGTTCTCGTAAACACGACTTATGTTTCATTCTGTGGTCCTAATTACTAATCTAATATTACTGGTTCATGCTTCAATAAATTTAGTGTTCCTACACTCGAAAACAAACATGCTATTTCGCTTAAATGCATGTGCGCTTGTTTATTTCATGGATTTAATATTATAGATTTGATATAATTTAATATAGACTTAATTCACAGGACGACGCTGGGCTTGCAACTGGAGTTCCAAGTCCAGCATCGTCCTGTGTCTCTCTCTTTGATATTATTTTATTATTCCAGCCTAACTATTCATGTTGTAAAGTTTTGATATTGGCACACCCTTACTTCAGATCCTTTTGAAATATTATCACTACTCTGTTCCATGTATTTACGCATGAACGTAAGTCGTACTGGTTGCCTCACCGAAATATTTGCCACGCGATAACCGAGATGTCACGATGTCTTGCTTCACGGGTCGTGTTGTTCGCCTCCAGCCACACTGCGCAGAAGATCGAGTCGGCGTCAGACGACATCTGGAAGTTCCAGCGCTACAAGCTGGTGGTGGACTTCATGAACCGGCTGTGCCTGCCGCCGCCGCTGAACGCCTTCAGCTACCTCATCGCGCTGCTGCAGCTCCTGTGGCGACTCATTACCTGCCGCTACTGCCGCACCACCCACCGCCTGGTGAGCATCCCCACCTGTCGGGTTCCCTATACTCCATCTCGCAGGTAGTTTTGAGCGCTGTGAAGGCTGCGGCTACCTGAGCCAGTCAGAATGGCGTGCGTTGCAAAACGTGTTCTTCCGCGCCCTTCACTTCGCGACTGGTGGCTCCATCCCTGGGAAGGAAACAGCACCAGTGTCCGGCTGCTGCATGCCGGAGATTCGGCGACTCGGCGGTTGCCATGTTTACGAATGGCAGCCCCACTTTGCGGCAAGCCTCCGCAGTGCTGTGCTCGTGTGGACTTTCTCTGCTAATCTAAACTGCCAATGAAACGCTCGCTGTAGATTCAGAACACCATGCTCAACTACCTTTTCAGTCACTGCAACAAACTATGTGAAAATAGTCGCAACACTGCTGAAACATTTGAAGGAGTATTTGTTGTCTTCCTTGGCCCTGATTGGACCAGAGCGCTGTACCTTTCACAGTGCTGCAAACGAGTTGTGAGGTGAAGTATACTAGCCCTTTCTGTAGCGCAATACAAGCGTTCGAACGAAAGCATCTTCGACGGAAGTCCGTCTGGTTGGGTTCTTGGGTTCTTGAGATAGCCTTCGAGGAGGTGAGCGTCTTGGCCGTGGAGCCAAACCTGTTCAAGAGGCGACATGTGGAGTCATGGCACATTCGGCTCACACAGGCGGCGACGAATAGGACTCCAAGAATGCTACCCTCTGCGTACGTTAGTGGACTGCGCCACGTGCTAACAAAGGGAGAGCGAAGGCAGCACTCCGCTGCTGGCATACTTTAGTCACCCCTGTGGAAGGGACCGAGTTGGTCCCGAAACGTTGGGCAAAATTAAAACATTGGTTGACGTCAATTTTTTTCTCTCATCAATACAAGCGTAAATGTGCTCCGGCCCGAAGAGGGTTTCCAGCGTTCCTTGTGCTTCGCAGAACGGCCACAGCGACCTGACCAAGTCGCAGCTCCGCCTCTCGGAGAAGGACTACAACTACTGGAAGCATCTCGCCTCGCAGTACAGCCAGCGGCGGCGCGAGGAGCGAGACCTCGAGGAGAACAATAAGAAGCAGCTCGAGAGGTGCGCCCGCCCCCCTTCTTTCTCTTTCCCACCTGTGCGCAGAGCACAGCATGCCATTCTTTCTCGCGCCCAGCAGCCATCGCCTGCTGAGCGTGTCGAGTGTTTTACCGCGAGAGCTTTAGCAGCAGCTTTAGGGTAGAGAGATTTAGCACATCGGAGATGTATTAGCAGAGACGTATACCGGTTTTACGTACGCCTATTGCTCATGCGCAAAAGTCCTACCCGGTACCGCGCTACCCGGCATCGCACTTGCAACCGCGCGTACGCAGCTCCCTCACGTAAAACCGATGTACAGCCTTTGTCAAAAGTAACCAGGCTGCATGGTTTTCTTCTAGCTTGTATAGTGGAGCCCTTGTGGCTTTCCTAACGATCAAAAGGTGTTGGAAGGTAAGAAAACCCCCAGTCCTTACCTTTAACGACCATTTTAGCTTCAGGGAAGCTGTAATGGCTCCACTGTAGGAGCTAGAAGCAAACCATGCACCATGGTTACTTTTGGCAAAGGCTGTACGTCTCCGCGAGCGCGTCTACGGTATGCTAAATCTCTACTAGAGAGATTTAGCAAAGTGGATACCTGCTATTGTTACGTATACCGGCTCGTCGGACTCCTGTTGCGCACGCGTAGTAGCATAGGCGGGGTCACTGCGCATGCGCATGAGGCATCCGGCAAATCGCCATACGTCTACGTTAATACGTCCTGCTTTGCTAAATATCTCTGCTGTATTCCCCCGTGTAGGGCGACTTTGGTCGATCCCCATCGGAGAGCGATCCGCGGGAGTAAAGACGAGGAGACAGAGGCGTTCAAGAAAATCAACTAGGCAAACATATTCAAGTTTCAAGTTTCAAGTTTATTTAAAACGCACATAGTAATACAAATACAATAAAATCAGTACAGTAAAATATTCGCACTATTTACATCTTGAAGCAGTGAAAAAGGCGGTACAGGGGGTGTTTCTTGCTTAAAATTGGCAAAAAGCGTCCTTCTTTCATAGGCACATTACTTTCACTGACATCAAACAAGCCGTGGCACTAGTATGATTGAGATTTTTGAAAATTTTTAGACGTGTTGCTCGGCGAGATTTTCGATTTTGCTCTCCGCAGGTCAGGCGCAGAAGGATACAAGAATCCTTTGTATACCTCTCAAAACAGGTTTTATATTTTTTCTCACAACTGCGGTCGTCCTATATTTCTCACTGCCCCTGTATTCTTTGCCCGTGACCTGCAGAAAGAAGAATATTGGGCAGATTGGAAGAATCGTTACGAGCGAGGTAAACACACAAAATAAATAAATAAATATAGCGCGTACGAAGCGGGCAGAGGCACTCTGGCGCTGTATTCTAGCAAATGTGATTGCATGCCTTGCTTTTCTCGATGCCGCCTGTTAACCACCCGTGGTGGCTCGATGATTAGCGTTCTCGGCTACTGAGCTGGAGTACTCGGGTTCGAACCAGGCCTTGGCGGCCGCGTTTCGATGGAGGCGAAACACAAGAGGCGCCCATGTGCTGTGCGATGTAAGTGCACGTTAAAGAACCCCAGGTGGTCGAAATTATTCCGGAGCTCTTCGCTGTGGCACCTCTTTCTCTCTCTCTTCTTTCACTCCCACCTTCCTCCCTTCTCTCACGGCGCGGTGGAAGTGCCCATCGAAAAGTGAGACAATTAATACACCACTTTCTTTCCTCAAAAATCAATTTATATTTAAGGTGAGGGAAGTTATTGAACAAGTGGCTGAGATATCACGTCTTTATGACGACTGCTTCAGTTCCGCTTCCGTGGCAGCTTCGATTCCCTCGGGCTTAGGTCCGCACTTGCACGGCCGCTTTGCACCTGCCATGCCTTCTGGTTGTTTCTAGGGGCTTTTTTTTTTACATTCTGTGGTTTCGTCGCAGTCCTGCTTCGATCGATCCCTCAGTAAATAAACCCCCATGCGTGCTAAGCACGTGACAATATATTAGTAACTAGCATATATTTGCTCAATATATGTATATGTTGCATGCAAGTGTACAACAGTTGTATCTTACTGGTACTCACCTGTGGGGTAGAAACGTGGAGGCTAACGAAAAGGGCTCAGCTTAAGTTAAGGACAACGCAGCTAGGTATGGAAAGAAAAATGATAGGTGTAACGTTAAGAGATCGGAAGCGGGCAGAGTGGGTGAGGGAACAGACGCGGGTTATTGACATCCTAGTTGAAATCAAGAGGAACAAATGGAGAGCAGGCAAGCGTAGCAGGGGGCGGCCGAAAGTTAGGTGTTCGGATGAGATTAAGAAGTTCGCGGGGATACGGTGGCAGCAACTGGCAAAGGACAGGGCAAATGACAGATACATGGCAGAGGTCTTAGCCCTGCAGTGGGCGTAGTTATGCTGATGATGAACATCCGGAGATCACACTGCTGCTCCAACTTATATACCCCATTTATGAGGCTCTGATGCTGAGGCCAGTGGTGCATGCACACTGAGCGCAGTTAAATTTTATTTGAACCGCAATGGTGGCGCAGATGATGAATACAATTTAGTAGGTTAAGCTGCTGATAGCTCTTATTATAAGAAGCATATTATTTCTGCCGTTTCTCAAATATGCAGACATTCATATGGGTAGATGGGTGTAGTTGGGCAGACCAAATGGATGCAACTGGTTAGACCTACTGGGCTCATGAATTTGAAGCCCAATAGACTCTTTAGAAATTTCACCGTCATCTGGTGTGTGGCGCGCGAACCGCGGTGCCTCCGCAATTACTTGGGCACACGCCTGCCGGACTGCGCTCGGGCCGAATTGAAAAGCACTGCGCCTGGAGCCATCTTCCTTGGCATTGGCTCTCTGCTCCATGCTACAGTCGCGATGCCGGCATGCTGCTGTGTGCCTTTCTGCAGCCAGCGCGGCGTAAGAGACGCACACGGAAACAAGCTGTGTATCCAGAGCACGGAGTGCATGAAGTAGCTGCATGCTTCTTTCTTCTCGTCCGTGGCCTGTTCGTTTTGACATTAAAACAAATGATACAAGTATTGCAAGAGCAGCGAAAATTTCCTAGTACCGTGTAGCCCTTCCGCTGTATAGTGAGCACAAATGTAAAGGTGCCACCTTCGGTGCACTCGAGGGCATGCATTGTTTCCAATGCTGGCGACTCTTTCGGCGTGTCACAAGATCAAAACGTTGCTCAAGCGCGCTTGTTTTGGATTTGCTAGCATCCGCGTCTCAACCATTCATAGTAAGTTCCGTGTGCGGCAAAAAAAGCACGACAATGTGGCGCGGCGAGGAGCGCCGTCGTTCTCCGTTGCGAACCTGCTGCAAACGAGGGCGACACAGGCGGAGTGCAGCAGAAGCAGCGGTGTGTTTTCGTTGGGTCGGTGCCTGCGCACTCCGGCTTAGCAAGCACTCCAGTGATCTGTCACCTTGGTCTGAAGTGAGTAAACTATGCATGTGAACAGCTACGACGCGAGTGATTTTGCACCGGCGGCTAGCGCACCGGCACTGCTAATCGAGCGCCTGTATACGGATCGACATGCATTTCGCCCTGCAGTGCGGCTGCTCGTTCTCGAGTCCCGTCCAAGTGTTAGCCCTCCTTTATCGACAGCAGATTCGACCTGCACGGAAACGCGCACTGTTGACTGATCGCAGTAAGTCTAGCATACCAGCTTGTAGCTTCGCAGAGAGGTGCGGCCGGACACCAAAAGCCTTTCCGAAAATCTGCCCGGGATAATAGTCAGGTCCCTGGCCCACTGCAAATTTTCCGCCATCGCTTTCACAATTGCAACCAAAGTATTGTAGGCATGCCACAGGGTGGAAACTGGTGCAAAGGCTGTGCAGAGCACTAGCTGCACATCTTCTAGCCAAAGATGCCCAAAATATGGCGCGCGGAGCCGGCGGAAGTTGCTGATGATGATGCCTGCCAAGTTGCCAGATTGAATTTTCTAAATGGTCTATTGGGCTCGCCAATTTGGAAACCCAATTGATCCAAATAAATAGTCCATTTACTATGCAATTGGGACACCATTCCAATTGGAACCAGTTGGAAATCCAATTGGTTCCAATGTTTTTCTTTTTTTACTGGGTATAGAAGTATAGATATCAACAGTCAGCTTGCCGCTTGCAGTCTGTCCTTTTTCCTGGAGGACATGGACCACCAGCGCCACACCCTCAGCCTGCTCAGGGGCCAGATCCAGGAACTGCAGAGGACGGTGGGCAGGTCGTTTTCCTACCTGCAGACGCTCAAGACTGCCACCGACAGGCCAGGTAAGTTTCTCCTGTATGCGTGAGCGAAAGATCCCAGGAGCATTAATAAGTAAAACCGAGTAGGAAGTTCGTCGATTTGGGGGATCGAACCAGGGCCTCCGGAGTGCGAGACGGGCACGCTCGATGGTTTGGTACGAACAAAGGCTCGTCTAGTGAATACGGTGTTGTCTTAGCAGGGTGCGTTAGACGTGTACTGTGGTGTATATTAGTAATTATGAGCATGGAAATTACAGGAATCGCAGTTAAGCGAGTAGCAAAGCATGTTTCCGCTACTTTTCCTCTTCACTCTGCGCGCACGTAGCGCCATCAGGCGGCGCCCAATAAAACCACTCCCTCCGCCTCGCAATGTATGCCACGGCTCCAACGAGAGCACGCGACGGCAGCGCCTCCCGCTCGTCTTATTAGGGCGCAGTGGGGCCGTGTGGGGACGCAGGAATCACGCGGTGAGCGTCAAACAACGCAGCGTACGTCCAAGGCGCGTTCACCGCGAAGCTTGCGGCTTGCTGCCCGTTCATTCGGCGCGGAAGCTATGCTGGCGCTCGCGGCACCGGGTTTGTCGAGAACGATGTGCCGACGAACTACAACTACGCTTGCAAGTTGAGTCCCGCGCGTTTCGGCAAGGCGCCTGGCAGCGCTGCTACCTGATTTGCCGCTCCGCGCGTCCGTTTCACCGTATACGTAGCATGAGCAGCATCACGTTCACGCGGAGCCGAAGGCATTGGCCGTGTGCGAAAAATCCCGGAAGGATTAATAAATAAAGAGTAGCAAGTTGGCCTAAATATGGAATCGCATATATGAGCATTAATCCAATAACGCTATCGCGTCATACCCTTAAAGGGAGACTGAAGCACTTTTTTTGAAAATCCGGCTGGCAGCGGCGTCCTATAGTTTTTCATGCTGTATGCTCGAATATCGCATCCAAATAAGGCAAAAACAAGCGCGAATTGCCTTTTTTAGCAGAAATATGCGGCCTGTGCCGCGGGGCACGCCGCGCGGCGCGCCGCCGCCTGTGATTGGTCAAGAGAGGTCGTGACGTCACTTTGAGGACTGGAGAAGCTGCCGATGCGGATCCGGCGCTGCGCTGAGTACAGATCGCAGCTTTCCGTGGCGTTGTAAAAGCGAATATGGCGACTATTTTTTTACTGACCTCCAAAGAAAAGGATACTACAGTTTGTTCATTCCACGTATCACCTGAAATCAAAAAAGACACGAGCAAAAAATTCTACGCCTAGCACAAGCATACGCTAGCGTGAAAGACACGTACGCAGATCATGCGTAAAAGGTGCCAGCACAACCTCGGCTGGTATTCTCGGAAAGGAAGGGGTGCGAACAATACTCAAGTCAATTACCACCACCGGACGCCTCCTGGCTCGCCCGAAAGAGCGTCATCCTAAAGAAAAGGCCCAAAGCGCTGTGTACAAAAAATCCTATTCTCACTACCCGGCTTAGGTTGGGGCAAGAAAGTATTTCAAGGAAACGATGAAGCAGCACAAAGCTGATGTCAAAGTTAGCGAAGCGCAGTGGCCAAGCACTGCGAGGCATGTGACCACAGGATATTGAAGGAATCATTGTGCGCTGGAAACCAAGCTAAATACGCGCACAAGGCTGCTGCTTCACTCGCGGCGCGTTCAGCAGATGCCAGAAAATATTAATCGCTGCCTCGGAAGCGTTCGCCCTTCCTATATTTCCAGTTTAGGTGCAGTGAAGTAGTGGCCAACTATATGTGTGTTTAAAAGCCAAGCTAGCTGCAACTCGTTCGCTGCCACAACTTCAAGAAGAAACCGACTAAGGTTGCGAGACATGATGTTTTTTTGCAAAAACTTGGTTGGCATTCATTTCTCTGTTAAATTTGCATCCGAAATCAGAACGTCGAACGCTTTCATTTTAATCGCTTAGATACGATTAAACGAGATGCCGCATATGAAGAGCTTCAATGCTTGCTTGCTTTGCTTTATTGTGTTTTGCTTTGCTTGCTTGCTTGGACACGTCGAACCGAGTATAAAATCACTAACCGAGCTTTGCTGAGCACGCCTCAGGTGGTCTGGCCGCACCTATAAGCTGAGAAGAGCAACACATGCTTGAGCCTCTATTAGGTTTCTGCAGGGGCACGTTTCTAGTGAGCATGTTTCTGCTTTTAGAAGAGGCGCTTCTTCGAAATGGTGACACGCCTCTCATGCGCGAGGAAACGAAAGGAACTGCGTCATGGTTCAGCCGCGACCGAGATCTGCAGAGATCACATTACGGACAAGCTCTGCATGTAGCCGGTCTCACGAAAGTGCTTCGAGCACAGTACGCTTGCTTTGGTCGGCTTGAATTCTTCGTCAAAGCAGCGAGCGCTTGCGCTGCGAGCGTATGATCTTGCGGAAAACAGTGGAAGACGACACAGTCGCGGGCGTAGTTGTTCGTGGACACGAAAGCAGAGTAGTACCTCGTGTTGAATCTGATTCTCAAGGTAGGCTGACACGCTTTGTATGTCACAACGCACGCAGTACGAGGAACAACGCATGCAGCACGAGAAACAACGCGCGCTGAAAGCTCTCTCGGGTGCGCCGAAGTATCCCCGGCTCCTCAACGTGACGTCACGTTGGCCGACATGGACGAGGTTTCCCTCTCCGCTGTTCTCCTCTCCTGCGGTCGCGCGTGGCGCGGGAGATTTAAACATCGCGTTTTTAATTGGTGATTGCGCCACTGATTTGGCCAAAATCGAAAAAATAATTTCACAGACGTGATCAGCAATGACACTACTTCAAAACCCTAAAAAATTAGCTGATTCGAAAACCGCCTCAGTCTCTCTTTAAGGCGAAGCTTAAGTGCCTCCTCCGAATTTGTTAAGAGCTCCTCCTCACACTCTGGAAATACGATGGCGAGGTCCACTGCTCGATTTTGCGTCAGTGACGTGTCCGCTTCTTAGCGCCCTTGTCCACCCGGTGTGTAGTTGATGTGGTGTTCTGCAGGCGAACTGGGCGGCGGCGTCCTTCCCGGCGCCGTGCACGTGCTGTCGCGGCAGAGCCCGTACCCGCGCACGCGCGTTCTTCGCTACCCGGTGCCCGACAAGTACGTGGCCTGGCAGGTGAGTAGTGCCACACATCTTGCTAGGACAAGCGGGATGCTATTCAGTGCTTGAGCAGTGACTGCATTCAGTTCGCGCACATTTCTCCTTGAAGAGTTTGAAATCACTATGTGCGCCGGCTTCTGATCGCGGATACCTTAAATGTGGCGAGAACCTAATATCTTAAATCTAGCGAGTGACCTTGTCAATCGTAATATTTTGTGGCAAAAATACGACACTTCTAAACTTAAGTCTCTGGTTTCTGGAAGCCCAAGGGGAGCATAATAGGGCCGTTTCTCTCCATTTTATACCTCAGTGGTTTTGATAATAATAACGCATCTGCAAAATTTCTCATACATGCTGACGATGTCAGTCTCTTCTTTTCATTGTTATATTTCAAAAAAGTCATATGTCTGGGCAATACTGCATTAAAATTATAACATGGCTGCTCCACAGTTAATTCCATGCGGATTAATAAAAGGAAAACAAAAGGCGCAACCTTTTGAGCAAAAGTCAAGTCTGTCCCTTCACACTAAAATATTCTCAACAAACGTGCAGTTGAAATTGTGGGTCATCTTAAATGTAGGGGTAGTATTTTCATCCAGTATGTTGTGGTATGGTGATGTACGTGAATCACATATCACAAAAGCTAGCTCAGTTTACTGGAATTTTAAGTCGCATGCGATCCCTACTTTTTGAAAAGGTGAATCTGTGTGGGGTTTTAATTGAGGAGTAAATACTTTTCCCGGTTTAAAGGGCAACTCCGGCGGTTTTTCGATGTTCATCGATCGAAATGGAATTTTAAGTCTATATTCTTTATGGTAATCTGATATCTAATGTAAAATTTTGCGCCTGAAAGCGGCGTAGTTTCTTCGCAAGCGAATTTTGAAGACAAGCGCTCCTCGACGCGAGCGGCACCCATTGATCGAGCAACTTCTACAGGCCACCCTGTACTGTGACGTCACTAGCGTGTCGGCGTGTCAAGCTGGTCGGGCGCGCGCTGGCGTTGGCAGTGCAGGGAAAAACTGAAAATTGATTTTTAGGAAAGTAAATGACGCAGTAACGGACAGCGAATTAAGGGAGGAGTGAAAGAAGAAAGGAAGAAAGAGGTGCTGTAGTGCAGGTCTCCGGAATTATTTCGACCACCTGTGCAATTTCGCGCCATCTCAACGTGCCTGATGGGATGTGTACGCCAGAGTGATGGGTCACGACGACTTCTGATGTGCTGTGGGCTGCACAAATTCTTCATCTGTGACAAAGGGCGTGATCTACCATAGGTTTCCTAGCGATAAGAACCTTCGCGACAATTGGGTGAGAGCTGTCCGCCGTGTAAACTGGTCTCTGAAGAATCATTCCCGCTTGTGCTCGGAACATTTTGCGCCCGATTTCTAAGAAGACAGCGTGTACCTCAGAGGGAGCTTTGGACTCGCTAAGGCTTCGTTCAACCGGCGCTTGAAGGCAGATTCTGTGCCAACGTTATTCGAGTACAACCGCCCATCGCAGCGGCCAACTGAACGAAGCGCGGCCGTCAAGAGGAAGCGGACCACAGTGAGCGTGCTCAAAGTATGTTGGGTTGTAGAACTGTACCTGACATGATTTCACTTCCAAAAGCTCGCCGTCGGGACAAAGCTTCGCAAAGAGAGGACTGTTGGTGATGCATTCCCCTGTAAGGACGTTGTGCACCGCGGCAACGTACCGGCAGCAGATTCTTTCATCAGGCTGGGTTGGCCGGCACTCGCCATACGAACAGCTTTCAGCGGGAGCATCACATTAACTTTTGTTCTGACGACTGTGTCACAAATGCATGTACGACAAATGACTCAAATACTTACTTCTCCGAGTTCAGACCGTCTCCATGCTGCAGGTGACGCGGCCTGCGGTGTGACTCGGCTAGCTAGCGCGGCGGTGGATCATACCTGAAAGGCGACTCGTCCAGTCCAAAATCGTGGAATGAGTAATCTTCTAAAGACTGGCTGGTCTCGGAAAAGCTGTTCTCCGCGCTTCAGTCACGTCGACAGCGCGGCTCCGAACTTCGCAGCGCGGCAAACACGCTAGTGACGGCACAGTACCGCACGAAGGCTCCTCCCCGGTTTCGGATTCGTGGTTTCGGTTTCGAGTTTTGCGTTTTTTGCTGTTTAAAAATTATTTTAGGGTTGCTTTTGAAAACCTTGTATCGTACACATTACAGGAGATTCTTAGGAACACAAAGCAGCCATTAACTTAAAATGGCTGAAAAATCGCCGGAGTTTTTGCCTTTGAGGAGGGCCTGCGCAGTTCAAAACCGCGCGGACCCCACCCCGTCATCGCGCGTACGCTACAGAGCTTACGCCTATCACGGCAGGCCTTGCTTTCAGGGAACAAAGGAACGGCACTCCGGCTGACACAGATAAGGCATTTATTGCTACAACAATAATGACGGTAGCTAGCAACAAAATACGCTAAGGAATCGAGCACAGTTACGAGCGAACGTTCGCCCACGCCAGGCCAAGGGGTAAACTCCAAGGCCGCGCGGGACGACCTGGCGAGAGAATGTTCCCACCACGAGGCCTCGCCCTCCCGGGCCGACGAGGGCCGTGTCCCCCGCGCGCGCAGCAATCACGCCATCCGTGGAGCTCGCGTCGCGGCGACACCGGTGCCCTCCCTTGTTATTAAGGTAACTGTGCTAGGGAGCATGAGTTGCTGGGAAGCCAACCACTTGGGACCGGCGGGGGCAGGTCCCCATATTCCCCCCAACCTTAAATAGACGCTTGCTCATTTGATTACTCGTGGGCAGCACATGCGTGAGGCTCGAGTGCGTGGCTGACGTGTCGATTACTGCGTGGCAGGTGCTGTGGCTCGAGTACGACCCGGTGGCCTACAGCCGGCCGCGCGCCGACTTCCCGGGGCACCTGCAGCCTCATGTCGACGAAGACATCCTAGGGTGAGCATTGCGCCCGTCCTGCCATCGTCTGCTTGCATTGGCGCATCTCCACCGGTTCGCAAAATGAAGTACTGGCATCAAGTCCTGTATGGCGCTTATTGTTGACACAGATCTGGACAGGTGCTTAACCCTTTAATGTACAAATTATGAAGGAATCAAAAAAGTCACTATCTCCACATTATGTAAGTTATGTACCGACATTGAAAAGCCAACATGACAATTTTGGTATTGCCGCTGAAATTTCAGAAATCGATATGTCGCGAATTTGAAACAATGGGCATTTTGTGCAGGTTATCGGAATAGTGTTAAAAATGAACTACCTAGTATGCCTCGAACCCGATCGAAGGCCTAGGAACAGTAGACATTACTTTATCTCACAAGTGCCTTCCTATGTGTCTTGCAAAAAGTGATCACAAAAGTGATCACAAGAGACAAGGAATTGCTGGATGCTGCCTGGAAGTCGCACATCCGTGCCCTCTTTTTCTTCACGGAGCGTCTACACAGTGATGCCAAACATTCTGATAAGAAGGCACTGGCTGCTGGGAATATGTTGGCGTCAAGCTTCGTAAGCAACCTCCACGTAGTAATGAGTTCATAGTGTTTAAATGGTATGTCGCGAATTCGGGGCTCTGGCTTTAAGTGGTTAAGGTGCAAAGACAGAGAGAGGGGGCTGTTATGAATAAGCAAGGTGTACTCAGGTTTTGAACGTGCATTTACCTCGTTTGAGCCTTCAGGCACTTTACGTAAGAGAGTTCTTGGGCATGCTCATGGTCATACAATGGTTCAATGAAAGTGGCCTCTTTAAAGTTTCAAAACACATTGCTTCTTTTATAGGGTTGTGAGTCAGTAATGATAAGTGGGATTAGTGTTCTTGACCTCCTTTTGCCTGCACGATAATCGAGCCGCTTTCCTTTTTCAGGTATTTTAAACTTGTGCTATTCGGTCTGACTTTTTGCAGGGTATCCAAGGAAAGGGAACTTGCGTTATTCTAGTTGTCATTTACAAATTTTGTGCAAATTTACAGCAATGATTGTAATATCGGTAACGTCGTTAGAAATTTGGAGTCTCATAAAACGTTTCGTTTCATGCTTTCCTTACGAGAAAGCACTCTCCAGCATTTCGCCTAGCTTTCCTACCGGGGACTACCACTTACAGGAGAGGCACGTCATCTTTTTCCCAGGCTGAAGCTGGCCTCTGACGGCAGTGGCCCTGTGCCAAGCTTTGCTTGGAACTCGGTATCCACGAGTCCTGCTGGCGTGAGCATCAACCGCCAGTCGTGGATCAGCGATGCTGATGGCGGGCCCATCATCTACCGCCTCGACGCTCAGGGAATGCCGATGTGAGTGGGGAACAGGGCCTGCTTTCTCAGCTGCCATCCAGAGGTGTGCCACTTCACCCTGATTTGCACACTTGGTCTCACTTTATTGAATCTTATTCTCAGCGGTGCCAAATGGCGAAACTTTGCTGTGTATGCATGAGAAGGAAATGGCAAAGCATGCGCATGCATTCTTAATTTCAGTGGGGTAATCTAGGCATTACACGGATGGAACCGTAAATTTTTGTTTTCGCCATCTTACCAAATTTTATCAATGCGTAGCTTGCCCTTTTCTGTTTTCTCTGTTTCATAGACCTTAATCTTTGTTCTTTAGCGTCTAGAGACATTTCCTTTTGTTGTATTCTTTCTGTCCTTACCTTTGGTCATATTCTTTCCTATACGCTTGTTTTAAAGCGACAGTGTTCAGTGTGCCCCGTGTCGCCAAAAAGCCGTCATCGGCTTTGGTATCGGTGTCGTTGGCTGTGAGTGAAAAAAGTATGAAAATCACCAGAGAGGCAACCTAGGTGGCAGTTGGGCCACCTAGATCACGTGACTTTGTGACGCCATCACAACCTGCCCACCGCGTTGTGAGCAAACTGCCCCCTAAGGCAGGTGGCGGTTAAATTAATGATTGGCCTGGGGAGGTTGCTCGGGAAGACTAATCTGGGTCTGACAAGCCCCACTGGCTGCAGCACCTGCCATCGCATGGCAGTGGTGCATCGTTTAAGCACTGTACCACTGTGCCAGGAGAGGTATGAGGACTCCCAGCAATCTATGAATGTAGAGAGTGACGAATTCTGCATATATAGGCATTAACCCATTAATGATACTTTGTCATACAATTAAAGCGAAAATTAAATGTCCCCTCGTGTTTTCTTTTGAATTTTCTGCTGAAATTCGTTTACTGCTATAAGAAATGTGTGGGCATGCAACCTTGCCTCCTTTTGTTTATTTTTTCTTGCGCAATGTGTTTTTACATTTGCAGAGCGAGCAATGTAGCTTTCTTTGGGTCTGGATACAACAAAGATTTTTTTCTTCTACTTTTTGACAAGGAACATAAAACAAAAAAGATGAACAGACAGAATATAGTTAGTACCCTTCATTTTCGGGGTTTATTTTTCCCAGAATATTTCACTTTTTGTGCTTGTTTCTGCGTGGCCTAATAGGCTTTATTTTTGCCTATTATTTTCGTGAACACACAAGAAATGGTGGGATACACCAGCAAACTGAGCTATCAGCTTTGCAGCTTTTTCTTTTTTTCACATTGATCACTGTGTTCATTACCATCAACACATGCAGAACTCCCTTGCCTGTGCTAGGCCTGTTAGCCTTTGTACTCTGAAAACTTTTCTTCAGCAACATAGCGCAACGCCTGTTTTCAACTCGGAACACAATTAAAGCATGACATCATAAGCGCAGGTAGTGCTTGGTGCACTGATGCCAAGAGGTGTCAGATCGATTCATGTATTCTGGCCTCTCTCTTCTGATGTTTACTTTTCAAACTTGTACCATGGATAACAAGGGTTATAAACGGTTTTAAATCAACCATTAACTGAATGCACCACTTAGGGTAAGCACAAGACGTCCGCTAGCTTCTTTAGGGTGTAATCGGCATTGTTCAGTGGCAGTGTACATTTGTGGCTAGAAACCAGGTTTAACCAGATTTATATGAACTCTGTTCTGGGTATGAAAATCAGGCTAACCAGGTTCCACCCGAAAACAAAGCCATTATTGCAGCTCATTTTAAAGTCAGCGCCATGCTATGTTTATGTTTTGTCGCCTTTGCAAGACATCTATTTTTTCATTTGCTGTCTCTTAAATCATGAACCATGTAGCTGGAATGAAAGTCGCGTTTTTGCGTGGTGTCTTGGCTGTTCGTCTTCAATATGCTGCTTATGTGCTGACACCTGAACATTTCTGGATGATGTGTGAAGGCACTTTAGCCGTCGTCATTCCTAACTGCAAAATCACTGTGCATTTGTGTTCCACAGGAACCCTGTCGGCAGAACGGGACTCCGAGGTCGCGGAGCCTTACCACGCTGGGGTCCAAACCATTACGTGCTCTTCGTTATCACCAGGTAACCAGGAAAGCAAACAGGGAATGCAGCGAATCTAACCAACATGAAGGATATAAGGAGGACAGGATAGAGGATGTCGTTGGACGAGTTAGTTGTTCATTATCACATAGGTAACTGCACACACACAAATGAGGACATGAAGAGTACACAACAAGAACTGGTTGTGTACCCTTCAAGTCCTTGGTTGTGCGTACGCAGCTACCTATGTGATAAAAGACAGGACAGAGTGCTTGCACTGTCCCAGTTTGTGCTGTGTTGTTTTGGTCATCTACCATTTAATATTCATTATTTCGCGTGCCAAACGAAACGAAGAAGGGGCAAGGGCAGGTGGACACTGCCCCATCTTATACCAGCCGCATGTCCTTCCCATTTGGAAAAAACTACACAAACGACAAAATATGACACACTGTTCTGTCGTAACGACAGAAACAACAGAACTTGAGACACTGTTCTGTCGTAATGACAGAATTTTCTGTGCTAACTACAAAAAAATGTTTTGTTACTACAAACTCTTAAACAAAATACTACAAAAAATTTCTGTGATGACAGAAACCTTTAGTAGTTTTTTTTACTGGGTTGTCTGTTTTTCCCTTTTTAGAGTCATTTGCGCTGTTAAAAATTATGTCCGTACGTCTAACCTGCAGGATCATCTTGCAGTGCATGAGCCTCCAAGCCACTAAAACATGCGGAGATGAACTTTTGTGGAAAATAGAATAAATAACTTCTAAATAGATTTAAATGGGTGGACTACATTGCAAAGATTTTAGTTCATTACAAACAAGTCAAACAGAACTGCATTTTTGATTTGCATTAAAAGACCATGTTTGGTGTGCGGGCTGAGCAGATACAGAATCAGCATTCACACCACTTGACGCGGAGCCTATCGTGGAACCTAAATGGCACTGTCGTGATGTACAAAGATGGAAAATGAGGCAGTGGTGCATTAAAGGCAACAACATATTTGGTCACTTAGCGGAATTAGGTCTTCTAGACTTGTGCATCTGTGCTCACTGCGATGTTCTTGTGGAACAGGTGGCAGAGGGCCAAGGTGCACCTGGTTGGAGGCAGAGGACTCGAAGTGGTTTTGATGCGTGTCTTCCGGACGGACCACTTCAGCCTGCCAGGGGTGAGTGCTTCCGAGCCGCGTCCTGGGGTCTGGGCTCAGTGCAGTGGCTATACTGAGTAATCGTGCGTGGCTGATAGGTGGGCTTCAGTGAAAGTACGGCTGCGCAGAAAAGTGCACTGCCACCTGCATGTGCCACGAAATATATCGATGCTCTCTCGAAGGCAGTGCTACACATACTGCGAGAGCTATACCTGTACGAACATATTAATTTTGTGGTGATGATGATTTTTTATGGCACTAGGCCAGCTTTGTTCAAAGAGCCCCATGGCACAAGGTGTCTTATAGCTACACAAGATTTGGTCAAAGACCCATTTTCTAGTCTGTTCACCCCAGATAAGCCGAGTGCCAGGCCAGGGGAAATCTTGTACCCATTGTATCACCGGTTTGTACCCCGCGATACTTGGAATCGAACTCCGTACCTCCCGCATGCGAGATGGATGCCCAAACCACTAAACCACTGCTGCGATATGGAAATAAGAAGACTGAGCACCAAGTTTTGGTTTAAGTGCAGTTACATCTGTCCTAGCATAAATTGAAAGATACAGTGTGCCCAAGAAAACAGCTTCAGTGAACACTCCGTCCTGAAGAAACCATGTGTACGAATTCCTATTGGGAAAGTAATGCTTAAATGCATTCAGTAAGCATTGAACATGCCTCTGGAAGGGGCCATTTTCAGTACAGTTAAAACTGCATGTCAGCAGCAGAGGGGGGGGGGCAATATTTCTGCAGCTGTCACTTCACAAACTTGCTTGCTGTAGCTGCGTCAGCAT
Organism: Amblyomma mixtum; assembly: GCF_055824585.1. NCBI lineage: Eukaryota > Metazoa > Arthropoda > Arachnida > Ixodida > Ixodidae > Amblyomma > Amblyomma mixtum. The sequence continues at coordinate 149,823,998 of NC_143012.1, forward strand.
TAAGGTCAGCTTCTGCAAGAGTTATACACTGAATGGCGAGCATTGAGCAAACGTTTAAAAATTACGCAATAATAGCCATGCTGCGAGCAGAAGCGTAAGCAACGACCCATTTTCACCGTCCAGGGGCGCATATCGCGCTGGCGCGACTTGCATAGATAATTGGAATCAACACACTTTCAGCACTCAGCGGCGAGTATCCATGAGCTGCATAGATCCTTGGACCAGCATGCTCACAAAAGGTCCATCTCCTTATAATGTTACTTTGCCAGGGACTGTAGGTGCATTCGATGGAGGGCGTTCAGGCCTCTTGATTGAACATGTGCTTTCTGTTTTGATTTGTTTTCTTCTGCAGATTAACGTTGTAACTGATATCCTGCTAGTGCAGATGCTGTCATTATCACTTGTGTGCACATACATCCCGTGGTGCCGTCTGCTGCTTGCTTGGCCTCGAGCCCGTAGTGCAACATTGGTGTACGTTTACATGATGGAATTCTAGATATTTCCGAGCAGAGCTAAACCACAGCAATTAGCCAGCGGAACCCATTGTGCATTACTAGCGCCCGCTGAGGTGGCCTAGTGTTGATAGCGTGCGGTCGATGAGCAAAAGGTTGGTGGATCGAATCCCAGCCTCGGCGGTCGCATTTCGCTGAGTGGAAAAACGCGTTCGTTTGCTCTGCGATGCATGTTAAAAAATCCCTGGTTGTCGAAATTTAATCGGCTCCGCGCCACAGTTTCGTATCCTTTTAACCTCGTTTTCATTTCTTTCCCAGTGTGTGGTTTAGGAGTCCGCCACAAGTGAGGTAGTCGCTGATCCTTTCTTTTCTTCATAACCGCCCACGGCACCCCGTTAATAGCCAGATGGGTGGCACAACCTCGGCTTGTGTCTTTGCAGGACTTTGTTCCGGGAGAAGCTAAATACGAGACGCTGAAGTTGCTGTTCAAACCGGAGGCCATCACCAAGTGCGCGACAGAGGAGGACATGAAGGAGGTAAGGTGAATTCATGCATTCGCTCGTCACGCGATTGCGAGGGTGCTGTAGAATGCAAGATGGGATCGAGTTTGAATTATATCTTACACATCCGTGTTTTCTGTGGCTCTCAGGCAGCGGTTATTTTAGTCGCATAAAAAATTAGGGCATGGGTTTTTGTCTCCTCTTCGAGGAGAAAAATATCCCGATGGCCTGATTCTTGTGTGTGTAATTCGTTTACAGTTCGTTATCTGCGAGCGGGGGAAAAGTGAAATTGTGAGAGGATACCAAGATTATGGTACCGTGAGAGGATACCGAAATTATTGCGTTGCCTCAGCCCGTGTCATAGGTCCATTGCTTCCTGATGCCTAATGCTAATGCTGTATCATCAGCTCTAGTAAGCGATACAGGCTGGAGTTTTGAAGCGAAAAGCTTCACTAGGCTAGTCAACACTGGGTGTGGCTTATGCTCCGTGGTCAGAATTAGCCACAGCTGTGCATGCGCAGAACCGAGTGACGCCACAGAAAAGGCGCAGGTGGTCGGAGCGGCCACCGCCACAACCCCCGCCGCGACTCCGCCACCTCACCTTTCGGCACAGCTGCACGCTACTGCGCATGTGCGCCGCCTCCTCACCGCCTCTACTACTGCGCGCTCGCCTCCTCGCCACTGTTTGACCTTTCGTTGCAGCCGCGTGTTTACCACAGTTACTATGCATGCGGAAGGAAGGCTATGTAACGCGCTTGCCTACGCCGTTATCGTGGTGTCTCCAGTGCATTGTGCGCGAACTGTGACAGCCATGACGTCAAACAAAGCATAACTACAGCTTTTTGCTTTTATATCGAGGCCTAACCAGAGCTAAGCCACTGCGAATTTTTTTTTTTCGGTTTAGAGGTGAACACAGTTTTAGGGCCAAAAAGCAAGAGCCTATGGTATGCAGCTGTGCACCGAAAATTGTGCTTCATTGCTAGAAGATCAGCGCCGCCTAGATGATCCGCGCTTGCGCAGTTCTTCCGGAGCAACTACATGGAGGAAGAGGGCACGGATGAGCCTGTCATTGAGTGCAGGCAGCGGGGTTACATGGACGACCCCATGAACACGGACCACTGCTGGCGCGAGATCGAGCTTTGGCACGTTCACTACGACGGCGCCGAGAGCCTGCAGGACAAGATGCAGGCATGTGGCTTCTTTGCGCTAGTTGCGACTGGTGTTTTTTTTTATTGCCTAAAGGCATGATTTATGTGTGCACACTTGCGCATTTCGCCCTCATCCCACCATAGTTTCGAATACGATACATACGGTTATAGGTTCTATAATTTGGTAGAAATCGGGGCCTTTGCACTATAGTATTCTGAGATGGTTCATGGTACAAGGATATGAGCAGTTAGTATTCTTTATGTGAAAGGTTGCCTAGTCCTGCCTCGTGTCGTTTGTCCAGTTCCTGTGTGTACTCGTTTTGTCTCAAGCAGCATGGTTTTTTACTATGAGGAAGTTAGCCTGTCCCTGTATCAATCAATCTTGCCGTACTTTGGTGGCATAAACACTGCAAATGCTGGTGCTCGGTACAAAAAACCTTCAGCGAAGCGGTTTTCTCAAAGTTAGTGGAGTTTTCTCAGTGCGAGTAAATAATCTTGCTTTCTTGTATGCTTGAGGGTGTGTGAGAGGTCACAGAAGCTCTAGATACGTTCTTTTCTTGGTCGGAATAAGGCAGGCTCTCTCAGATCATAAATGACAGTTTACCAATATCCCTCAAGAGAAAGTATACAACTGCTGTACATTACCGGTACTCACCTATGGGGCAGAAACGTGGAGGCTAACAAAAAGGGTTCAGTTTAAGTTAATGACGATGGAGTGAGCTATGGAAAGAAAAATGTTATGTTGAATGTTAACAGACAGGAAGCGGGCAGAGTGGGGAAAGGAAATGTCGGTTAATGGCAGCCTAGTGAAAATCAAGAGGAAGAATTTGGCTTGGGCAGCCCATGTATTGGGAAGACAAGAAAATCACTGACCCGTAAGGGTAACGGAGTGGACTCCAAGAGAAGGCAAGCGTAGCAGGGGGTGGGAGAAAGTTAGTTCGGCGCATGAGATTAAGAAGTTTGCGGGGATATGGTGGCTGCAGCTGGCAGAGAACAGGGTTTGGAGAGACATAGGAGAAGCCTTAGCCCTGCAGTGGGCGTAGTCAGACTGATGATGATGACACCTTCTGGACACACTTTTCAAGAGCAAAAGGAAGCATTTTTTTTCCTATCTTACAGCTGCAGGAGCAGCTAACTGAAACAAAAAGCCTGTTGCATTGTCACGGAAGTTGTAACGCTTAATGCAGCGGTGACTTCACGAGCATCCACTGCTAGGGATAGTGTACTATGATATGGTGAGGTGAAAACTACTAGTTTCGACAGAAACTCTCAAACATAGCTGATTCAATTTGTTACATCAGTGTTTTTAATATAGACCACTGCTCCATAATTACATCCAGCTGTATACTGGACATTTACATCGTAAAAGTACTTTGTTTTCCTCTATGTCACTGAGACTATGCCTATGAAGAGTTCATGAGACAAAGGACACTCAGTTAATTCTAAATTTGGAAACCTTGCTGCATATTTTTGGTGACTGCAATATGAAATTACTAAAGAAGATGCATCAGCTTGGTTATGGTTCACTGAGTTCCAGTATGCTGTGCCTTTTTCTGTTTTATAGAGCCACCTGCTATGGCGCCTGGTCACGGAAGACCTGTTCACAAAGTTGCCACTTGGGCAGTCAGTCCTCCTGCATGAAATTACCAAGTCACTGCAAGCAACCATCATCTAATCCCATTGCTTTTACTGCCATCTGACTTTCTGGCCATAATGACTGTGACACTCAGATGAGATCAGTGAAACACTGGCGTCTCATCTTGTGGTGCTGTCTTTCATTTCTTGTTCCACATCTTGACGATGCCTATTTTGCTTTAGCAAAGAGCACTTTGTTATAGTGACTGCATACTATTATTGCTGAACATACCTTGCCTTCACCTAAAAGGATGAAAGCTTGGTCTATTTTTTTACCAAGGTGCAAAGTGATGCACTGTGGTGCTGTACTGTGATTTAATGTGAAATATTTTGTGTTGTATTTGCTAGCATCTGCACTGAAGCAGCAATGTGTAGTTAGTTCATAGATGCAGTAGCTAGTGTCTGTTGAACATCGTTTCTACTATGCCTTCATTTGAATATGTGATATGCTATGTTAATAACCGAAGTATTCAACTCTGTACACACTAACATGCAGATACTGTCACATGCAAATATAGCTTTTTCAATGGATGCTGTTTGTACGCATGATAGAATAACGCTGTCAGTGAACACAGCTTGCTTGTTTGTGCAGTGTGGCTTCGTGACTATGTCTCGCCTTTGAAGCGAAGTGAGAACACAATGGTCGTTTCGCTATGTGCGGTCAGACAGGTGCTGGAGGCTAATCATATTTAAGTATATTATTGCAACCTGATCTTTTCTACTAATAAGAACGGTAAACTGGGCTAGTTGGTAGGAATTCATACTGAAAACTGCACAAAAAACGAAGACACAGAACGAGAAGGCACGACACGGGCGCAGACTATCAACTGAATTTTTATTCACATGAAGAGGCCTATATACGTATCTTCTACCCACAGTGAGACAAGCACAAAAAACACAACAATCGCGAAAATCAACCCGAAACACAATCACACACTATCCCTTCGCGTGCACCGTGATGCAGCCGTCAATTACACTTCCAAAAAACCGCGCACAAAAAATTCAGTTGATAGTCTGCGCCCGTGTCGTGCCTTCTCGTTCTGTGTCTTCGTTTTTTGCGCAGTTTTCAGTATGTCTTTTCTACTCTTTTTGTGGTACTGTTTGCCATGCAGCTCTTGCTGTTATACAAGCTTCCTTATCCTTGGTAGATCAGGCATTGTGTCGTAGTGTGAAACATGTTGACTGTTTCAGTGCCTCAGGGGTTCTTCTGGTGTTCTGCTTCATTAAAACATTGCAGCATTGGAAAAAGTAGAGGTGTGTGAGCCAATCAGGAGAGAGAGGCCACCAGTGCTTGACATAACACTTACACATGTTTTTTCATATACATGAATATAGAATTGCAAATGTACAATGCAAGACACTTGTACCCAGCTATGTAAGGCATTGCTGTGCAGTCTAAATGCTGCCCAAATTAGTCACTACTTATCAGACACAAAGTTATTCCAGATCTGATGTAATTGGGTCTCACAGAATCTCTCTGGTGAGGGTCTATCAACATGCGATCTTAATACTGTTGTATGGACTCTGCTTGCTACCATTGGCTTTTACTTGGCTGGACCTCCCACGTGGGTCAACATTAAGAAGTTGCATACTCTGATCTGATTAAAACTGTCACGTCATTCTTAATATGAGTAGAATGTGCTGGTGCATGACACTGAATGCAAATCCACTTTTTATATACGTGCAAGTAGCAACTCCAGTGCAAAGGGCATGTCATTTGAATTATGTATGGTGTAATGCTTATGAAAGCTTCATGCTTTCACCTACTCTACGAAGAGGCAAGACGTATACTTTCTGCTGCTCACTAATAAACTCCTTTGCTCACTCTGTATAGCTACCAGAATGCGGCACAGCTTTAGTGAAGCAAAGCACAGTCTTGTGTTTACCGTTATACTGTAATCACATTCTTCATTAGTTTGTGTACTCAGCTCTTTTTATCCTGAAGGGGTGTCGTATTTTATTTCCGTATTACTTCACGTGCACATTCTGTGCCCAGTTTTCTTGTTTTAAAAAGCTACTTTTGTTTTCCAAGCTACCAATTGCATGCAATGTTATAGAATATGCATGCAAAAACACTGGTGGATAATTGCAATATGGCATTTTTCTGTAAACATTTTCTTTAACTGGTGAAGAATGATTTAATGGCACTCTATGTCAGTAAATTATCCAATTAGTGAATTGTATATTAGATAAATCACTCACATTTTCCCTAGCTTATAAGATCTCTCAAGTTTGATTTGAGGTTTTCATTACTTAAGCACTCTTGTGTACTTTGCTCACCATGCTGCTGTGTGCATTTAACGAGCGCACAGAATTTTATACCATGACTTCTTCATATGACGCATTTCTACAAAATGAGGATATTCAGGGATGTTTTGAAATTAGCTATCAGAATTGTGGAGCATACGTTCATAGCAAATATCCTTAAACTAGTGTGTTTTCGAATCGATCCCCTTGTTTCGGTCCTCGTCCTGTCGCATTACTGCTCTTTCGTCATGTCACATTACCAATTAGACCGGAAACAAGTGTTCAGGAATCTGATACGCAGAATGCAATTATTCTGCAAATCCTGATTGTTGAATGTTCTGGAGATCAATATTTTTTGCAATACGGTGCTCACCACAATGCGCGTTTTTTTTTTGTGCACGGCAGGACAACTGCACATTGCCAGAAAATGCTTTTTCTCCATCTTTTATTCCAGCTGGTAATCTTGGCTTACACCGATTTTTAACTGCCATTATTAACTGCCATTTAGCTTCACTTTCTGCTGCTGAGCCGGCACGTATCCATACAGTTAATCTTCATGGAATTAAAGCAGTACTCTCACAAAGGAGCCCATAAGAAAGAGATGTGAATGACATCATCGGCCACTGACCTGCCTTCTCTTGTGCCGGCACTCACATGGACGCAGCCCAGACATGAGAGGTTACTTTGGAACCGCCATTTGCGTACAGCGGAACGTGCCTACAAAGTTGCCGGAAACGTGAATACGCTGCTGACAGCGAGGATACACCCACCAAGGCATGGATGATTAGTATTGGCAAAGCAAAATAAATTAACGATTCCTTCCCAAATCGATTCCAATTTTGAATTTCCCGCCCTTTGCCATTAGTTGAAGTGGTGCCACGTCCTAAGCTTCAGCCAATAACCGAGAGCAGGCATAGGGCGTAGTGTTAATTCAGCCAATGGTGCAGGGCGGGAAGTTCGAATTTGCCGTGGAATGAGTTGAGGAATAGTTATATTTTTTATACCCCCTCCCCCGTCTCCTTCCCGCTGTGGGAACCTATGGCACTGTGCCTCATATTGAAGGAGTGACATTGTCACATGGCATGCGCCTGCCGCGGCAGCTGGAAAGACAAATCCTCCGTGCTAATACAGCTGAACGTGAAATTTGAAAATTCAAGGCGCTTTAAGAACCCTAAGCGCTTATATGTTAGTCACATAACTGTCTTATATTTTGATTAAGCAGTGACTACAAGTGTTTTTGCTTCCTGCCAAGCTGTGACTTCATTTTACCTTGGGCGAACAGTTCCTTATATGGTGAATGTCATATGCTTCCTTCGCACGGTTGTTATCGTTGGAGCCATGTGCAGACTGAGCCAATCGCATGTCTCCTGACGTAAAAATTATGTTTGATGCAGGAAGGCAAACGTGTAATGATTGGCATTAGTCATGCCATTACATGGAGCGTCCTGATGATGTTCTCGACACCCACAATGCAACACTGGAAACTAGGACGTAAGACTTTAGGATTTGGTAGGGAACGCAGTTTTCGCTGTGCGTCCTATGTGTGTGCATACTTGACATGGAAAAGCATTACAGACGCACACAATATGAAACTTCGCATTGAGTTAAAATCATCGAGAGAGCCTCTGAAAAAAACAGATCTGATTATTTTTTCTAACGCCTCCACCAGATCCGCATTACTGTTTTACGCAAACGTACACAATAAAAGTGGGGCTGTGTTACTTAAGTGCGATGTCAGCTGTTACTACAGCTGATATTTGACATTCGTTTTCTTTGAACGAGAAGCCGTACTTATCGTAATGTCGAAAATTCCAGTGTGTTCATATGTGCACTATCTTTATATTTGTAGACACTGTTTATATCACATTTTTAATCCCTTTCATATGTGTTTTTCTCAAATATACAGCGGTCTCTTTGTTTTCTTTGTTGTTTATGTTAAAATAAAACCTGAAACAACCAACAAATAGGTGTGTCATGTCTGAGAAGGTAATTTCAGCGAGCAGTGAAAGCGGGAGAGAAACACGAAACATGTCTGTCTTGTGCTTTGATGAAACAAGTGAAGGGGAATGAGGGGCTCGTTATAAATATGGTTGTGTTGAGCCTCCTATGGAAGTGAAGGTATGACTTCGCTATGCAGCCAGAAAATAAGCATGTAAAAGCGATGATGTGAAGCTTACTCTCATAACTGTACCTCGTAAGTGTACAGTTACTCTTGTAACTGTACAGACCAGAAGTACTTTGATTTGGGCTAGTTGGTTCATATCTTGAAAGTAGTTCGGACGGCGCGAAAACAACAAAGACAAAGGAGACACGAACACAATAGGACGGGCGCCAACTTGCAACTGAAGTTTATTGCACCAGACCCCTACATTTTATGCATCACCCCAGCCATATCTCGCAAGCCTATCACACATCAAAACGAAATTGTCATCAAAAGTCCTAACACCGGAAGTAGGTGCAACTATTACAGACAGATATGCATTCTCTACTATACACAAGATAACATTATCCTTATTTTATAAGTCTCAAGATTAGAAGAGCGCGCAACCCACATGAAAGCAATTCATTCTGAAAAGAAATACACACGCTTGAACAAGGCAACCAGAACGCAAACTCAACAATCCTGATTTAACACAAATTGTGATAATGAAAGAATGACCAACAACAAACGCGGAAAATTTTTGGTGGACATGAAAACTTAAACCATCGGGGAAACCTCCCAGCGTCAATGAACTATTTCTAGCGTCAAAATCGTTGAGAAAACCTCCCAGCGTCAAAGATAAAACGTAAAATCTAAAGACAGCCTTCGAGAAAATCCACCTCAGCGTCACTAATTGAAATTGAAGGCCTACTCACGCATGCGCTTCCCGCTTTCTTAATAAAAAATGCCTCCACTACTTGCCGCTCAAATCTGTCTTTACCGCTCTTCAAAAAAACTGTTTTGCTCAAATCCGGACTACATCCTTTGCAAGTCTTGCAGTGGTCAGCAAGGAAACTTCCATGTTGTTGGCGCACATTCCGCATGTGTTCGCTGGCCCGTTCATTAAAACATCGACCGGTTTGCCCTATGTACACAAGACCACAGCTTAGAGGAATCTGATATACCACTTGTGATCTGCATTTCGTGAACTGTTTTTGATGTTTAATATGTTTTTGATGTTTCTTTGACGCTGGGAGGTTTCCCCGAAGGTTTAAGTTTTCATGTCCACCAAAAATTTTCCGCGTTTGTTGTTGGTCATTCTTTCATTATCACAATTTGTGTTAAATCAGGATTGTTGAGTTTGCGTTCTGGTTGCCTTGTTCAAGCGTGTGTATTTCTTTTCAGAATGAATTGCTTTCATGTGGGTTGCGCGCTCTTCTAATCTTGAGACTTATAAAATAAGGATAATGTTATCTTGTGTATAGTGCAGAATGCATATCTGTCTGTAATAGTTGCGCCTACTTCCGGTATATGTTAGGACTTTTGATGACAATTTCGTTTTGATGTGTGATAGGCTTGCGAGATATGGCTGGGGTGATGCATAAAATGTAGGGGTCTGGTGCAATAAATTTCAGTTGCAAGTTGGCGCCCGTCCTGTTGTGTTCGTGTCTCCTATGTCTTTGTTGTTTTCGCGCCGTCCTAACTACTTTCAAGGTACAGACCAGGTGCCTTAGATCAGCTGCATTACTTTCGTGGTGCAGGAAGACCCTGAACATATACGGGTGTATGGTTTCAACATTGAGCGTGTACAAGGGCCATGAACTAACTGCAGAGAGCTTAGGTGCAGACCGCTCCTATCTGATCTGTGCGCGCCCGCTGGCGTGCAATGACAAATGGTATTGCTGGCTTCCGAAGTACTAACAGCTGTGGATTGTTCACAGCGTCAGCATGGATAAAGTTGCCTTTGTACGTTTAAGCTAACGCACTTTGGACGTATCAGAAGGGAGCGCAAACTTGCACTGCAGCGCGATGAAGAGATGGTTTCTGCAGCAGATGGTTTGGTTTAGGTTTGGTTTATGGGGTTTAACGTCCCAAAGCGACTAAGGCTATGAGAGACGCCGTAGTGGAGGGCTCCGGAAATTTCGACCACCTGGGGTTCTTTAACGTGCACTGACATCGCACAGTACACGGGCCTCGAATTTCTCCTCCAAAGAAATTCAGCCGCCGCGGCCGGGATCGAACCCGCGTCTTTCGGGCCAGCAGCCGAGCACCATAGCCACTGAGCCACCGCGGCGGCTCTGCAGCAGATGGATCTGAATGCTGTTGCGGAGCTCAGGTTTGTAAATATTTGTTACAGTGAGCACAAGTTGTACCATTTCTTTATTTTATTTTTGCATACTACAGCCTCCCATGAGGGCTTTGGTTGGAAGGAGGAGGTGAATGCATGAACCATTCGTAGCAGTCAGGGCAAGAAAATTTCTTGAAGCACTCGCAAAAATTATGCTAGCGTCCCTTCGATTACTCTCCACTGGAAGCAGCTGGCATCACAATTTTTTTTTGCCTTTCATGCATGCTCTTCGTTCTTCCTGTTAGCTCTACATACATATATGCACCCTTTGCACTGTCAAAAAGCATTCGGTTGCTAGTTGGCGCTTAGACTCTTTTCTTTCTTCATGTCATTACGCACACCGGCCCGAACTTCTGAATAAGCTTTAGGTAAGCAATATGCACTGAAGTTTAATAAAGAAAGGATCGAACATGCTTCAAAGATCGGGGTGAACTTAAAATCGGCAAAAAGAGTGCTGGTATGGGTATAGGCGTGTGCAGAAGGGGAGCAAGCCAGGGGGCTAGTGATCCACCTGAGAGTAATGCAGAAGGCAGGCGCAAATTTTGTACTGTAGTGTTCACTGCTACCCATAGGACATGAACGGGCACTACCATGAATTGGCCCACATTATTGTCACGTTGTAGTGACGGCAGTCCAGCGGTCAGGAAGACACCAGAAAGACTTGCAAACGAAGCTCTTTATTTGGGCTGACTTGCGCCCGCAAAAGAACTCGGTGGCGGCGTAAGCAACAAGCGTGCTCGTCAATCGTCGATCTACGAAATGCCCGCCGCTCGCGGCATCGTTCAATTTAAAGCCGGCAAGGAAATTTCGAGATAACAGGTCGAGATCATCTAGAGTAATCTAGAAACACGTAGATGCAGCCTTTCATGGCTGCGATCAATCGAGATTAGTCTGGTCGCTTCTCGCGTCACGAACAAAAGTGATAACAACCCCTTTCCTGCAGCCTTGAGCGTGAACGAACAAACACTACAATGATACGTGGCATTACCCCCCTTCCAAAGAAGCATCGTCTCGATGCTTTAAAATGAAATTAAACACGGAGAATGCTTCGAGAACTTAGAGTCCTTTAGCGTTCCTAATAAGGTGTAAGGGCAGCGGTAAAAGCTTCAAGTCTGGCCGTGTCGTCGTCGTCGTCGTCGGTGTTGTCGTCGGTGTTGTCGTAGTTTTTGTCGTCGTATTTGTTGTCGTAGTAGTCGTCGTCGTCGTAGGGATCGTCGTCGTCGTAGGGATCGTCGTCGTCGTAGGGATCGTCGTCGTCGTAGGGGTCGTCGTCGTCGTAGGGGTCGTCGTCGTCGTAGGGGTCGTCGTCGTCGTAGGGTTCGTCGTCGTCGTAGGAGGCATGGTCTTCTGTTTTCGTCGATGGAGGATCGTAGTTCTTGCGCTCAGACGCAACCTCACCTCCATAGACTGCTTTATTCAGTTTAACCTTCGGAGGCTTGGGAAGCGTCCACGCACTGCGTAGCCTCGGCTAGGAGATACTTAGCGCGGTGACAATGGCGACGGAGAACGCGATAGGCGGCTCGGCGATGAGTATCCTTCCCGACGCAAAAAATCCTCGATTTCGGCTGGTCGCTGGCCGGGTCGGGGTCGTGGGGCGTCGTAAGGGAAACCTCGGATGCCCATTCTCCTATATGGGCAGTACCGGAGAATGTGACCGGCTTCTCCGCAGTGGAAGCATAGTGGGCGGCGCTGGTCGGGAGTTCTCCACTCGTCGCATTTCCTCGGCTGCGCGCGTCGCTCGTAGGATGGGCGGGTTGGGGCGAGTGGGCGGCGGTCCAACGCAGCTGGCTGAGGGTGATAGGGGCTTGGGTGCCGTCGTCGAGGTGCAGGACGGCGCACTGCTGCGGCGTAAGTCATGGCTGGAGGCTCCAAGAGGCTGCGTGGTAGACTGGAGTCAAGTCCTCCGGTGAATGACTCGAAGGGTTGGCGTCGCAACTTGCTGGGGTGTCCGGTACATGGAAGGCTACCCAGCACCTCCACCAGATGTCACGTTGTAGTGACGGCAGTCCAGCGGTCAGGAAGACACCAGAAAGACTTGCAAACGAAGCTCTTTATTTGGGCTGACTTGCGCCCGCAAAAGAACTCGGTGGCGGCGTAAGCAACAAGCGTGCTCGTCAATCGTCGATCTACGAAATGCCCGCCGCTCGCGGCATCGTTCAATTTAAAGCCGGCAAGGAAATTTCGAGATAACAGGTCGAGATCATCTAGAGTAATCTAGAAACACGTAGATGCAGCCTTTCATGGCTGCGATCAATCGAGATTAGTCTGGTCGCTTCTCGCGTCACGAACAAAAGTGATAACAACCCCTTTCCTGCAGCCTTGAGCGTGAACGAACAAACACTACAATGATACGTGGCATTATGAAGCGCCGTGTAGATGCCTGTGGGTATAGGCAAAAATCAGATGTGGGCACTGAGAGGCAAGGAGGGCACTATGGTAAAAAGTAGCTGAGAAATTTATTTCGTCTCAAAAAAGTGACTTAGAAAAGTGACGTCCCGACGGCCTTTACGGTACCCAAAAAACTTGCTGGCATGTGCAGTGTGGTAAAGGGAAGACAGAGGGTGGAATGGAACAACAAGGACGCGGTTCGTCCCGTGCAAAAGCGGAGTGTTTTATGGAATACACCTGTCGTGTGGCAAATACTTCATAGGACAAATCGAACGTTGCATCAATGTCAGACTACAGGGGCACCACGCAGGAGTAGGCTCACTGGCTGGCGGTGGGCAACTGGCGGACCGTTGTCGCCACTGCCATGACTGTACGTCTCGGTTCCATAAAAGAAGAATTTTGAAAAAGTTCGCGTCCCAAATTAGCCGAGAAATTTTAGAGTAATACTGTATAAAGAAAGAATTTGGCTTGTGTGTAAGCAGAACATCAGTCTGCTTCATGCAGATGTGGGTTTTTTGACACCACGGGTTCCTGAACATCCACAGGGACATCCCCAACAGGGGATGATGGTGCGTCACCACCGACGCGAGCACCCGCGCTTTCCCGTACGTGGCATCACCGTGTCCGGGGAAAAGGGGATCCTGGTGGTTGAGCCGATGCCGAGTGTTCGGGCTGAAGGACTCTGGTTCGGGCCTTTCACGCCCCTCAGCGGAGGGAACATACCACTTTGGTCTCCGCTTCCTGTACACATAGCGCACCTCCGGCCTGACCTGACCGGGGGAAATTGGCAGTCGCTTTTTCCTGTCCTCCCCTCCATCTTTTACTTCCGTATCTCTTTCTCACAACTCTCCTATATTGTATACTCACTTCTTGGTTCTTCCCTTCTTTTTCCCCGGCGGCGAGGGTCAACCTTGTGTGACAAACTGCCCTGAGTTGAGTCATATTGGGCTATACCCATTGGACCACGAAAAGCCATCGAACATCCAACGGATGCGATGGCAATGGATGTTTGAACGTCTGCTGGACATCTGTAGAGGTCCGCAAATGTCCGATGGATGTACATCGGTTGTCCGATGGACGTCCGGCGCAAAGAAAATGGCAGTCCAGTGAGAGTCCCATGGACGCCAAAATCGGATATTCGGACGTCCGTCAAACGTCCGGAAACTGACGTGCCTTTTTAAACGGCCACAGGACGTCCGATGGGAAATTCTCGCTTGTGGAAGGGACGTTCAGAGGACGTCAGAACACGGCCGTCGCATGCGGGACGTCCGAACACTACCCACGGACCAAACTTTCTCTCGACTGCAGCCAGTGGGGTGCGAGGCATTAAGTTTACGCACTCAGAAATAGAGGTTTATTGACCAAGGGGCCAATAGCAAGTATTGCTGAAACACTAGGCTGCATCAATATGCCTCTTTTGATCGAAATGAAATGTCCTGTAGGTGTCACTGACACACAAAGAACCACAGCACTCTGGAAAATTGTCTCGATGTGAACATAAAAAACTGGCTTCCATGTACAGCAGGAGTTAAACATCTGCTGCTAGAGTGCGCCTATGGGATATGGCTTGGCAGTAAGCTCACGGGACGGCATCGGGATAGGAAAGCTGCTCCCACAAGATAAAGGTGGCCTCAGAGGCTTTGGGCCAAATGCCTGGTTTCTACTGTAGATGTTTCACTACAATACGCTTTAAGTACTTAGTTACTAGTAGCTTTGTTTCTAAGAACGGCCTGCTGTAGCGTGCACATTTCATGGTTCGTTTTTTTCAACAACATCATGTATTTAATAAAGTAAATTTTTTTTACGATTCTGTTTGTTGGGAGCCGTACTGCTTTTGAAAAACGCTATGGGGTGCACCGTTGCAAGCAATGCTTTATGCTGGGTTCGTGCCCAGTGTTTCAATCAGTTACTATTTGCCTTCTCCATATTTCTTCAGTACATGTATGGAGGGGCACTCATTTCTTATTTTGGAAATTGTGCATGTAAGAGCCATGTGTTATGCCTATCCTATTGCTTTTGATACCCTGTCACAGTTCATTATAATGCAAAACTTCATTTCAGGAGTTAAATAGATAACTAAATAAAACACACTAATGGCAGTGTCACTAATTAGAATGGGCCAAGCAGCACAACTGCCAGAGATACACAGCACCCATTCTCTGCATAACAAAGCAAGAAAGTGCTCTGTAAACACAAGCACCAGCAGCATTTATTTCACAGGACATAATTCTACTGCTAGCACTGGCCAACATGGTTCAAGCTACGCTCACGAAGGCAGAACAAAACAAAGAGGACACCATCGTGCAGATTTTTGGCTTGTCCTTTGTCCCCGAGTACAGTTTACACCTGAGTGAAGTACTAGCTTGCCCAACAATACTCCCCAATCAGTTTCTCAAACTAATGAACAAAGACAAAACATGGACACCTCCAATGTGACTCACAGTCTACAACAAAAGTTTCTGATATCCAGGCTTTCGCGATGCTGTAGTCTGTGACGGTAACAAAGAGAATGCACTGCAGAAGGTTGCTTCATGAAGGATGTCATCTAAATCTAGCATACATGGGAAAAAAAGTGCACACGGCTATTTCTTATTCTTGATATACTTGAGGTACCGATGTCTGTCAAAGATGTCTTCCAGCTCTTCCTGGATGACAAAGACCTCCGGAGGCTTCCTCTTGACTAGAAAAATCTGCTGCTGCTCTGGTGTCAGCTCCTCAAACTTCAGCGGCATCTAATAGGAACTGAAGCAGGCAATACAAGATGGCAAATTCCATGAAGATCATGCATCTTGTGCTTCAAAATAATAATATTCTCTCTATGGTTGGATACAACTTTGAGTTCACAACCCAGCTCTGCCCACATTGGCAACTACCAGACACTATTTTTCTGAGAAAAGGAATTAATCCATGATTCAATATATTTTGTTACATAAGCAAAAAATAACCATCATAAATTATAAGTGCATTAATCCTGACGCCTCTGACTTTCATTAAAATTTCAATAAGTGAGACAAGATGAGCCCGCAGCATCTAGGCACTTCAAACGGGCTTAAACCTCCACGGCATTACTTTAAAGCCTTAGTGATTGCAATAATAAGCTTAGTGATTACAATAATAAGCTTCCAAGATTGTCCGATTCCCACTTCACAGCCCGCCACTATGCACAGAAGCAGACCGTAACCATAGTGGTTTTCTTCACGATTCATTGTAATGAATGAGTCACTTCATACACTTTTTTGCCAGGAACTGAAGTGTGCAGGGGAGGGGGACTATAGTTTTTGACGACTAACACAACTTTTTCCTGGAAGAGAATAAAAAGAACTAAGTATAAAGAATTTGCCAAGGCACCAATCATGCCCATGCGTACTCACAGAGCCAGGTATTCTTGAAGAATGCTCAAGCTACATATTGTCACATAGTGGTGACTGAAGTCCGGCGAACAGGAACACAGCGAGAATGTCTTCGAAACGAAACTCTTTATTCGGGCTGACTTGCGCCCGCAAAGAACTGAATCACTCGGCGGCGGCGTAGCAACGAGCGTGCTCGACGGTCGTCGAACAGAAATCCCGCCGCTGTCGGCCGTGCTCTTTTTAAAGCCGACAGCGAATCTTCGAGATAAAGCTTTAGAAGTTACTAGAACATTCTGGCACAAACTAGAGTCGGCTCCGTCCGGATGCGATCCATCGAGATAATTCTAGGCGCGTCTTGCGTCACAAACGAAGCGATAAAGCGGCGTGCCGGCAGCCTTGAAGCATGAACAAATAAACACAACAAACAAACGCTACAAAGACTCGCGGCATTACTCCCCTCTCAAAGAAGCATCGCCTCGATGCTTTAGAAAAAAATGCGACTATCAACAATGAAAAACGGATTGTGCAAAAATAAACACCGAATGTGGAAACACGGCGTCCTTTAGCGTGCATGATAGGGCTTTAGGCGTACGACATGGACTAGTTCGGGTCGTACGCGGCATCGCTGGGATGCAGTCATTTGGTCAGGGACGACTTCATAGTCCAATTCACCGAGCCGACGAAGAACCTTGTACGGGCCGAAATAGCGTCGCAAAAGCTTTTCGCTCAATCCTCGGCGGCGAATGGGCGTCCAAACCCAGACTCGGTCTCCTGGCTTGTATTCCGCGTCACGTCTTCGTAGGTTGTAGCGTGTGGCGTCGGTCCGCTGCTGGTCTTTGATCCTTAATCGGGCAAGTCTTCGGACTTCTTCTGCGCGTTGTAGGTAGGCGGCGACGTCGACGTTATCTTCCTCGGTAACGTTCGGCAGCATGGCGTCCAGCGTGGTCGTGGCCTCTCTGTCATGGACGAGCCTAAAAGGCGTCATCTGTGTGGTCTCCTGCACTGCAGTGTTGTAGGCGAAGACTACGTAAGGCAAGATGACGTCCCATGTCTTGTGTTCGGCATCGACATACATGGCGAGCATATCGGCGATGGTTTTGTTGAGGCGCTCGGCCAGTCCGTTGGTCTGCGGGTGGTATGCAGTTCTCCGGTGGCTGGTTTGGCTGTAATGGAGGATGGCTTGCGTCAGTTCCGCCGTGAATGCTGTTCCTCTGTCAGCGATGAGCACATCGGGAGCGCCGTGTCGCAGAAGAATGTTCTCCACGAAAATTTGGCGACTTCTGCTGCTGTTCCGTTCGGTAGGGCTATAATGATCCACTTATTTCCAGATGTTGATGCCGGGAACGGCCCAAGCAAGTCCATGCCGATCGGATGAAAGGGCCTTGAGGGGGGCTCAATGGAGTTCAGAAATCCTGCTGGTCGGGTTGGAGGGGTTTTTCGTCGCTGACAATCTCGGCAGGTTTTCACATAATGTGCGACATCGGCAGACAGTCGGGGCCAGTAATACTTTTCTTGAATGCGGCGGAGGGTGCGTGAAAACCCGAGATGTCCAGCTGTCGGCTCGTCGTGTGAGGCCTGAAGAACTTCTGCGCGCAGACTTACAGGTACAACAAGGAGGTAGGCTGTCTTGTTCGCTGCAAAGTTCTTCTTCACGAGGACATCGTTCTGTAAACAGAACGAAGACAATCCTAGCTTGAACGAGGCGGGGGGTGAAGAAACCTTGCCTTCCAAGTATTCGATGAGGCATTTCATGTCGGGGTCCGCACGCTGCTGTTGTACAAAAGAGCTGGAGCTGATGGGTCCCATGAAGGCGTCCTCATCGTCGTCCGGCGGCGGTGCATCTACAGGGGCTCGTGACAGGCAGTCGGCGTCGGAGTGCTTGCGTCCGGACTTGTAAACGACGGTTACATCAAACTCCTGGAGCCGCAGGCTCCATCGAGCAAGGCGGCTGGAGGGGTCCTTCAAACTGGCGAGCCAGCACAGTGCGTGGTGATCGCTGACCACCTTGAACGGTCGTCCGTACAGGTAGGGGCGGAATTTCGACGTAGCCCAGATGATGGTAAGGCACTCCTTCTCAGTTGTCGAATAATTAGCTTCGGCTTTGGACAGAGAACGGCCAGCGTACGCGATGACCTTCTCCACTCCGTCAATTTTCTGAACGAGGACAGCGCCTAGGCCCACACTACTTGCGTCGCTATGAATTTCAGTCTCGGCGTTTTCATCAAAGTGTGCAAGGATCGGTGGGGTCTGTAAACGGCGCTGAAGTTCCTTGAAGGCTTCTATTGGCGGCGCTTCCCATTTAAATGACACATCTGCCTTTGTTAGGTGGATCAGTGGCTGGGCGATGCGCGAAAGTTTTTGACGAAACGACGGTAATACGCGCACAGTCCGAGGAATCTGCGCACAGCTTTCTTATCGGCCGGTGGCAGAAA
The DNA here is from genome assembly GCF_055824585.1 of Amblyomma mixtum. Classification (NCBI taxonomy): domain Eukaryota; kingdom Metazoa; phylum Arthropoda; class Arachnida; order Ixodida; family Ixodidae; genus Amblyomma; species Amblyomma mixtum. The sequence continues at coordinate 149,842,418 of NC_143012.1, forward strand.
CATTTCGATAGCAGCTGTTTTCTGCGGGTCTGGGCGTACTCCCTCCTTGCTAACAATGTGGCCTAGAAACAGCAGCTCTTCATAGGCAAAGTGGCACTTCTCTGCTTTCAAGGTTAGCCCGGACGATTTGATTGCGTCTAGTACTGTTCGAAGCCTTTTCAGGTGTTCCTCAAAGTTCGAGGCGAAGACAACGACGTCATCTAAATATACCAGACAAATCTGCCACTTCAGGCCTGCCAGCACTGTATCCATTACTCGTTGAAATGTCGCTGGTGCGGAACAGAGACCAAACGGCATCACCTTGAACTCGAAGAGGCCATCTGGAGTGATGAATGCGGTCTTCTCGCGATCTCTTTCATTGACCTCAATTTGCCAGTAGCCGCTCTTGAGGTCAATTGATGAGAAATACCTGGCGTTACAGAGCCGGTCCAGTGTGTCGTCGATGCGAGGAAGGGGGTAGACGTCCTTCTTTGTGATGTTTTTAAGCGCCGGTAATTAACGCAGAATCGAAGTGCACTGTCTTTCTTTCTCACTAGAACAACAGGTGCCGCCCAGGGACTCTTTGAAGGCTGGATAACGTCGTCGCGCAGCATTTCTTCCACTTGGTCCCGGATGGCTTGTCGTTCTCGCGGCGACACTCGGTAGGGGCTCTGGCGGAGAGGTCGGGCTTGCTGGTAGGTTATAATGCGATGCTTGGCAATCGGCGTTTGTCGGACCTTCGGCGATGACGAGAAGCACTCGCTGTAGCTTCGAAGGAGATTGCGGATCTGGTCTTGTCTGTTCCGGGGCAGGGCTGGATTTATGTCGAAAGTGGGCGAGTTCTCTTGGTCAGGCGAATCGGCGGATGGGTCGGAGAGGGCGAAGAAGTCTCGTATGTCGGATATTTCGTTGAGGAATGCAATCGTCGTTCCTCTGTTAACATGCCGGTATTCTTCACTGAAGTTAGTCAGCAGTACTTCGGCTTGGCCTTTGCGGAAATGTGCGATGCCTCTTGCGATGCCGATTCCTCGGTCGAGGAGCAACTGCATGTTCCCCTCGATAATGGCTTCAGTGTCACTCGCTTCCGTGGCGCCTACGGTGACGATGACGCTTGAGCGGGGTGGGACGCTCACTTGTTCCTCCAGGACGCTAAGCGCAACGTGATGTTCCGGGGTTCTCGTCGACGGGATGGCCTCGTCCGTGGAAAGTGTGATCATCTTGGATCGCAGGTCGATGATCGCTTGATGCTCATTAAGGAAATCCATGCCCAAGATCACTTCGCGGGAACATTGCTGTAGCACTACGAAGGTCGCGGGATAGGTATGTCCCTTGAGAGTCACTCGCGCTGTGCATCGTCCTGATGGCGTAATGAGGTGTCCCCCTGCGGTGCGAATTTGTGTGCCGTCCCAAGCGGTGGTTACTTTCCTCAGTTGCGCAGCGAATGGTCCGCTCATCACCGAATAATCGGCTCCTGTGTCGACTAGAGCGGTGACTTTCCGGCCGTCGATAATCACTTCTAAGTCGGATGTCCTGGCTCTGGAGTTACACGTCGTCCTCGGCGTCGGGTTACGGCTTCGTCGGGTATCTGAATCGTGGGTGGAGCGTGTGGTCGGAGCTTTTCTTGATGGCGGCGTAGTTTTGAAGGCGGTTTGCGTCGTGGTCGAGGTTGTTGTATGCGTCGTCGGTGTAGTAGGTGCGGCGTCTTCATACGGCGTGGTCGCTGGAGGATCTTCGTCGTTTCCTCGGCAAGCAACCTGACCTCCACAGGTTGCTTTGTTTAGTTTCCCCTACGGGGGCTAGGGGACCTTCCTCGGACAGCCGCGGCGTAGCTGCGGTTTGGTGATGCAAATCGTGCGGTGGACGGCGACGGGGAGCGGGAAAGACGGCTTGAAGACACGTACTCCCCTCTGCGAAGGTAGTCGTCGATTTCTCGTGGTCGCTGGCCGGGGAGCGGTCGAGGTGCGTCGATGGCGAAACATCGCAGGCCGATGCGTCTGTACGGGCAGTGGCGAAGTATGTGCCCTGGCATGGCCACAATGGAAACAGAGTGGGCGGTTGTCGGAAGTCCTCCACTGGTCGCATTTCCTAGTTCCGTTCCTTCGCTCGTAAGGTGGGCGGGCGGGAGCAAGGGGTAGTCGTTCTTGTAGAGCTGGTGAGTGTTGAAGAGGGCTTGGTCGTTCCCGTCGGGGCGCAGGACTGCGTAGTGCGGCGGCGTAGTTCATAGCTTCAACTTCCATTGGAGTCGTCTGTGACGGGGAGCCAAGTGCATGCTGCACTTCTTCACGTATGATACCCGTGAGCGACGCTACCTGAGTCTGCTGCGTCTGCTGCGTTGGGGATGGCAGCATACGACGAAGTTCTTCGCGAATTCGCGTATCAAATCTTGCAGCTTATCCCCACTTGGAAGGGTATCTACTGGGCAGCTTGCCGTCAGCACTTGGAGTGGTCGGTTGTGGTGACGGGTCCTGGAGTCAAGGGCCTTTTCAATGGTGGAAGCTTCAAGTAAAAACTCGGCGACGGTATTTGGAGGATCTCGGATCAAACCGGTGAACAGTTCCTCCTTTACGCCACGCATCAGAAAGTTCATCTTCTTTTCCTCACTGATATCAGGGTTGGAGCGCCTGAAAAGGCGTTTCATTTCTTCCACATACACAGTCACGGTCTCGTTTGGAAGCTGAATTCGTGACTGCAGCAGTAGCTCCGCTCTTTTCTTTCGTACGACGCTAGTGAACGTACCCACTAACTGCTTCTTGAAGGTCGGCCAGGTCGTGAGGGAAGATTCGTGGTTTTCAAACCACGTTCTCGCAGTGCCATCCAGTGCAAAATAAACGTTTTGTAGCTTGGTGCTGTCGTCCCAGGCGTTCAGCACTGCCACACGGTCGTACGTGTCCAGCCAGTCTTCTATATCCTCGTGTGGTTCTCCACGGAAAGACGGAGGCTCAAGGGGCTGGCGAAGCACCACGGGCGTTGGCTGTGCACGAGATTCCATTGTGAGGGGCATAGCTGGATAGCAGGTCAGCACCTCCACCAGATGTCACGTAGTGGTGACTGAAGTCCGGCGAACAGGAACACAGCGAGAATGTCTTCGAAACGAGATGTCACGTAGTGGTGACTGAAGTCCGGCGAACAGGAACACAGCGAGAATGTCTTCGAAACGAAACTCTTTATATTCGGGCTGACTTGCGCCCGCAAAGAACTGAATCACTCGGGGGCGGCGTAGCATCGAGCGTGTTCGGCGGTCGTCGAAGAGAAATCCCGCCGCTGTCGGCCGTGCTCTTTTTAAAGCCGACAGCGAATCTTCGAGATAAAGCTTTAGAAGTTACTAAAACATTCTGGCACAAACTAGAGTCGGCTCCGTCCGGATGCGATCCATCGAGATAATTCTAGGCGCGTTTTGCGTCACAAACGAAGCGATAAAGCGGCGTGCCGGCAGCCTTGAAGCATGAACAAATAAACACAACAAACAAACGCTACAAAGACTCGCGGCAATATATACACACACTTTGACTGACGTGAACTGTAAACACACTTTTTTAACAACATCATAAGGTTCAAAGCTTTTAACAGAAACTGCCACTGTAGAACTGTAGTGGAGCAGTGCACAAAGATAGCTTCCTTCTTTTTTGATCACAAAAGTAGAGGTTGACATCTTAAAGTATAAGCAGGCTACTATAGCAAGTGGGGCTGGGTTTGATCAGTCAACCAAATTACGGCTGCTAGTGATTATGGTTTGCACAAAACACACCTTCAGATGGGTCGGTAGAAGATGGTTTCTTTCGTCTTTGACTTCAGGAAAGCCTTTCAGGCGAGTGTCTCAGCCATGATTTTATTGGCTCCTCGACGCTGGCCATACTTTCTTGTGGAAACTCCTCTGAAGCAGCTAAAAATAAAAAGCACAAGTTGTTAAATTTTGTCTTTATACTGTGTGATAGTATTTCACCGCACACTAAAGCACTGCTAGTGACAAATTACGATATTAGCAAAAAAAAAGTTTTTTAAGAAAGAATACACATATTATAATAAAGTTTAGAATATACAATGCGGATCTTGAAACAGTAATGCTATAAGAATTTGTTATCAAAGTAACTCAGACCACTAAACCCACTTATAACAGCACAAGATAGCTAAAATAGAAGTGCACTTACTTGTGACATAAGGATACTTATGTCCTTCCCCTAGACACCCACAAACCTTACAAAGAGGAATGAAAACTCTATTCAGGATTATGCAGGGCAAAGTATCAATGACAACTCAAATGAATCACATGAATACAATGAAATGTTTTTCCGAGCGCCTCCATGGATCTTATCACTCAGGTCTACCTGCGTAACTTTCTATTTGGCCCGAAGTTGAACAGAGGTTTACGCAACACCAGTTATTCTTTTGATTCCGTGCTCAACTGCCCACTCCCGCAGAGAATCTCGGCGATCATTTTGTATGTTATCTGCCTCGCACTGGGGTGTCTGCACAGTTGCGGCTCTACAGTCACTGCTCTCGGCACAAAGTCCAGTTTCTATGTCCTGCGTGGGCTCATAGAAATGTGCGCGATGGGAACTTGCACTCAAGGCAGCCGAGCTAGCCGAGTTACTATCACAAGCACCAACACTGACACCAGAGGCTTCGACGGAATGTTCAGCAGTCATCACAGCAGGCCCCTTCACCAGCTCGCGAGCGCGTTCATCTTTCAACGCGTGTTTACTTGTGTGACCGAGCAGTGCCAATGACTTTTTGGTTCCCGAGAGGCGTTTTCACATATGCGTGTATAACTTCGCAGTTGCGTAGCCATAACTGTACCGACTGTATGCACAAATGCGGCTTGTTGAAACACAAACTATAACAGCACGCGCCATAACAGTACGTCCGGTTTCGACATGTACAACGGACGTAAATCGGCTGAAGGTTGTAAAAAAGGAGATATACCAAACGAACGTCAGTCGGCTAAAGGAAAGAAAAAACGACACCAACTCGCGTTTCTTGCCTTTTCCCACTGGCTCCTAGCTAGTCTGACTGCAGCTACGCATCCAAAATCTGCACAGCAAAGGAAGGCCCAAAATTACGCGAGAAGACTGCGCTAAAGAATAAACTAATCGGACTTACCGCTTCCACTCCGCACTATTCCCGCCGCGCGAAAGAGCGACGCCAGCGACGCGCGCCGCCACTGGACCGGCTTTGGCAGTGGCTTTTGCTGGCTAGAGCGCCAAAGTAATGCGCGTGCTGCGAACAGTTAACTGCTTCTTCAGCGCCACGTGTGCCCTCTTCCGCCCTGCTCATCTTATCACACAGCGTCACGGCCAAGCACAGCTTTTCTTTCCTTCTCTTTTTCCTTGACTGGCTACAGAAACCAAAGCCACGAAATAAACCTCGTTCCTTCTGCTCCAGCCACGTCTGGTTTCGTTCTTGCGGGCTCCTCCGCCGATCCGTTGGCAGGCGTCCGCCATGCAGCCGCCGGCCCGTTTGTAACAGCGCGTTTTGAATTATTTGAATGAGTAGAAACTGTATGGTTGCAGAGCTATTTGAGCTATTTGAGCTATTAGAGCTATTTGCAACTGTTCGTTTGACAACGAAAACTCGTGCATATGCACTTGAAAAATGTCAAAGGTAAAGCGGATGACCAGGAGATCATACCGCGCCGGACCGACTCACACGTCGAAAAGATTGAATCTGCAGGACTTTCGCCGGTTCGCGAGTGATGGACGTCCAAAAGCGAAAATCCCCAGGACCTCCGATGGTTTACTACCAGTGGACTTAGCTAATTTCTGATTATGGACGTTCGGTGTACGACCGATGGACATTCAAATTGGGTCGCGGACAGTAGCGGACGTTCGGATCTGAAACGGATGTCCGACGGACTTTTGTGGTCCAATGGGTAGTTTGGGTGCACAGCTGTCTTGGGCGGGGCTTGCAAGTTCCTGTCCGTCCTGTTGTTGGGCTCCATGGTGGGTGGCTGGCATTGTAGCCGAAAAACACACTAATTTTAAGGCGAAAGCCTTTAATGTCTCATCGTTGTAAGCAGCAGTTGTCGACAGAGAATGTCACGCTTTTCAGTTGGTCGAAACGGTCGTGACGTCACAGTGCGCCAATTTCAAACGGGGCCAATTGTACTTTGGCTAGTAACCATGCAACCAATTGAAGGGACCATATAGTGATGCTCCAAGTAAGTGGGACTGAGCTTAGTTAATTGCTTAATTACCAAATTAGCCTAATTAACTTCGCTAGTCAGGCCATATAAATAAATAAAACCTAGTAAGAAATTGGTCGAGCTCGGGAATCGAACCCCGGTCTTCGGAGTGCGAGACGAGCATGCTATCCACTCCGCCATGCCAGCTCTTTTTTTTTCATGGTATTTATTTACATGGCTTTGTATACAAAGCATATATATACATATGTGTGTGTGCATATACACACAAAAAAACAACTATTTACAGAGCACCTAGGTAGGCGCTAGGTGGCAGAAACATAATAGTAACATATTATAACTAAAAGGCCGGTAAAGATATACAGCGCATCAGGAGAGGAAACCAATCCGGTACAAAGTCCGATTTTTTGTAAATGTCCGTTACCTGCAGCAACATTCGGCTAAAGTGAATTCTGGGCGAAACAACAGGTTCAACGTTGCGATCTTGCATGCGTGTTTTCCAAAGACTATGAAGTCCAATCAGAAGAATCATATCATAAGGATTCGAGTCAGGTTGGGAAACAACAAGGTAGCGCACACTGTAGGAATTTAGGAGAAAATCTTTCTGTAGCGTCCTTTGCAACACATCCCAAAACAAAATCGCGTCTTTGCAGTCTATAAAACAATGTTCAATTGTTTCAGGCACATTGCACAAGCGACAGTTTACAGAAGACACAAAAATGTTTTTCCTATCGAGCCACGTCTTGACAGGTAGAGTTTCAGTGTGTAATTTATAGAAAAATGTTTTGGTGCAAGGAGAAATTGGCATTTTACGCACTCGCTTTAAAACATCATGACCCATGAGCCCAACGTAGACGGAACGATACAGTGGGGGCGGGAAGAGCATGGATATCAAATCCCTGTACAGATTTTTGCGCGAAACAGAATATAAGTACTCATTTGAAAACCGAACTGTCAAAAAACGCACGGAGGCATAAACTTCCTGCATAAAGCCTAGTAAACGGGGTCGTTCAGTAATATTGGAAGAAACTACTAAGTTCGGAAGTAAAGTCATGAAGTTAACCTGCAAGAATGCTCTAATAATCGGAAGGGAACAAGCACGAAAAAAGAAGAAACGGGCAACCAACTGTCTCACATACAGGTGCTCTAGGCCCAGGCCTCCTGCGCAAACAGGCCTGAAAAGGTTATCACGCCGCATGGGCTCAAATTTGGAGGACCAAATAAACGTCGCAAATATACGATGGAAACGCTGTATGTAATGTCTGGCGCAGTGAAGGACCTGGAGTACGTAATAAATTCTTGTTGCCAGAAAGGTGTTGCAAGCCTGGGCTCGACCAAAAATTGAGAGGCGATGCGGTACAAATGTCTGAGCATAACGCTCAACAGCCGGAACTCGCTCTCTCCAGTAATGGGCACTGGATTTGTAGGCATGAAGTGGAACGCCAAGATATTTAGGAGGCACACAAGACCATTCTATGCCAGCGTACAGAGGTGGAGTTGTGCCCCATGAACCAAACCATAGGCCAGAACTTTTGGAGCGATTCATTTGAGCACCAGAAACGATGCCGAATTGATCTATTGTGGACAACACATTATCAATGCTGGGCTTGTCAACGCAGAAAAATGCAAGGTCGTCAGCATATGCCAGCAATTTGACTTCATTACCCAAAATAGGGAACCCATGGATATTACTGTTACGCAAAACACTCAAACAAAGCGGTTCCAGGTAAAGAGCAAAAAGCAGAGGAGACATCGGACAGCCTTGCTTCACAGAAGAGCGGATTGGCACAGGGTTCGAGAGCTGGCCATTAATGATCAATCGTGTTGAACAGTTGCTGTAGCAAAGCTGCACCCCTTTAAGTACAGTAGAACCCACGTTTGCTCGCTCTAGAAGTGAAAACAGAAATGAATGGCGAACGCGGTCAAATGCTTTCGCAAGGTCAATCTGAAGGAGGGCAAGCTTCTCATGACAGCTGGAGGAATATTCAAGTATTGTCCGCGCAATGTGCACATTACTTTGAATGGAGCGGCCTCTCAAACCGCAAGTCTGGTGAGATCCAATGAGTACCGACATTGCAAATTGCAGGCGATTTGACAAGACTTTAGCAAAAATTTTGTAATCCACATTTGCCAATGTAATGGGCCGATAACCTTCTACGGAGCGCAGTTTTCCTTCATCAGTAGTTTTCGGAATTAGGACTGTGTGGCTTTTTGTAAAAGACTGAGGAAGGGCTCCTATATCCAGCCCCACTGTGAAGACCCGCAGCAGGACAGGAGTGAGAATAGATTTAAAAGCCTTGTAAAATTCGCTTGAAATGCCGTCAGGACCAGGCGTTTTTGAGACAGGTAACTGATCAATTGCATGTTCCACCTCTTCCTGCGTGAAAGAGCCGCTAATAACAGAACAATCATCTTCTGATAAAGGGCTCGCTAAGGTGCTGAAATACGCCAAAATTTCCGAATTATGCACATCAGGTGAAGCACTAAACAAGTCTGTGTAATAATCTACAAATACGGTCATCACCTCATTTGTACTGGACACTAGTCTGCCATTGGACATCATCCCCGAAATAAACTTCGCAGTCGCATGACGGCGCTCATCAAGCAAAGCCTGTCGTGTCGGGTGCTCACATTGCAGATCACGCTTGGTACGAGATCGAACACGGGCACCCCGGTAACGTTCTGCATCAAATCGTTGTAACTCACTTTTGATACTAGCTAATTCATCCGTATATAAACCAGGTGCTTCGCATTCCATTTCATACAGATTGTACAAATTTTTCCTGAGTGTCTGCTCCTGATGTTTCCTGTGAAAGGACCGCACGGAACCAATTTCTATAGCTGTAGCACGCACGTCTTGATTAAACATTTCCCAAGCGGCGAACAACGACATCTTGCTCGAGAGACAGGATTCCAGTTGCGAGCGGACACGAAACTCTTCATCATTAATTACTGAAGAGTTCAGCTTCCAAAGCGCCCATTTCGGCCTAAATTTTGAACAAACACTGCCTCCGAGGCGAGCAACCACCATGCAGTGATCAGAGAACGAAACTGGTACAGTCTCACAGACCAATCCTCTGGAGACAAGTGAAAAAGATGCATAAATTCGATCTAGGCGAGCGTGAGAATGGCCCTGAATGCGTGTGAATAAGCGGAAACCAGGACATGAACTTCCGGTATCAATGAGCCCTGCATCTTCCGTAACAACAGACAAAAATTCACCGCTCCTGTTCCTGGGTGTATCAGGACCGGCACGATCAGCTGGGTCGCACACACAATTAAAGTCACCCATTAGCACAACATGCCGGTCACAGTCCAGTAAGCTGGCAATGCATTCAAAAAGAGTAATGCGCTGTGGCACAGTATTAAATGCATAGACATTCATTAGTCGCCATGGCTTTCCATAGAGAAGAAAATCGCAGCATATCAACCGGCCCTCATTATCGACATTATAGGTCAAGCCCGAACAGGGGAGTGTCTTGCGCAGAAACAACCAGCAACCCGCCGACAAGCCCACAGCATGCGTTACGAGAACATTATATTCTGATAAAAAGGGCTGCAGGGCCACCTCAGTATCCTCCTCACTTTCAATTTTCGTCTCCTGGACGGCGATAACATCAAGGTGCCTGCTGCAGAAAAGTCGGCGGAGTTGCACCTGCCTCTGGCGAGACCTAAGGCCACGTACATTCAGTGTTGCGAATACTAACTCTGCGGAATCAGCCATGATGACTGTAACTAATTATGCCTACAGTTCCCTGTTCTTGTCGGTAGACGGCGATGCCGCCTGAGAACCACCGCCAGGCCTCCTGGACCGCGAACGTCGGCACTGCTCCTTGTGCCTCGACGCGCGACGCCGACGGCGATGAGTGCTGCGCACCGGGTCCTCATCGCCACTCGTTTCGGAAGCGCAGGACGCACGGCGCTTCTGAAGCGGCTCGTCTGCGGAACCAGGTTCAGCGTCCGCTGGAAGAAGGCCCTGATCCGGAAGCTGCTGGCCAGCATTGACAGGAGGAAGCGAAGTGTCCGCTGTGGTATCCGTAGTGGCCTCAAGGACGGCCACTGGTTCTCCACCAGCAGCAGAATCCGGCGCCTCACACCGAGGCGGCGCTGCATGGTCATCCGCCGGCTCTTTACACTCCGCGGCAGCACTTTGGGGAACAACCGGTGCACTGACACTCAAAGGCTCAGCTACAACGGCGGCTGGCAAATCCCCAGTCGCGTCAAGTACTTCTGTAGCGTCCATGATGTGCTCCTGTAGAGCGTCGTCAGGGGGCCGCACACGATGCCGCAGCTTGTCAGCATACGTCACGACGCACTCCTCCGCTGTGTGGCCGAAACGCCGGCAGTCGTCACACCGCGGCGTACGACAGTGCCGACGAATGTGGCCAACACGGTTGCAACGTAAACACAGAGGTGGTCTGCCCGGAATTAGAACAAGGCTCTGAACGCCGCACACAGTCAGCTGATGCGGAACATCACTAACCCCGACTCCATCAGCAAGAGACAGGACGACATCACGGCTTAGAGTTCTCATCTGCTCCATGTCTGAGACTTTCCAATTTTCCGCTGAGATAGATGTCACCTTCCCGTACGCCTGAAGTGCCTCACGGATGAAGCAATCTTCCAAGCGCTCGGGAAGCCACAAAAGCTACAGCTTCACCTCCTTCGGTTCCGGGTCAACAACAACGCAGCGGCGGCTCTTCACCAAGAGATCGCCGCACGACACGAGCTTTTCTTTTGATTGCGCAGATTTGCAAGTCACCATCCAGACGTGAGACATCTGGAATTGTCCGATGGAGCTAATTTCTTTGAGGTCTATGACGTTCCGCAGCGAGTCTCTGAAATCCTGTGCCCTGTACGGGCGTCCGGCAAGATCTGCATGCAGGAAAACGGAGTCGGTCACAAGCTTACCGGTTGAGAGTCGGGGCAGAACGATACGGTAGTCATTACTGCCAGCAAAAGCCTGAGCAGTACCTCGGCCAGAGGCCGATTGAACCTTTTGTGCGGAGAACATCGAGGAACGCGTCCGCTTCGAACAACGTCTTCTTCTTTCCATGCCAGCCATGCCATGCCATGCCATGCCAGCTCGATGGTTTGGAATGAACAAAGGCACGTCTAGTGAGTACGGTGTCTTCGCTCACTGCCATCCTCCTCCCTTCCCTTCCGGCGAGGTTTAGGTGTCCACCGAGATATGAGAGAGAAGTACATTTCCTTTCCTCAAAAACCAATTTACCGACGAGCGAGGCGTAGAACCGAATGGGCGATGGCGTTCTATGGACTCCCTGGCAGCGTTGCAAGACGCTCTCGCGTTCCACTCTTAGAGGTGAAGCTTAACATCTTAACCACACATCAGTGACCACACTTTAGGTCAAAAAAGTGCACCCCCCCCCCTGAATTTTGACGGGTGTCCACCGAGATATGTGAGACAGTTACTGCGTAATTTTCTTTCCTCAAATACAATCTTCATTTTCTTCATTACGGGCCATCTTCGTCTTTCTTCTTTCACTCCCACTTCCTCCGTTCCTCTACGGTGCGGTTCAGGTGTCCACCGAGATGACAGAGATTTACTGCGCCATTTCTTTTTTTTTTTTATTTGATACCTCAAAGGCCCCTGGTATGGGGCATTACATGAGGGATGGGCATGACAGTTATACAATAATGGTCTTGATGGCGTTCTTAAAATGGATGGCGTTGATGTGATGCACGGCGTCCTGTGGTAGATCATTCCAGTCCCGGGATGATTCCTTTCCTTTCCTCAAAAACCGTTGCGTTGAAACGGCAAGGCATCGCGCCGAACGGGTGGTGGCGTTCCGTTGACTCCCTGGCAGCGCTACAACACGCTGTCGCGTTCCACTCCTAAAGGCGAAGCTTAAGCTTAATCAGCAGTTAATTAGTATTCAGGCATTAATAGGTAATTAACCATTAATTAGTGATTTGTCATCACTTAGTAATTAGTACTCAATCACATGTGACGCCACCAGTGCCACAGAAGCACTGAAAGTGGTGCGGAAAACGCTTTCGCCTCTACGCACTTTAGACAGTCAAAGTGCCCCCTGAATTTTTGTGTCTAACCCTCTCTCAACATATGATCGTCCTCTCAAAAGAGGGCGGACCGATGTAACAAAAAAGCTCCTCCAGAAAGCAAAAGATGTCTTCCTCAAATACCATGTCGTCCACAGTGAATATCCAGAAAAACCAGCAAGGAAAATATCACCATTCATAGTTGCAAAATGTCTGAAAGAAGCCTTGGGCCCCAGTTACAAGGTGGCCAAACTAGCTAGCGGAGACTTGCTCTTAGAGATCGCTGATAAAGTTCAAGTACCTAATTTTAAAAAAATTTGTGATTTGGGGACATTCTTGTCTCCGTTACACGCCACAGGTCGCTTAACACAGTGCGTGGTGTGATCTCGGAAATTAATTTTCCGGGTCTCACCGAGGAGGAAATGCTGGACGGTCTCACTGATCAAAATGCTAACAAAGTAGAAAAAATCCAAACAAGATAAAATGACAAAAAAATTCCAAAAAAGCACCTTGTACTTACTTTTGCTTTTTGCACACTCCCTGACTCCATTGGTGGGGGGCACACAAAGATTGCAGTGAGACCGTACATTCCCAACCCCAGACGTTGCTTCAATTACCAAAGATTTGACCATGGTTTCCAGAGTTGCTGTGGCCACAAAACCTGCGCGAAATGCGTTTTAAAAGAACACGCCTCAGAAAACTGCGAAGCCGCATTCCGCTGCGTTAACTGTGAAGGCGAGCACCCAGCCTACTCCAGGTCTTGCCCATCATGGAAGACGGAAAAAGAAATCATTACATTGGAAACGAAAAAAAAAACATTTCATTTAAAGAGTCAAGAACACGTATCAAATGACAAGCAATTTTTCTCTCACTGTAAGCACATAAAAGCTGTGCTGATGTGGTGCGACGGGGTGATCCATCACACCGGCCTCTGGCACCTGCCCAGACCTCACGCAGTGATGCTGCGGCGGAGCCATTCTCGCCCCAGGTGGAAGTAGCTAGCACTGCTCTACCGTGCACCTCCAAAGCAGGTCATGCTGCTTCTCGAGGCAGCGGGCCTCAAGTCCTCTGCCCACGAGGCGAGGTATGTCACAAAGACCCACATGCAGTCGGACGATTGTCCAACGTCTCTGAAGAGGCGATCGACACGAGCCAGGGTAGCTCCGTGCCGTTGACGTCACAGGTACGTCGGAACTCCGTGGATCGAAAAAAAAGAAACAACCCCGAATCATGGGGCCAACCTGAACCCAGTTTCTGGCCCAACATACATAAAACAAGATGACAATCATAATACATTGGAACTGCAGGGGACTATTGAATAATTTAAACGACATAAAGGACATCTCAACTTCATTCCGCTGCTGCGGTGGCTCAGTGGTTATGGTGCTCGGCTGCTGACCCGCAAGACGCGGGTTCGATAACGCTTAAAACGCTTAACGCTTAAATCGACAACGCTTAACACGTAGCAGTGCCCGCGTGCCGATACTGGCTCAAGTGATCCCACACAATCCAAGTAAACTACCTGAAAAGGTATCTCCGGCCTGGTCAACGGTGGGATTGGTACTCGATCTCTGACTGTTGTATGCGAGAACAGCTGGCAAGTGTGGCAGCTACGACAGTACTTCTTAACATAGGCTACCATCGTCGACCAAAAGAAAGCACTTCTGAGTCTCTGCTTAGTCTTTTTCTCCGAGACATGACCAGCGCTTGGTCTATCATGAGCCCACTCTAACACTTCTCCGAAATTCAGGTAGCACTAACTGCTTCTACAGTTGTCCATCAACCTTCTCTTCATGAAAAAGCAGGCCCTCATGTACCTTCATCCAGTGAGTATTTTCTTCTGCCTGCCTCCATGCTTCTCGCAAAGAAATATTGTCCCGCTGCTCCGCTGTGAAATCCGGAGAAGAGGATGAATCTTGCGACATTGCCGGTTCCTGAGATCTGCGGCTACTGTCGACTCCTCATTCTCCTCTTCCTAAGACTCTACTGTGACCTTACATTCGTTTCCATCTAATCCGTTTACAGTGCTGAATTATTGCTCGAGTGCAGTCCTCTCGTGTGCCTCTTTCGCCTGCTCCTTTTCAGCTTGTTTTAGCAGTAAATGCGTGTTCGGCGTCAGCAACGCTCCTACTCCTTCAGCTAGCGTTGCTGTGACTGCGCACAGCGTCGGCACCTGTTGATTGACCGTTTCCCCTTTTCCGTCTAGGGACATCGGTACGTACATCAGGTCAGCATCTACTGTCTGGCCGAAAGCACCTCTCAGTTTTATTTTGCCGGAGCATTCACCCCAACAGGCTGCAGGAACGGTCTCGGCTTTTAGCACAGTTATTTCGGCCCCTGAATCCACACACGCTCTCACCCGGCTATCTCCTATTTGTAGGCCTACCCAGGTCATAGAATCAGACTCAACGGCTTGATTGGGCTTCCTGCTTCCGTCAGGCTGCACTTCCAGCTTATCTGGGCTTACCATTTCAGCTCGGGCTACTAGCTTACCCCCATCCTTCTTAACAGACTTGTGCATCTGTGCTCACTGCGATGTCCTTGTGGCACAGGTGGCAGAGGGCCAAGGTGCACCTGGTTGGAGGCAGAGGACTCGAAGTGGTTTTGATGCGTGTCTTCCGGACGGACCACTTCAGCCTGCCAGGGGTGAGTGCTTCCGAGCCGCGTCCTGGGGTCTGGGCTCAGTGCAGTGGCTATACTGAGTAATCGTGCGTGGCTGATAGGTGGGCTTCAGTGAGAGTACTGCTGCGCAGAAAAGTGCACTGCCATCTGCATGCCGCAAATTATTTCGAAGCTCTCTCAAAGGCAGTGCTACACATACTGCGAGAGCTATACCTGTGCAAACATATTAATTTGGTGGTGATGATGATTTTTTATGGCACTAGGCCAGCTTTCTACAAAGAGCCCCATGGCACAAGGTGTCTTATAGCTACACAAGATGGGGTCAAAGACCCATTTTCTAGTCTGTTCACCCCAGATAAGCCGACTGCCAGGCCAGGGGAAATCTTGTACCCATTGTATCACCGGTGGGTACCCCCCGATACTAGGAATCGAACTCCGCACCTCTCGCATGCGAGACGGATGCCCAAGCCACTAGGCCGCCACTGCGGTACGGACGTAAGAAGACTGATCACCAAGTTTTGGTTTAAGTGCAGTCACACCAGTCCCAGCATAAATCGAGAGATACTGTGTGCCCAGGAAAACAGTATCAGAGAACACTCAATCCTGAACAAACCATGCGCATGAATTCCTGTTGGGTAAGTAACGCTTAAATGCACTCAGTAAGCATTGCGCATGTCTCTGGAAGGGGCCATTTTCAGTACAGTTAAAGCTGCATGTCAGCAGCAGAATGAGGGCAACAGGGGGAGGGTGGCAATATTTCTTCAGCTGTGACTTTACAAACTTGCTTGCTGTAGATGCGTCAGCATTAAGGTTAACTTCTGCAAGAGTTATACACTGAATGGCGTGCATTGAGCAAACGTTCGAAATTTACGCAATATTAGCCATGCTGCGAGCAGAAGCGTAAGCAACGACCCATTTTCACCGTCCAGGGGCGCATATCGCGCTGGCGCGACTTGCATCGATAATTGGAATCGACACACTTTCAGCACTCAGCGGCGAGTATCCATGAGCTGCATAGATCCTTGGACCAGCATGCTTACAAAAGGTCCATCTCCTTAAAATGTTACTTTGCCAGGGACTGTAGGTGCATTCGATGGAGGGCGTTCAGGCCTCTTGATTGAACATATGCTTTCTGTTTTGATTTGTTTTCTTCTGCAGATTAACGTTGTAACTGATATCCTGCTAGTGCAGATGCTTTCATGATCACTTGTGTGCACATACGTCCCGTGGTGCCGTCTGCTGCTTGCTTGGCCTCGAGCCCGTAGTGCAACATTGGTGCACGTTTACATGATGAAATTTTAGATATTTCCGAGCAGAGCTAAACCACAGCAATTAGCCAGCGGAACCCACTGTGCATTACTAGCGCCCGTTGAGGTGGCCTAGTGTTGATAGCGTGCGGTCGATGAGCAAAAGGTTGCTGGATCGAATCCCAGCCTCGGCGGTCGCATTTCGCTCGGGCTACTAGCTTACCCCATCTAGCTTACCCCATCCTTACCCCACCCCACCATTTCGGCTCGGGCTACTAGCTTACCCCCATCCTTCTTAACAGCTGTCGCGCGTTGGCCTTGCTGCGCATTTGGGCAGTGACTGGAGATATGCCCGAACTTCTTACAGCTGAAACACTCAACTCCTGCGAGTCTATTTTTCTTTCTATCGCTGGGGTCTGGATTGATTGCTGCCTTTCCCGTTTCTCCCCCCTTGCGGCATCTGTTTGGGACCTTCGTGACGCTCCCGTGCTTTCCCTACCCGACGGCTTTTCTCAAAAGTTTCAGCTAGTGCGGCAATTTCATCTGCTGCAAGCCAGTTTTGACTCTCGTTCTGCATGACGTAGGCACGGACCTCGTCCGACAGAATTTGCTTCAAATGATCTGCAATTATCGGATCCCTCAGATCCTCCAAGTTTTCCACTTCTCGAATTTTCATGTAGTACATAAACACTGTCTCTAGCTTGGTAGCCACCTGATGCCACGAGTCCCCTTGCTCCTTATGAACTGCCAGGAACAACCGCTTATATTCGTTAGGAGTCATCTTGAGTTCTTTCAAAACGCTCTCCTTCAACTCCGGGTATGACATTACCGTTCCCTCGGACTGACTAGCCACAAATGCCCTCATTCTTTCGTTTAGAAATGGCAATAAAATAGCTCCGCGAATTTCATCCGGAACCTTCAGGGTCTCCATCAGTGTGTCTACGCTTTTAAACCATGCGGGCACCATAGGATCTTTTTCTAGCATAGGGGCCAGCACTGCTTCCAGCTCTTTTGCATACTCGCCCATCGTCACGCCCGACCTCTGTCCATGCTGCTGGTCCACCAGTGGTTGCAGTTGCATCTGCATGAGTTTTATCCTCTCCAGTTCGACTGTGAGCTTCAACTTTTACAGATCAAAAGTTTCTACGCTGTGCTCCTTCGCCGCCAGTGCGGCTTGCATGCTTTCAGACATCTGCTCTGTCGATGCCAATTGCGATGCACTTCCTAGATCACCCCCCTCGGCATCCATTTCTGTGTCATTCGTCATAGCTACTCCAAACACGTAACGTTACAACTACACAGCCATAGTGAATTCGGAGGAAGCAGAAAGGTCTCCTACCTTGTCGCTAGTTGCTGTCCTCTGCCACGGTGATCTCGTCGCCCTAAGTGACGACAGCGGGCTCCTCGATTCGATGCAGATGAGTTGAGCCCCGGCTCTCACAACAGCTCGCTGACTTGAACCTCCCTAAATGATGTCGCCTTGCAGCTTGAAGTTTCTCGATGCGACAGCCAGGTTGATTCAGCAGCTTGCTGACCTGCCTCGTTTGACTCGCTGGTCGCCTGGCTCTTGTCTTGAACCTCAACGTGGACGCCTGGTTCCTTCCTCAGCTCACGGACTGGCTCCTCCACGACAGGTAGGTCGCCTGGCTCATTTAGCTCCTCGCTTACTTGAGCCTCCTGCGTCCCGTTGACAATGACCAGCAGTCTTCGAAGCTTCCAACGTCACTCTATGACGCCGACTCACGTTCCTCCTTTAGGACGTACCGCTCTGCACCTTGTCCACCGACCTGACCTTTCGCCCCTGTCGACTGCGCCAGTTGATGTCCCCTCTTGATCTTGTTGAGGGGAATTGGGTTGATGATGACTGCTGAAGGATGCTTGACGTCTTGCAGATTCGAATTGCTCAGTCACATTGCTAGAGGACACTTCTGGAGCGGTTAACTTTTTATAACAATTAAAAGCACAAAGGAACATACAAGCAAGGAGAAAACATATTTACACTTGACCGGCTCGTAGTTCTACGTGACGAAACCAGCCCTCGGTCCTGCCGAAACAGCTGGTTTTAAACCCTATGTCCCAGCCCTCGATGGGGAGAATAACCAATCAGGTAACTGCAGAAACATCCTCCCAATAAATTATTGGGGAAAGGAAAACATCACCAATCAACAATTCGGAAAGGATAACACAACCAATCAATGATTGGGGAAAAAACGTAACTCATCGCGACACCGTACCCATATGTACACTTTCTACCATCACGTTTTCGGATAATTATGCTTTCCTGCTGCGAGCTTCGCGAACACTCACTTTCCCAACGTCCGGTTTACCCAAGTTCAAGGAAAGACACTTCAGCCCATCTGTTCAGCGTCGTCCCTCTTCGTGCCTGCAGCTTGCGAGGCGATATCCTGTTGACCGCGCTTCAAGCTTTCAACGCATGCCGCTGCAGACATGGGACAAAAGCTACGGACTGTGACGCGGGTCCGCCTCGCCGCAAGTACGTGCACACAGGATGCGACCTAATGAATCCATCCCTGAAGGGAGTTTGACCTTTCCCGTAATCCTCCGCTATCCGGCGCCCCCCTTTATCCCGCTGGGTTGAGTATGACTCACCCCCTTCTCTGCGGTTGTGCGGAGGGCCCAAGAGAAAGAACGTAAAGAACGCGAACCGGATGCGGCAAAACAAAGTACAGCACCGCGAACTTCACTGTCGTGCAAAGTGGAATAGCAGCACGTGAACTGAAACTTACAACTAAATTTGAGGCTGTAGCAGTCACCCTACATACGTATAAAACTATTTCAGTGTGCTCTGTATACCTCGGGCCACACCTGAAGGTTACCCACACAGAGTTAGAAAAGCTTTTAGCGCAACTACCCCAGCCAGTTTGGGATTGAACGCTCACTCCCCATTTTGGGGAAGCGAACGGTCTGACTGCCCTGCTGAAAAAAAGTTCTATGATGCAGTAACCTCATAGAGGCTTCATCATAGAAAATCATACAAACCTAATGATATATGAAACAATTTGTATGATATTCTATGACATCTCTATGATGACAGTGTGCTTTTACAGAAATGTATGACATTTGTATGATAATTTTTTATGATTTGTATGATAAGTCTGTGATATTTGTATGATAAACTGTATGAGTTTATTACATCATACAACTTTTTTCGGCAGGGTGTAGGGGCGAAATAATCGAAGATTTTACCCTCACAAATAGTGTATGTCTTTAAAACACAGAAAAGGCCACATATTGCTCCCCAACTTCGGGGAAAATTAGCTCTATAGATTTGTCTTTTAGCTCACCGTCTGTTCTTAACGCTTTTAAATGGGATGTCATCGACAACCCATATGGTAGCGATCACCTCCCCTTACTAATCAGTTTAACATCCGCACCGGAAATCATCCTTACAAAACCATGATGTCAGAAGCTGCATTTAAGACTGGCATCTTTTTACAGCAAGAACCTCTTTAGAAAAAATAGATTTAGAAAATCTCAGCATCGTTCAAATAAATGAAGAGTTCACGAATTGTATTATAACTGCCACACACATAAGTATTCTTCAGTATTCAGGAGTGGTGCGAAAAGCCACAAAGTATGGTGGACACACGACTGCAAGGAAGCGAAAAAAAGAACAAAATAGAGCTTAGGGTGAATTTCGCAGGTGCCCGACAGAGGAGAACCTCGCAAATTTCAAAAGGCAAGAGTTAAAGCTCGGTACGTTCGTCGCAGTGCCGTGAAAACATCATGGCAGAGTTATGTCTCATATACAAAGTCAAAGCACATATAAAAAATATAGGAGCAGGTTCGAAAATTAAATGGCAACTTCTCACCATTCCCAATTCCTTTTTTTGACAACACCTGACACACAAACTAGCATAGGGGAACAGGAAGACATATTGAGGGAACATTTCGCTGCAGTTTCAAGTTCGTCACGCTATACGCAGTCTTTTTTTAAACACAAAAACACAGCCTAAAAACTGACTTCCAGCAAGTG
Source organism: Amblyomma mixtum (assembly GCF_055824585.1). NCBI lineage: Eukaryota > Metazoa > Arthropoda > Arachnida > Ixodida > Ixodidae > Amblyomma > Amblyomma mixtum. The sequence goes on from NC_143012.1 coordinate 149,862,420, forward strand.
GAGGGGCTATTGGAAAGTACTATAATCTAGTTACCCTCCAAGAAATCAATAGAGTACTGTCTGCTGGGGAAAAAAAACTGCTACAGTACCCTACCATATGATATACACTATGAAATGCTTGCCCATGTTTCCCAGCCTGCCGTAGAGACACTCTTAAATTCCTCTAGCAAATATTAATAGAAAGAAAAAGGCCTAAGGAGTGGAAAAGAGCCGTTATAGTACCATTCCTTAAACCTGGAAAAGGCCAATAGCCCTTAAAAGCTGTCTCGCCAAATCCTTTGATGAAAGTCTCTCGAATATAAGATTAACTTCTGTACTTGAATCCAGTGAACTTCTTGGCATCCGTCAATGCGGTTTTAAAAAGGCATGCTGAAAAAGTGACCATCTAGTTCGCCTCGAAAATACAATGAGAGAAGCCTTCATACACCAACAGCACTGTCTTTCCGTCTTCTTTGAAATCGAGAAAGCATGTGATACAACCTGGAGGTTTGGGATCCTCCGCGATTTAGGTGATCTAGGCATCCGTAGTAGGATGTTGGACTGCTTTAATGACTTCCTTTCCAACCGTCCGTCTAGGCTCAACCCTTTCTAGGAACTACATTCAAGAAAATAGAGTACCTCAGGGGTTTATATTAAGCAGTACACTTTATATTATAAAAATGAATTTAGTCTACGTTTACGATCTTCAAACAGCCTGCACATCCTCAAACATAGCAACACGCGAGATGCAAATACAATTGAATAAACAAACCACTGACATGGACAGATAGAAATGCTTTCCAGTTTTCCAGACAGAAAACAGTGGCTGTTCTGTTTTCGCTTAAAGAAGACCTACAAGCCTACAACTAAACGAAAGCGAACTGCCTGTAAAAAATGAACATAAATTTCTTGGCGTTACATTTGACAAAAAACTCGCATTTCTAGCTCGCATGAATTCTCTCACGCTCCCTGAACATACTCAGTACTTTCGCGAAAACACAGGGGATCCGACAGAACATGTCCTTTACAAATCTACCTTGATCTGTACGCTCTGCCTTAGATTACGGATGTGTAGTGTATGGGTCAGCGAAAAATTTATTTTTGGGTAATCGAGGAATGGGCACTCCGCGAATACTGAGTTCGATGGCCGGTGGGGGTTGGGCAAGGGTTCTGATTTTGCGGTATATGAGAAATTCAGATTTGGTTGGGGAGCACCGCAGCCCCCGGGGTCTACATAGTTCCCCACGATATCGATGGCACGCTGGAGCCTCTCCTCGATTTCAGCGTCACTGCCCTCGGCAGTTCACGAGGTGATATCGTCCGCACAGAGGCTGTGGTGGAGTTTCGGGATCTGTGCTAATTGGTGAGGAAGTTTCAGCATCGCAACGTTGAAGAGAAAGGGTGACAGGACCGACCCTGCGGGGTGCTCTTGTTTCCGAGGGGAAGTCATGCGAGTGAAGACCTCCTACTTGAAAATACGCCTTTCTACCCGACAGAAAGTCGCGGATATAGTTGAAGGTGCGGGCTCCCACCCCGATTTCGTGAAGGTTCTCGAAGATCGTATCATGTTTGACATTATCAAAGGCCTTGTCCAGCCCGAGTCCTAGAATTATTTTGGTGTCCCGCGTTTTTGCCTAATTAATCTGATATTTGTGTTGAAGGGTTACATCCGGAGTAGAAAGTTTTGGTCCAAAGCCAATCATGCGGGGGAGGTTGGGGGTACAGCTCGTTCTCCTCCGTAAACCGGTTTAGGCGGGTATGAACTACGTGCTCCATGTGCATACTTACACAAGACGAGCGAAATTGGCCTGAGGTTCTCAAGGCTGAGGGCCTTGGCTGGTTTTGGAATGAGAACGATCTCTGCCGTTTTCCATGTTTGTGGGATTGAGCCCACCGACAAGCATTTCTCTATACACTCATTTAGAGAATCAGTCAAAAAAACCATTGGAACCAATTAGACATTCCAGTTAGGACTAATTGGACATTCCCATTGCTTCCAATTGGATTTCTCAATGGAACCAACCAGATGGTTCAAGTTGTGTTTTTAGCCACCCGACCAATTGGATCCAGCTAGACTAGCCAATTGGACCCATTAGGCCAGGCAGTTAATTCACCCAGAAAATATTCACAAAATCTGTTACTGAGAACAGAAAACTGGGCAAGTATGAACGGATTCATCTTAAAGCAGTGCGAAACACAGGACGTAGAGGAAGAAACAAGAGACGACACGAGCGCAGTTCTAACAAATGAATTTTATTCCTAGAAGGGTTAGATACATAAGCACCAAACACAACGATAAAACACAGACAGAACGCGATAGCCCCTAAAAAACCCGTACGCGGAACACTAAACGCCTCGTCTCAAAAAGCCATTCAGCAATCTTAGCACATTACAAGCACCTCCTATCACCCTATCGCCACACATTCCCCGAGCGCGCATCTCTTTTATTGCGAAAGCAATACTGCTCGAGGTTTCCGCTCTTGGCCGTCGTCCCGGAGAATCCACCATTGACCTTTAGCGTGACCTATGTGTGACGTCATACCAGCTGTGGGAAAGCGGGGCCCCAACTCGGCTCGTCGCGACCGTCCCAGCGAATCCTCCATGCCGCAGCTGCGCGGCGCTGCCGCGAGAGGCGCTCGCTGTACGTGACGTCATACCAGCTGTGGATAAGGGGGGCCCCAACTCGGCTCGTCGCGATCGTCCCAGCGAATCCTCCATGCCGCAGCTGCGCGGAGCTGCCGCGAGGGGCGCTCGCTGTACGTGACGTCATGCCAGCTGTGGAAAAGCCCCCCCCCCCCCCCCCAACTCGGCTAGTCGCGATCGTCCCAGCGAATCCTCCACGCGCCGCTGCCGTGGGGGAAGCGCCCGCTCTACGTGACCAGCCAAACCAGGCGCAGCCAGGGCTATAGCCTTGCGTTCAAAGGGCAAGGCATCGCGCTGAACGGGTGGTGGCGTTCCTGCCTCCCTGTACGGTGCGGTTCGGGTGTCCACCGAGATGACAGAGAATTACTGCGTAATTTTCTTTCCTCAAAAAGCGTCGCGTTCAAAGGGCAAGGCATCGCGCCGAACGGGTGGTGGCGTTCCGTGGACTGCCTGGCAGCGCTACAACACGCTGTCGCGTTCCACTCCTAAAGGCGAAGCTTAAGCGTCATTAACTTTGATAACATAACCCTTACTAAGAGCACCACCAAGACGCACCACCAGCCAACCTAGGCGCAGCCAGGGGAAATTGCTTTCGCAATTACCGGGCTTAACCAAGCTAAGCCTACATACTAAGTAAATGATTTTTCTACGAGATTAATAGAAGGCGAGGCTACACATGTTTCAGACTCCTGGCTTATCCTGGTCCGATCTGGGTGACTGAACAAGATATTTGTCCTGTCCAAATGGGGGAAACAATCTTTACACTTCCGGCAGTGCACAGCAAGCTTCGATGACACTGCCCCTGTCACTGAACTGCGGTGTTCAAGGAATAAAATTCAGTTGTTAGAATTGTGCTCGTGTAGCCTCTTGTTTCTTCCACTACGTCCTGTGCTGAAATATGTTACGTGAAATATGTTACGAAGATGAAATATCTTATGTTCATTGAGAAATGTAGCCAAATGTTTGTGAATAATATGCTCTATGATCTTGCATAAATATTTCTACAACTTAACATATTGTAGTGTGCAAAAGGAAAACTAATTTATGAGGACTGCAGGGAGGCACTCTGCCTAGTGCCAATGAACATTTTATGCGAAGCATATTCACGTAGGTTTCGGGCCTTCGCGCGACGCCCGGCGGTGGCCACCATTGACCTTGAAGTGAGATCACATGATGTGACGTCACGTGATGACGTCACACCGGCTGCAGATAGGGCCTCATATCGCACCGTCGGACGTCGCCCGGCGGAGGCCTCCACGCTTCGGTTCGCGCCGTCGCGCGCGACGCGGCGGCGGCGCCACCATCGCTGCATCACGTGATATGTGACGTCACGCCAGGGATGAAGCGGCGCGCGCCCGCCGTCGCGTCAGTCTCTGTGCCCGCAACCGCGCCAGCGTCTTTGCGCCGGGCGTGTATGCGGTCAAGATTCCTCCAAACGCTAAGGACGTTAATAATAAGAATGCAAAACAAAGGCTGCTTCGCATCCACGGGGCTTAACCTTGATAAGCCTCCAACTTTTTCCAAGGAATTGAAATTGACATGCTTTTATCGAAATCGAAGTCAACAGACACACATACATTACACAAGCAACACTGCACATTCAGGCATTAGTAGCATATATTACCTCAATATGTACATCCAGAGAACACACTTCTGCTCCAACTTATGCACCTCATTTATGAGGCTCTCACGCTGGGGCCAGTGGCACTTGCCCACTGAGCGCAGTTATTTAATTTAATTTCAGCTCCAGTGGTGGTGTAGATGACTACAATTTAGTAGGTTATGCTGCTGATAGCTCTTATTATAAGAACCACATTAGTTCTACCTTTTTGTCAATTAGGCAAACATTGATTGGATAAATTGGATGCAGTTGGGCTGACCAATTGGATGCAATGAGTAAGACCAATTGGGCTGACCATTTGGAAACCCAACTGGTCCGATTGGATAGTTCATTTCGACCATCCAGATGGAACACCATTCGAATTGGAACCTGTTGGAAGCTGGACATATCCAATTGGAACCAATTGGAACCCATTGGAAATCCTATTGGTTGCAATGGGTTTTTTTTTGACTGGGGGGATTGTAGCGACTCTTCATCCATGTTACAGATAATTTTGTTGGATACTGCATCTGGGCCAGAGGCAGATTTGCTGTTTAGCCTGGCAATTTCTGGCCTAGCCTCATCCACAGGAAGGAGGAGTAGAGCTGCGTGTTTTCCGGACCGGCATAATCTGGGAAGGCTTGGCTAGGAGCATTGCTAATATATCTGTCTTTAAGAGAATGTGGAGGCCATGATCAGAAAATGCTTCGAACAGGCAGTTGAGCTATCCATGCACACAACTACTGAGAAAGTGTTAGGTCTCGGTCTTCATAACACCCTAAATGAGATTATTGAAGCGGTCTCGCAATACGAACGGCTTCGGCCACACCCGGACACATTCTGTCTGCACTATACAATACATACGAACGACAAGGCGGACCAACAACTGACCATCCCAAGCATATACGCCAGCTTCTGGTCTTTCCTCCAGTACCTCGGAATATGCACCCATATTTCCACGCTGAACGTCGTGCAGAGAGAGCCAAATCGTTAGGCAAACGCTTTCTTAATGATACTTCTGTGGTATATGTAATGCAGCAAATTCTTCGGCTGACAAGATGGTAGCTGTGGTCACCACGGAACGTGTTACACTCATAACTGGGGGCACTATACGCACTCAGCACACACATGATGGAGAAGAAACAGTCATTGCTCTAGCCATTGCGGGATCCTCGGCAGAAACCATTGTCAGCGACTGAAAATTGGCGATACGTAAATACACGTTGGAAAGAATCTCCTCACAAGCAGCACGAATTCTGAAAAATTATCAGCCCCCACGGCACATTCGCCTAATCTGGACGCCTGCTGATGCGTCTCTTCGTGGTATTGAGGCGGCTAAAAACCTAGCTCGAGAACTGTCCCGCCGAGCTGAGTCGTGCAGCGCGCCCACCCTATACTCCGGTAAGGACAGGTTGTTTTTTTAAAGAGAAATCCTGCAGCACTACAGGCTTGCAAGACTCAGATTCCCCCCAGCAGATAAAACGCTCTCCAAACAACAGGCCAAAGCATGGTGTAAACTTCAAACAAACACCTATCCAAATTCCCAATTGTGTAGCTTCTATTCGGAAGGGCTCTACTCAGACAAATTAAAAAGTTGTGATAGCAAAGCTGATCTACATTATATGATCTAGAAATGCCTGCGGTCGCTACCCGCGAGTCAATTCATTACCGACTATGATCATTGGGAGGTTCTAATCCTCGGCCCCGACCCGGAACACAGATCAAGCTCCCCCAACTGGCTGAAGACGCCGCCGCTGCCCAAGGGATAGCGGCCGCCGTTTAAGCGGGGGGCGACTTCGGGTCGCTCCTCCATATCCGCTGGAAATAAAATTTCACCAACACCACCACCACAACTTGATCCCGGCAGTCTGATAACTAAAAATAAGCGGTCGGTGTTTGCCATCGTCACCCGCCTTGCGGCTGCTGAGTCGGTGAGTCCTTTCCAACCCCGGTGTGTTTACCACGTGTTTTTTCCAGAAGATGTGCTGTGACTAGTGTGCGAAGGGCTTCGGTAGAATCCTGCTCTTGCTTCTTTATGCAAAATGTAATTAGTTTTGATCGCAGGCTTCTCTTTTCGCGATCATTCTACGCCTAACGCTCCAGGCTTAGCGCGCTACCATGGCGCTATTATTTCAAAAAAATTATGGCTGTGCATCGCACTGTCGAAAGTAATGCCCCATAATATTTTAGGCAAAGAAATTTTTCGATCATGTGACACCTTTTTTTAGTTTTCCAGACGCCTTCGTCTTGCGTCCACGGTATGCAAACTCGGCGAACCTCATCGCTGCGCGGCGAGAGGGTCCGAAGGTTTGCGGTCTGGTGCGCAGCCGATACGCAAGCGCATAAACTCGCAGAAAAGAGCTTTTTGCACACATGTACACACACATTACGCGTAAAAATGCATACAGGGACAGTCATGCTTCCGAATTTCCACGCGTAAGGAGTCTGAAGTGTCTCTGCCGAATGTTTTATTTGTGGAGTGTTGTGCCGGCGCCCACATTTCGCTGGCTGGCCTCTGAAAACCTGCGCCGCGCGCTCGCCGTCGCGCAGGGCAAGCCCAGACTCCCTCGGACATGTCGCAGCTTGCAGCGTTAATCATCCCGCCTAGCCGGCGCCTTCCTCCTTTCCCCCTCCTCTCCGTCGGTTCGAACTACGACGATTCGCCGGCCGCCCGTTCCTTTCTGCAAGCCTTCAACGGCCGGGCGCCTCTCAACCATTCGTCTAATTTGAACGGTGGCCAGTGCCGTGGCCTGATTCGATTATTTGAACTGCTGGCTGCCGCAACGGACACCGGCGGCTATAAAAACGGAGCCGCGCTGAGCCCGAGCAGCAGACGGGCAGCAGAAGAGCCATTACGCCGGAACTACGCTCGGCGCCGGGCGCCGCCCTTCTTCTTTGTGCTAGCCCGTGGTGCTCTTGGCCCTTGTATCATGTAAAAGCCCTTGTACATACTGTACATAAAAGTCCTTTGACTCACCGTCGCCTCGACCGTTTCTTGGCTCGGAGGCCCAGACCCAACAGTGGTGGCAGTGGTAGGATGCCAAAACACAACAGTGGATGGCAGCTGTGGGATTGACCGGCGTCAGCTACCTCGGCGCGGTGAGTGCCTGATGCTCTCCCCTCAATTGGCCAGACTGCTCTAGCACACGTGATTGTAGTCTAGAGTAGGGCTGTGTGTGTAGCACTGTAGAGAGCTTTTCTGTTTCGAGCCAAGTCGGAGTGCTTTGAAACGAAAGCTGGTGCAGAGGGAGTAAATGAGGCGTTGTTGGAAAGAATCACTTGCGCGTGTCATGCTAGTAGCTCTATAGCAGGCAACCGCAAGGGAATTCTTAAAGGGCAAGCTGCAAGAGACTATTCTGCACGATGGAGAACCTTAAAGTGAAGGAACGCGTCGAAATTTGTGAAGAGCTAGGCCTCACCTTAGGCCGTGCGAAACGAAAGCATGCGATTCTCGAGATCATGCGGAAGGAGGGCGTAAGGGCTGAAGAAGCCAATGAGGCCTTGGCTGAGATCAATGAACGCCATGAACGCAAAGACGCAGAGAGAGAGCGACAGGAACGCCGAGAGATTAGAAGATTAAAAGAGTTGGAGCTGCGGCAAAGCTCGCCGGCGCTGTTGTGAATCTACACCCCCCCCCCCCCCCCCCCTCTAACTCTTTTTGTGTGTTCCCGTCACATCTGCATCCACGTAGGCCATTCCCAGAGGCAGTGCGTGGTTCTCCGATAGTTGTCTTTCTCCGTGCACGCGCTCCCATGCGACCTCCTGAAAAAAAAGGTGGAACCGGACACGAGGGACGGATACGACTTCTTGATTCCACGTACCTCGACTTCTCCCTAACTGCCACGACGTGTTTTTCCCGACTTCCCCTTAAACAGCACCCAACGCAGCAGTATTGACACTGCAACCATGTGTGTACATCCGCCAGGGTGACATGACTCAACGCTTGCTGCCACGTGCGGAGACAAGCGTCTGCCATTCAACCGCGCCTCGCTCTTTTGTCAACTGCGCGGGTGACGCCGCTGCAGGTGTTGACCTTTGGGCGTTTCCTTGAAACAAGATATGGGATCCCCCTGGCCGGAAAGGACACTTCCAGGAAACTTTATTCAAGTGGCTCAGCCGAGGAAGACGATGGAGCGGGGAACGCCCTTAAGGAGTACCCGGACGAAGTCCCTACGATTGGTCGAAAAAGGCGGGAAGACCTCGGGAGGGACTATTTAAAGCGCTCGACGCGTTCACCGAAGAGCGATTCCTCGAGCGATACCCACAGCGTTTCACTGAGACTTCGCAGCTTTTACCCTGTTTGTCATTGCTTGTAAATAACTTTGTAAATATGTGAATACAGTTTTTCCTTTGCTTCTCCTACTCCCTGTCTCGGGCCCACGTTCCTTCCTCCGTCGGCACAGCGGCGGTGCTCCTGGACCCGATGCCTGGTGGAACACGCTACTAGCCCGGCAAAACTTATCAACTGGTTGGCAGCGGCGGGATCGTTCACGCTTGGTCCTGGCTTCAGCGGTGGTGAGCGCTTTACTTTCTTTAAGAATCTGCCGGGCTGATAACTCTGCAATTTTTATCAAAACCTGTGGATTATTTTTCTGCACGTGCTAGCTAAAGCATTTCACGTAGCAGCTCGTTTTTGAAAGTCCTCGTTCGAGAATTGCCATGGATTTGAGCAAACTAAGGAAGCCAGAGTTGATTTTGCTGTGTGATGAGCTGGGTATTGAGGTCAGGAAAAATCACAGAAAGCCGCAGCTTATTGAGGCTATTAAGGATTGTGGTGCTGAGGGTGACAAAATTTTGGAGACTTGGGAGGTCATTCAGGAGGGAATCAGGAACGCTAAGGAGGAGGCCGACAGGGTAGAAAAAGAACGCCTTTACCGCAAGGAAGCCGCTAAGGAGGAGGCTGACCGGATAGAAAAAGAACGCCTTTATCTCAAGGAAGCCGATGAAAGGCAACTTGCTATCAAGCGTTTGGAGTTGTGAATGGCACAGGCGAAGCGCGCCGAGAGTAATTCGACATTAAATCAGGAGGATTCGGCGCGAAGTGAAGTTAAAATCGAAGATCTTCTGCAGCCTTCCCAAGTAACACGCGTTCGAACAATGGCTAATTCGGAGAAAGACGAGAGAGCCACGGGCTCCACGATAAACGCGTCGTCGATTAGCCCTCCCTTAGTCGAAAACGAAGATGCTAGCAGCACGAACGAAGAGGCTAGGAAGGAAAAGGCTTTTGAACCTAAAAAGCCGATCGTCTGTTTCCGGTGCCGAGAGCCCGGAAACCTTGCGATCGGCTGCCGTAAGCCAAGGGTTGTCTTTGCTTTGCCAGACAATGGGGTCCACCACTTGCAACTCTTGCAGCCTTCCCTCCGGGAATTAACAGTAACCGGAAAACTGCGCCATGTTCTCTGCGACTCGGCTGCCACCATCGATGTTATCGACTCGGCTAACGTTAAGCCTGAAGGTTTCACTGGCGAGTATGCCTGCAAAAAGGCAAATCGTAAGTGAAAACTGCGTGTCTTTGCCCATTGTCCGCGTCGCGATCGAGAGCCCGCTCGGGGTGCGTCTGACCGAGGCAGCCGTCTCCCAAAACCTGCCTAAGCAGCATTCCTCGATTTTCTGAAATCGCTCGGATATGCTGCCCAAAGAAAAGGGCCTTAGTTTTGGAGATAACGCTGCGCAAGTGCTCACCATTTCGAAGGCTCGTGAATGCGCAGCGCCAGCAGAGCACGTAGTTGAAGAGGGCAAACATAACCCTGTAAGCCTGATAAACTCTCACGGTGGTGAGCTAGAGCAGGCTCTAGTAAAGATTGGCGATGAAGCGAACGCCGGCGACTTAAACCGTGTCGGTTCCGCGATTTCTAGTGACGCGCCAGGCAAATCAACAGCGAGGGTTTCCACAGAGCGGCAGCGCACAGAGGTGGCCAAACGGGAACTTTTCAAGAACGAGACAGTTCGGCTGATGTTGACTGCTCGACTGAAATTCGAACCGCGCAGCCGCCCCAATTTGGCACCTCAGCGCTCAAGAGTTCGCACGCGCCCGGCGGGAACACAAGCTAAGAGGACGCACGCGCGAACCAAATCCCAGAGAGGCAGATACGCTGGCAAGGCATTCACACTCGTTCGTTCCCTTCTCGCATTCTGCTTTCTGAGCGTGAGCCAAACTTCGGAACCGCTAGACTTGGACAAGGAACAGTGCAGGGACCCAAGCTGAAGTTCCTAGCCTTGTGTAATGTCTCATCTGCTAGAGCAGCTGTCGGACCGCGGCCGCGCAGGGGGCGGCTGAAGAATAGGAACTAGTAAATTCCTTGAGTCGCAACGCTGTTTGTGGGCGGATTCGAGGAATAATCCCGTCTTGAGTTGAATGCTTGTCTCTTTTCTTCATTTAAATTTCGGAGCTTGGCGTTGTGGGAACATTCAGCTCAAATGCTAAGTTGAATAGGGCGAGATAATGGCAACGCTGATGGCCTCAGCCGAAGCTTTCACGTGTAATGCCCTTCCCTGACTACCCAGACGTTAATCCGCTAGGCAAATTTGTATTTTCTTTTTTGTTTAGCGTGAATCATCTCTTTTTTTTTTGGTCTTTCGGTATGTGTATTCCGCAGCTCCACCTTCTCTTTATGCTCTCACGGGAGGTGGCTTTCTGCGACATAGACCTTGCTACAGCACCCCTCAAAATTTTACGAAAATTTTCCCTTTTGGCTAAACAAGCTGTCTGTATTCTGGTTTAGTCAAACTTGGAAACTTTCGGAGGAGGACGTAAATTTCACGCGACAGCTCATTTGCTCGATAGAGTCTTTGTTGACCGAAAACAGCTTGTCAGGTCTTAAAGTCGGTTTGGCGCTTTCTGTTCGTTGGGCTTTGTACCTTGCTGGTTGAGACCGTTACAGCTGTCAACGGAACAAGAACCATTGGGCCCAGCTGTGACCAAAAGCAGAACGGACACAACTCCAGGTCTCTGCGCGGAGCAGCGTTGGCTGCAACCACTGCGAGACCTCTTCGGGCGGCAAACGTGCTGTTGTGACTCTACCCCCCCCCCCCCTAACTCTCTTTGTGTGTTCCCGTCACATCTGCATCCACATAGGCCATTCCCAGAGGCAGTGCGTGGTTCTGCGATAGTTGTCTTTCTCCGTGCACGCGCTCCCATGCGACCTCCTGAAAAGAAAGGTGGAACCGGACACGAGGGACGGATACGACTTCTTGATTCCGCGTACCTTCACTTCTCCCTAACTGCCACGACGTGTTTTTCCCGACTTCCCCTTAAACAGCACCCAACGCAGCAGTATTGACCCTGCAGCCATGTGTGTACATCCGCCAGGGTGACATGACTCAACGCTTGCTGCCACGTGCGGAGACAAGCGTCTGCCATTCAACCGCGCCTCGCTCTTTTGTCAACTGCGCGGGTGACGCCGCTGCAGGTGTTGACCTTTGGGCGTTTCCTTGAAACAAGATATGGGATCCCCCTGGCCGGAAAGGACACTTCCAGGAAACTTTATTCAAGTGGCTCAGCCGAGGAAGACGATGGAGCGGGGAACGCCCTTAAGGAGTACCCGGACGAAGTCCCTACGATTGGTCGAAAAAGGCGGGAAGGCCTCGGGAGGGACTATTTAAAGCGCTCGACGCGTTCACCGAAGAGCGATTCCCTCAGTGTTTCCCTGATACTTCTCAGCTTTTACCCTGTTTGTCATTGCTTGTAAATAACTTTGTAAATATGTGAATACAGTTTTTCCTTTGCTTCTCCTACTCCCTGTCTCGGGCCCACGTTCCTTCCTCCGTCGGCACAGCGGCGGTGCTCCTGGACCCGATGCTTGGTGGAACACGCTACTAGCCCGGCAAAACTTATCAGTGGCTAGCGTAGCTTCAATGACAGTGCAGGCTAACGGCCAAAGAATCTGAGACGAACTGCCGCCGTTCGTAATCGGCGAGGACATGGCAAAGTATCTTGTAAAATTTGAGCATGTCTGCGAGAGGAATGTCATTGAGCGAGAGCTGTGGGCACAGAATTTGCTAGCTCGGCTTCCCGGGGAAGCATCTGACGTGATAACGTGTTTGTCGAAGGAGGCATTCGAGAGTTACGATGAGGTCAAAGAGGCCCTGTTGAGGAAATATAAGCTGTCACCTGAGGCATTCAGGCAAAGGTTCCGGTACGCGAAAAAAGGCAGTGAGTCACATCGGCATCGCGTTTAAGCTGAAAGCCGACCTAGTTTCATGGCTCAAGGGCGAGTAAGTTTCTGACGATCGTGATAAGGTGGTAGAGTGCATTGCGCTAGAGCAATTCTACCGCTGTATCCAGGACGATGTAAGGCTCTGGCTGCAGGATAGGCTTACTGAGGTTAAGCTCAACAAGGCAGCGGAGTTGGCTGAGAAATACTACACCCGCTGAAACTTGCACAGCAGGGCATTACGCATCGAAAAGGCGGAAACAAAGGATGCTTCTCTAAGGAAGCCTGATGGAAGGAAACCGTTCGCGCGTCGCGATTTTCGAAAAGATGCGTCTGCTTTGAAGGAGGCTGTAGGCGAAGAACAAAAAGAGTTAAGGAAATCTGACGATGCTCCTAAGCAGCGCGCTGATGCCGCACGTGCGTTTGAGTCACGGAGGCCTTCGACATGCTACCACTGTAAAAAGGAAGGGCATATCGCGGCAAACTGTAGACAAAAGGTTGCTTTTGCAACGATTCGGGAGACAGACAAGAATATGCGGTTGTTAGAACCATATATGCAGGAGATAAGTGTGAACGGTGATGTGATCGGGGATCGGGACCAGGGTCTTCACCGCATTAGGACGAAGCAGCCAGACTACGGAGGGAAGCCTTCGGGAGGAATAGTGAGCTTGAAGGTTTAATTTACATTTTGTACAGTAGCAAGGAGACCAAAGTCAGAAAATGGGGGAGGATGCTCTGGCACCCCACAGATTGCTCCTTAAATGCAGTTCACATTCCCCAGGCACCCAGCTAGGGAATCTGATCTCTGGTTGAGCGTCCAATGGGCTGCCAGCGTCTTAGGCTCCGCCCTCCCCACGTGGCCGCGCACACCGCACAGACACACACACACACACGGGCAAGGAGGAACTTGGCGTCTCTCAGTCGCGAACTGTTTGACCAGGCCCAAAAGGTCGTTCGCTGCTGAGTGACGATCCTGATCGATGAGGACGCGAGCGCTGACCGCTCACACCGGTGACCTCTTCAGTTCGGTGGAAGGGACAAATCAGCCGTGTCGCCCATCCGCGGCGCCGTGCCCCGCCGTCGTCGCCACTGGGTCTCGTCGGTCAGTCCATGGGCAGTCCGGGAGAAACACCGCGCTCAGCCTTCCCGGCGAAGGGGATTAGACGCCTTTGTGTACGCCGACGCCGTCGCCAGTAGCTGCCCCACGCAGTGTCTCTTTTGTCTCCCCCGAACAGCAGCGCTTTCCGTCGCAGTAGCCTGATGACTCCGGACTGGCTCGCCTGTTTCCGCTGCCAGTCCCCAGGAGCGCAGTTCGGCACCAGAGCCGCATTCAGCATCGCCGGCGAAGGGGATCAGAGCTTTTGTCCACGCCAACGCCGCCGCCAGAAGCCGCCCCCAGGCCAGCTTTTCCTTGCGTCTTCTCCGAGAAACAGCAGCGCTTTTGGCCGCATACCTGATGGCGCCTGACGGTCTCGCCGTTCTCCGCTGTCTGGGCCTCCGATCATTACAGTCCGTCCGCCGCCAAGAAGACGTCACGAAGTGGTTGCAGCTGATCGGTGCACCACGAATGTACGTCAGTGTCCGAGTCCTTCTGCTCGACAGGTCGGCCAGGAGGCCCTGCACATCTTGCAGGGGTCCTCGAAACGGAGCATTAGTGATCAGGCCTACGCTAAGCCCGTACCTCCAGCAGGGAAGCACACGGCCAACCTCAGAGAACTGCCAGGTTTTCGGATAAGGTTAAAACAAAGGCTGGAAATTTCGATACCCAACACAGCCTTCGCCTCGAAAGCGCACGCCTGGAAAGCTGGCCTATCGCACCTAGTTGAGCCAATTTTGTGTTTTCTTTTGTACTGGAAGACACTCGCTTCCGAATTTTGAACAAAGAAAACCGCTCCAACTAGACGACAAAGAGAACAAAACGGTGACGCTTCAGAGATGCAAATGCGGAGAAAACAATCCAAACTTTTTTTTTCTCGGGAACTTTAAGCACTTCCAATGGGGCCACGGAGAAAACACGTGCTGAGGTCCTCGCGTTTCAGTTTTCTCGCCCTCTTTGTAATGGAGTTCAATTCGTAATCACCACTGGAATTACGAACGTGCTTACTTCCCCTCATTTGCATGAGCGCATAGTGCCGTCACCATTGCTCCGCAAAGCCTTCCTCAATATCGGAGCCCAAGTCATTAATCTCTTTAATGCCTTGAAACAAGTTGCTCCCGGCGCTTATGCCAGTGTCCTACAATGACCCGTCTTTCCAGCATTTCCGCGTGACAGCGGACGCTGCTATACATAAGCACTACCTGTGCATTGTCAAACAATTAGCATTAAATGAAATGCAAGGCCACTGCTGCAAAAGTTAATGACCATACCAAAACTACACATACTCAAAACTTTTTCGGCAGCAGCAAAAAGAGAAAAAGCAAACAGCAGAGACCCATTCTCGGAATCTGCTAACTACCCCCGTCGCGACACGAGGGGTCCTATTCTTCAGCCGCGCTCGGCGCGGTCGCAGACTAACAGTAGCTGGGGCCGCCGAGACCGGACAAAAGCCGATGGGCTTAAATGCGCGTTCACCTCTTCGGGCTCCAGACGCCACGCGACATTGATTTGTTCCGCACCCCGGCCGCACGTCTCCTACACCTGAGCAGGATTTGAAAAGAATGCGGGAGGGGGACGATCTAAGAAAGCAAGGCCTACGAGCATTCCCCCCTCGATTATAGAATGGCCTCAGACTGAAACGCGTTCTGCTGCGCTCTTTCGGGTGGTAGCTATGCTTGCTTCTCTGTGGCCTGCTACAAGCTTCGCTCGTCCCGCAAGAACTACCGCAGCGTCGCCACAATGGGTCAGGTGGCTTTCGCTGTGTCTGAACTCGCCGAGTCATTCTGGCCCTTGTGCGGTGCCTGTCGCATCTGGCGTGCCGCGGTGACCGTCTCGGCCGATTACACTGTTGGCTGGCCTTTAGCTTTCCCGAGTCCTCAGCCCGTACTTTGTCCTTTGTCTGGAGAGCACCCCTTGGTTTGGCTCTCCTTGCGCGCGGCCGCCTTCTGAAAACTGCCTTGGCAGATCGGCCCTGCGCGCCTCCCTTTCTAGCGGTTACCTCACCCTCCGCATCTTCTCTTTGATGTAGCACCGAGCCGCATTTCCCACTTGATATTGAACAATGGGCTCGTGCTTTCGGCGAGTCACTGCATGTCGCAGTATCTGACTGTCTCATCGGCACTTTACTCTCTCCTGAGCATAATGTGCTCTCTCGAGGCTTGCTGTTCGAGCTTACGACACTAACGCTCTGGCCTGCAACTGGACCTGAACCACGCTGTTCGCCTAACGTAGCGTTTTTGTCCTGTGTGCTACCCTCTCGATCGCAGCAATCAACCTCACTTCTCAACAGAGCATCTGCCTCAGGGTTAGAGACGGCCGCCTTCTTTCTGGAAAGTGCACGCTCCTCTGGGCTCAAAACCGCCGCGCTGCAACTTTCCTTACTGCTAGCCTTAGTGCCCACATTATCCTCCGAGCCCTCGCGGCTTGCGGATCTGCACTGTTCTCTAGATTTTTGACCTAAATCATCGGTCGCTGCTGCTGAAGTAGCCTTTTTTTCTAGAGCCAAACCTGCCCTATCCCGGCACTTCTTAACAGCCTTCGTGTCTTTCGACGACTGAGCGGTGCTCCTAAGTCGGTCGCTGACACTGTCGTGGTGTAGCCTACCACAGTCACTTTGGGTTTCGAGATCGACCTCTGCGGGAATTCGAAAATACATGAAAAGCTCACTTTTAGCTCTTGCATAATTTTCCGCGTCCTCGTCCGACAGGCGCGCTAGGACGTTGGCGACTTCACACGGGAGGAAAGCCAGAAGCATAACTGACCAATAACCCTGGTCCAGCTGCTCCTCCGTACAAATGCCTTCAAAATTTAGAAGGAAAGTCCTGATTTCATCGCCTGTTCGGAAAACACTTAACCTAGATCGAATTGTTTTCATTCTTACGAGGTTAAGTTGACGTGTGATTTCCCGCAGCTCCCTTTCCCGCTCCTGTCGAGCTACTTCATCCCACTCTCGCATCTTTTGATCGAGCTTCCTCTTTTCTTCATCCTCTCGCTTCTTTTGTTCCCGTGCCTTCTCTAATTCCTCCCGAATGTCCTCCCAACATCCGACTATCTCCTCCGCGTCTGCACCGCTTGCCTCAATTGGTTCAATCAAGAGCGGTTTCCTACGGATCGACCCACAATCAATGCCCAATTTCCCGCATATCAAAGTCAGGTCCGGTTTGCGCAGCTTTTTCCAGTCCATGTCTGCTCCCAGGCGACGGCTAGTCTCTACTAATGGTCAGAGAAGATTCCCAGGCAATCTCTGGAGCCACATTACATTACCTAGGTTTACAAATTTCCAAAGTTGTACAACCTGGCAAAACGTGCACTTACCCATACCGGAGCCAGGACGCCGGGCAGACCATCCCACCGCTGCCACCAGTTGATGTGATCGGGGATCGGGACCAGGGTCTTCACCGCATTAGGACGAAGCAGCCAGACTACGGAGGGAAGCCTTCGGGAGGAATAGCGAGCTTGAAGGTTTAATTTACATTTTGTACAGTAGCAAGGAGACCAAAGTCAGAAAATGGGGGAGGATGCTCTGGCACCCCACAGATTGCTCCTTAAATGCAGTTCACATTCCCCAGGCACCCAGCTAGGGAATCTGATCTCTGGTTGAGCGTCCAATGGGCTGCCAGCGTCTTCTTAGGCTCCGCCCTCCCCACGTGGCCGCGCACACCGCACAGACACACACACACACACGGGCAAGGAGGACTTGGCGTCTGTCAGTCGCGAACTGTTTGACCAGGCCCAAAAGGTCGTTCGCTGCTGAGTGACGATCCTGATCGATGAGGACGCGAGCGCTGACCGCTCACACCGGTGACCTCTTCAGTTCGGTGGAAGGGACAAATCAGCCGTGTCGCCCATCCGCGGCGCCGTGCCCCGCCGTCGTCGCCACTGGGTCTCGTCGGTCAGTCCACGGGCAGTCCGGGAGAAACACCGCGCTCAGCCTTCCCGGCGAAGGGGGTTAGACGCCTTTGTGTACGCCGACGCCGTCGCCAGTAGCTGCCCCACGCAGTGTCTCTTTTGTCTCCCCCGAACAGCAGCGCTTTCCGTCGCAGTAGCCTGATGACGCCGGACTGGCTCGCCTGTTTCCGCTGCCAGTCCCCAGGAGCGCAGTTCGGCACCAGAGCCGCATTCAGCATCGCCGGCGAAGGGGATTAGAGCTTTTGTCCACGCCAACGCCGCCGCCAGAAGCCGCCCTCAGGCCAGCTTTTCCTTGCGTCTTCTCCGAGAAACAGCCGCGCTTTTGGCCGCATACCTGATGGCGCCTGACGGTCTCGCCGTTCTCCGCTGTCTGGGCCTCCGATCATTACAACGGTAAGAGGTGCAAAGCCCTTCGTGACTCGGCGGCAACTATGGACGTTGTCCACCCGTCTTTAGTTTCTCCGAATGACTTTACAGGAGAATGCGCGTCGATAAGGCAAGTAGCCGAGGAGTAATGTGCTTGCTTACCGATCGCTACAGTGATCATTGAGGGTCCTTTTGGTCAGCTTAACACCGAGGCGGCCGTGTCTGCCGCCCTCCCTGAGCATTTTCCTTACCTGTTTTCGAACAGCTCAGAACAGCTTCTGAGGGATAAAGGCAAATCGTTCTTTGCCGGTATGGCATGCATCGCCCTTACGCGATCTCAAGCGCGGAAGCTTTCCCAGAAACTTGGCCTTGCACCGGAGAGGGAAACACCGCTTAGGGAAGCAGATGAGCATTGTATCCTGGATACGGTGTCGGTAGAACCTCAGGTCGAGAACTCTCGGGGAAGCGGAGAACTCGCTGTTAATGAAACTGACAAGAGTTTCAACGCTAGTGGCAACGAAAAGGTAACAGTGGCACCGCTGAGCGATACGAACTCCACATTGACCCCAGTTTCTGACAGTTGGCACGAGCTAACTCAGGTTGACAGAGCGACGTTCGTTCGGGAACAGCAGGAAGATAGCTCGATAAAAGTTTTGCTGGATAATGCTAAAGGAGGATCAAAGAAAAAGAACGTTTCATTTCATCAGAAATCCGGCTTGTGGTACCGAAATTACGCTGACGCCCGTGGTCGTAAGTACGAACAGCTTTTGATCCCACAAAAGTATCGCCGTCAGCTATTGAATCTGGCGCACGAAAACGCGCGGGCAGGGCACCTCGGCTTGAAAATGATCAAAGCTAGGCTCGCCCAAGAGTATTACTGCCCTCATTGCTGGAAGGACATTGAAGGCTTTGTGCGCTCTTGCGACACTTGCCAGAGAGTAGGCAAGTCTACCGACAAGCGGAAGGCACCCATGAGACTGATGCCAATCATAACTGAACCCTTCCGCCGGTTGGTAATTGACATTGTAGGGCCACTGCCCGAGTCCAAGTACGGTTGCTGGTACATTTTGACTGCCCTGTGTGTAGCGACAAAGCTTCCTGAAGCGATACCTCTCAAGGAGCTCAATTCTCCTCAGGTCGTAGACGCCGTTCTCCCAATTTTCGCTCGTGTCGGATTTCCTTCGGAAATTCAATGCGACAATGGCAGTGTCTTTACCAGCTGCCTAACCTCTACCTTTTTCGAAAGGTGCGGTATCAAGGTCGTACACAGCTCGATCCATCACCCGCAGTCCAACCCAGTGGAGCGAATGCACTCGGTGCTCAAAAGAATATGGCGAGCTCTTTGCTTTGAGCGCAAACGCGATTGGGAAGCCTGCGTGCCTGCAGCTATGTTCGCTTTACGATCCGCTCTCCATGAGAGCACAGGCTTCAGCCCTGCGGAGCTTGTGTACGGCCGGAGCTTAAGAACACCGCTGCGAATGCTGCGAGAGTCGTGGGAAGGCTATGAGGAAGACCCAAACGTGGTCACGTACGTCCTTAACCTACTTCAAAGGCTCGGAAAAACGAAAGAAAGATCTTGTAGAGAGCCACATGAAGGCTGCGCAAGAATCGTCAAAAGAGTACTACAAGTCAACAAAGAAGCGTACTTTCGAAGTGGGCAGCCAAGTAATGATACTGCGACCGTCTAAGAAAAATAAACTTGAGGTCCAGTGGGAGGGGCCAGCGAACGTGGTATCGAAACTTTCTGATACCAACTACGAACTTAAACTAGGTAGAAGGCCCAACAAAATCTATCATAGTAACCTGATGAAACCGTACATTTAGCGTCACGCTGTCGTGAATGTGATTTTGAATGGTTCGGACGAGGAAGGTGCAGAAATCCTGACCTCTGCGGACATGAAGGAATGCGGTTCGGACGCACTGTTAGAACAGGTTAACCTAGAACCACGCCTAAGCCAAGCCCAGAAGGAAGACTTGAGAACGATTGTTTCTGAGTTCGAAAAAGTGTTTTCGGATCGTCCCGAAAAGACGACGCTAATTGAGCACGATATCGAGCTAACGTGTGAAGAACCGATCTGTAGTAAGCCGTATCGCTGTTCTCCCGCACAGAAAGAAATCATGGCAGGTGAGATCAAGCGAATGTGCGACCTGGGAGTACCGGGTGAGAGCGATTACACATCGCCCTTGATACTAGTGCAAGTACAGGGAAAAGATCCTAGACCGTGCATTGATTACCGGCGACTAAACGCGATAACCCGGGATCAGACCTATCGAATACCAAACCTTGAGGAAAGGGTGGAGACAGAAAGTAGATTGAGGTTGAAACTAACCTCGCCCGCTCCACTGAAGTACCGCGGGTAGGGTGGAGACAGTGTCAAGGCCGAATTACATATCCACACTAGACCTCGTGCGAGGCTATTGGCAAGTCCCCCTTACAGAGCGCGCCAGCCGCTACGCCGCGTTCGTTTCCCCATTCGGAACGGTCCGCCCAGTCATGTTGAGTTTCGGACTCAAAAACGCGCCATATCGCTTCTACAATCTAATGGACCACGTGCTCCATGGCCCGTCCGAGTACGCGCTCCCGTATCTCGACGATGTCGCCATCTTTTCTAACACATGGGAAGAACACGTAGATCACTTACGAGTCGTGCTGAGCAGGCTGAAAGATGCCGGCCTCACAGTCAAACCTGCTAAATGCCAGCTAGGTTGCGCCGAAGTGACTTACCTAGGGCATGTGGTGGGGCGTGGCCGGCGTAGACCGTCAGAAATCAAAGCAGCCGCTGTCGTAAACTAACCCCGGCCAACCACTAAGACTGAGATAAGGGCCTTTTTAGGCCTAGCTGGATATTACAAGCATTATGTAAAAGATTACTCGACTCTTGCCAGTCCTCTCACAGACGCGCTTCGAAAGTCGGAACCCGTTAAGGTGATATGGGACCAAAAAAAAGAGAACGGGTTTCAAATGCTGAAAGAAGCCTTGAGCGAGGAGCCAGTTCTAATGGCACCTGATTTTTCAAAAGGCTTCATAATTCAGTGTGATGCCAGTGATCGGGGCATGGGAGCTGTGCTATGCCAAGAGGATGATGAGGGCAATGAAAGGCCAGTTTTGTACCTAAGCCGTAAGTTGACTTGCCGTGAAGAGGCGTACAGCACTTTTGAAAAAGAATGCGCCTGCCTGTTGTGGGCAGTTCAGAAGCTCGCCTGCTACTTCGCCGGTTCCAAGTTCGTTGTAGAAACCGACCACTGCCCACTAACTTCATTGAATAATATGTCGTCTAAGAGCGGCCGGTTGCTGAGGTGGAGTATGATACTCCAACAGCACAATCTTGTCGTTCGTTACAAGAAAGGCAAGTTAAACGCGAACGCAGACGCACTAAGCCGTGCGCTCTGAGCAAGGCTCCCTTCGACCTCCTCGTGATTTACATTTTGTGACTTCGCGAACGGTTGTCAAGTTCGCTCGTAAATCGGGGAAAAATTGATGTCCTCATTCGCGGCCTTAGCCGATTGTTTTCCTGCCCAAATGATCTCGAGGGACCCAATTTAAATTCATTTCATTCCTTGTGTTGCTTGCGTTTGACACTTTGTTTGAATTAATTACTTTACAGTTCTTGTATATCACATGTGTCTCTTGTTGAAGAGGGTGCGAAAAGGGGACAGAACTTTTGCTAGCGGAGTTTTTATGACCTTTAAGTCTGGTGTTTTGACGGGTGACGGAGGGCACTTGCTCGTGTTGGGTGTTGCTTGTTGTCGGTCGGTTCTTCGCAAGATGCAGAACGATCAACGACCGATGCTGAGAAGCAAGCTCTTCCGAAGGACCCAGCGAAGCTGATCCAGTCACCTGGGCGACAACGCGGCGGAGCAGTGATCCTGTCCTGACGAGCGGGACCCGTTCTCGGAAAGGAGCCGGGAGCTACCTGCGGCTGGACACCGGACGAGAACTTGGAGGAGCCTGGTGTACGAGCCCGCCCCGCATCCGAGCCACGCGGAAGTAGCTCGTCTTCGTGGCGCATTGTCTGGCGTCGGTGGTGCTGTTGTGCCGGCGCCCACATTTGCAGCGTGAATCATCCCGCCTCGCCGGCGCCGGTCGCGGACCCTTCCTCCTTCCCCCCTCCTCTCCGTCGGTTCGAACTACGACGCTTCGCCGGCCGCCCTTTCCAGTCTGCAAGCCTTCAACGGCCGAGTCCTCCCGACCATTCGTCTAATTTGAACGATGGCGAGTGCCGTGACCTGATTGGAGGATTTGAACTGCTGGCTGCCGCAACGGACACCGGCGGTATAGTGTCTAGAATATACTGGCTAGTGTGCTGAGCGCGGGCGGCGCGGTGGCACCCGAGGCTCCCAAAGCATCGCCGGGTGGCGCTGCTGCGCCTGATGGGCAGCGCCATCTATGGGAGAAAAGTAAAAACTGGGGCGCTGCTCGCTGCTCGCGCTGCTTTCACCACGCTTCTTTGCACGCGCGCTTTCTTGCACGTGCGCGCGCCAGCGCTGTCGCGATGTGTCGCCTGCATGAGCCACAATACGATCGTTCAGACTGACGCGCAGTACTGCAATGCAAACTTAATTAAAGGAGGGAAACTGATTAGTCGCGTCTACTGTGTGGAGCAGACGATCGACGATGAGGAGGCCCATTTGACTGTAAAATGCGTTTCTCGAGTGAGTATTAACGTCGTACTGTATGACATGTAACTAGAGGTAAGTCCCCTGTATAATTATGTGCTCGAAATATGCGAAGTACTATCAGCTCTGCGAAATAAAGCGAGACACTTGTTGATCGTAGTTGTCAGTTGTTGCATGCGATGCGCAGGGCGATCCACTTACGTGCGAGTCGAAAGGACATGCGACCAGGCAACAGTTCGTCAACATTCTACTCCACCTTGGGGGAACCCCCTAAACATTTGACCACCATTGTTCACACTTGCAAGTGCGACCTGCGGGTCGCCTTCTCGCTTGAAACGAAAACTCTCTGGAATAACATTGCTTGCGCGCTTTCGAGAATTTCGTCTGCTTTGACCGCGCCTCCTGCACTCGCGCTCGGTGCGATTCGCAATGCACTACGGCGACCAGGAGGATGTCGTGACGGTATTGATGTGCACCGCAGTCGTATAAGCGTCATGATGACAGCGACAGCGGCGCTCTTCTCAAGGCCGGCCTGCCGCCGCCGTCAGAAAAATACGCTAATATTGTTTGTTCGCGTTCATACCAAACCCTGGAGTAGAGCAACGTCAAAAATGAATCATTTTTGAGGATCGTTGGCCAATACCGAGCTGCTGGTAGAAGTGATAACTGCGATACAAGCATATTTCTTTTCCAAAGCCGCTTTGCTGATGCCCAGTGCTGCTCGCCTGTTGTCACCTGGCTCCGCAGTTAAAGGCATCATGGAAATCGATCACGTCTTTGTTTTATTATGTGACGGTGAACATAGTAAAACAGTGACGCGAGTAGCACCTTTATTACAGCGCTGGCCAGTTCCGAAGTGCCCTCAGCTGCAGCATCGATGCGAAATGGTTAGGCTTAGCGACGACTACGGCAGCGAGGGAGCAGCGCAGCTCGTCGCCCGGCGTGGCCGCGGGCGACGTCGTTGCCGAAAGCTCGACTGTCCGCGGACGGCGTCATTGCCAAAAGCTCGACTGTCTCGCCGATTAGTTCAGCGGCTTGCGACTCGCAGTCGCAAGGCTGGAAAATCGAGCAGCGAGCGACTTGCCTGCGCGTCGTCTGCCACTTTTTTAGTGGATGGTAGGGACAGACTCACTGGCTCTCCGAAGAGCGCGGCCGCATACTCGCGTGTTCGCGGTAAGAGTGGATCACCGTGTACATACGCTTTGGTTTTTACATTACGGCCTTCGTACTACCTCCTTTTTGCTTCGCCGAGACCGCGTCTGTCAACGCGAAGATTGCGCCTCGCGCGACTCTCCCGTCACGCGTGCACACAAAGCTAGCAGGGCGTCTGCTACGGCGCCGCCCCGAGTTTCCGCTGCTCGCCGCTGCGGCGCTGGCGTCGCGCTCCCAAACTTGAGCTTGGGGCGCTGTGGTACGAGAGGGTGTCGGGTGAGCGCGCGCGTCGGGGCGAGCCGGTTTCTCGCACGCGTCGCGCCGCTGAGGGTTGGAAAGGGCTAACCAAACAAAACGCTAACCAAATGTAAGCACACGCGAGCGGTTGATGGAATTCAAACTAAAAAAAAAACACATTTCACAAAACATACAATTCGGTTTAATAGAATGAATGCAGCGTGTTTAATCGAAGGGGTAGTGCGAGTTGGGGTAATCCTTTTTGGCCAACAGAAAGTACGAAAAAGCGCGTATTCAATTGCAGTGGCAACAGACAGACACTGTCGCAGATTGCCAGCAACAGACAGACACTGTGTAGGCTTCACCTGCACAAATTAACTTTGAGTGTGATAAAGTAGCACAATTTATATTTGCCACAGCGGCAGGATATCAAACTTACAGCTTTTGACAGTATTAGTACGGAAACAGATAAAACACTACGCTATTATGAATCCATTGCAGCCTATAATTTATATAAATTTTAAAAGTTCGAAGTAAAGAGAACTTGTTACAATTACGGCTGAACGTGTCCATGCTTTTGGTCTTTTCGCTTAGTCTCAAAAACATTCGTGTTCAGACCAAAGCCACCCTTAAATCATTGCAGATATTTTTGCAAGCATTTTCGCCCAGGCAAAATCATAATGCTCTGCTTCCGAGGGTGCTCGTAGAGCTTTGGGCTCCGCATCCTCATTAGCAAACATTCCACAATCCAGGCATCATCATATGGCATGCCTCTCAGAGACTTTCGTCTTGCGGCCAGGAAACAAGCTCTCACAGCTAACTGCTGCTTCTTCGGGGGTGACTGTATTTTTGCCTCGAGTGCTTCTTCGCTCAATGCATTGTTTTCCTCCTTCATTTGAGCCACATGACGCTGAGCATTGGCCAGGCTTTTCTTTGTCTTTCTCAAAGCACGAGAAAAATTCTTGAATTTTTTTTTGTCACTGCAAGGATCTTTCGTCTTTTTTCTTCTGCACATGTTCTGCGAGAGCTTCCGTAAATATTTGTAGTGCAAGCATGACTATCCTTTACCATCGGTGGTCAGCAAGCATTTCTCTGCAAAGTACATACTTCTGTATGAAGTGTGCTCGCCTGCAACAGGAATCATGCCACATCCATTACAGAGGCCACGCAGAGCCATTTCTTTGATTAATGTCTCTGTCTCATGGCGGGCTGTAAGCACGCGCTTTTCCTTTTCTCTTCCTCGGAAGTAAATTGTGGCAATTACAGAACTGTGCCCACGCAAAGGTTTTCCAAAAGTCACCATTCTTTCGATGAATAGTTTCGAAAAGTCACCAGCTTCGGTCTCGCAACAGGCATAAGTTAAAGCGACATTAGGCGCAGCAGGCAACTTCATCCATGTCACCGGAATCAGAATTCCATCGAACGGGTGCCGAACATTACTTGGGCACGGACACTGCAGTATCGCTTCTCTATCACACATCGGTCCTGTAGCAATGTCTGTCTGCTCGGAATCGGAACGGTTCTGGAGTTCATCTGATGCGCCTCCACGAGCGACGCAATGAGAGTCAACCCGCGTATCATCACAGTCGACTGCAGAGCACAACTCGGGATCCACCAGCTCGACATTTCGCTTCCGTTTAGGTGCCGGTCCTTGGTCGCAAATGTTTCGCACCTTCCTTTTCACCGTCTTTTTCGGCACAAGAGGAGGTGGATAATTTTCGAATACTGTAGGAACAGCATCGGGCTTCAGGCGTGGCTTCACTCGGACGAGTTCGTTCACGACGCCGTTCACCGTAATCTTAAAAGATCTTTCGATGCATTCGTCCTGGAAATGTTTTTCGCATGCGATAGCCTTCGGTGTCAGCCTTCTGTCTGCCCTCTTGATCTTATTTTCCCATTCAGCAAGCCGTGCTGGGTCCGCCGGTGCAGTGAACAAAGACACCTTTTCTTCGTTAGACCGATAACCGCTTCGACACAACGGAACAATACACGTCCTCTCTTTGCATTACCGCTATTCAACATTTCAAGACGTTCTTGCTCACGTTTAGCGTCTTACGTTCTTGCTCACGTTTAGCGTCTTACAGCTTCACAATCCAAGAGATGATGCTTGTCAAACATTGATTTCACGAGAGCAATCGCGCGAGGCTGCGGTATCGGCGGGACAGCAGATGACAGGAGTTCGGCGGCTTTTGCGCACCCACCCGACTGGCAGCGCCCCTTGCGGCCTCGCCGCGCAGGCATCGCGGCGGGGGCCTCGCCCTCCCGTACGAAACGCGCGCGCTGCGCACACTAGCCAGTATATTCTAGGCACTATACCGGCGGCTATAAAAACGGAGCCGCGCTGAGCCCGAGCAGCAAGGAGTATCTGTTCTCGCTTCGGCGAGCGCGGCTTCGGCCGCTTCTTTTTGAGCAGCGTCCGCTCCGGCGGACGCAGTTGTTGCTGCGACGCGCGTCTTTTTTTTTTTTTTCTTTTTTCTCTTTCCTCTGATCTTTTAGCTCTCCTCTATCTGCACGTGGCAGCGGTGGTGGCTTGGCTCGAGCCAGTAGCAGGCCCGTGCAATTTCCTTTTCATCCTTCTCTCAGTCACAACAACAACAGCCCGAGCAGCAGACGGGCAGCAGAAGAGCCATCACACCGGAGCTACGCTCGCCGCCGGGGCCGCCCTTCTTTGTGCTAGCCCGTGGTGCTCTTGGCCCTTGTATCATGTAAAAGCCCTTGTACATACTGTACATAAAAGTCCTTTGACTCGCCGTCCCCTCGACCGTTTCTTGGCTCGGAGGCCCAGACAAGCGCCTCCTCTATTTTTACAATGCCAGCCGCATCGCCCGCTTCGCAATGGGAGCCGTCGGTACACCTCATTTCAGTCAGTCGCCGCGCTGCGGCGCTAGCCAGATGGTAGCACTGCTTGTGTCATGCTTGCGTATGGGCGCGCGGTGGTGATAGCGCTGTCCTACTCCTACTCCTGGCGTCTGTCAGGTTGTTGCTGTCTACCCCTTCTTGTGTAGCTCTCGCCTCATCCGTGGCGCGGCGCTTTTTCCAACGGCAATCGGCTGGAGCGGCAGCTTTGCTCGCCGTTTGCAGAGGTGGCCTGTGGCGATCACTCCGCCTATCCCTTGAGGATGGCGGCTGGCATACTTTATGCGCTGTTTGAGGTACTTGCGCTACTTATTGCTGTTCCTTGCCAGACGAGTAGAGTGTTATAAATTTTAAGACTCGTTCGTTTCGTGGCACCATTGTTAACGAAAATTGTTTTGCGCGAGTAAATGATGTGGTCCGCGAAGCTGCGAGGTGTCCTCGCAGCAGCAGTAAAATGGCACCGGATAATTATCTGCAGCAGGGCTGCTGCTTTCAATTTTGTGTGAAGAGCGGGCAATTTTAAGCTGGTTTAAGTGGAGCTGAGGAACTTCGCTGCACAGACAGTACAAAAGAAGTTTACGTTTACGTGCATTCATTCACATATATTTACAACCATTTACAGTAATGGTATATACAACTCTTTGTATTTATAGCCATTTACATTTTTAGAATTGGTGTCTATTTACTTGTATTAGCAGGTATTTAGTCTTAAGAAGTTTGCATTGTAGCGCAACCACTTTTGTAAGCACGAGGAGGACAAAGCATCTCGTGAGCTAGCGGAGCTCAACAACAATCAAAACACACCTAACGCCCGGGTGGAGACGTCAGTTCGTACGCCCTCATGTGTTTGGTCGCCCTCTCTTGCGGCGCCGAACGACAACGCCGGTAGAAGAGACTCTGACGCGGCGCCGAAGAAACTCTGCCTTGCGGTTCGGCCTTTACGGTGACTGCCCCTGAACACGTGCTGAAGAGGTCTTGATTTCCGTTTTATCTGCCTCCTTTTCTTCAGGCGCTTTTCTTTGTTTTGCATCGTTTTATTAGCGCCTGGTTGCAGTCAGGACAGGCAGAACTTCCAATATGCTTTGGCAACAGCTGCTGCGCCGTATATTTGCGAATGAAGTTCATTTTCGCTTCTCAAAACAATCGTAGCTGCAGGCTGCCAAGGACAGAGAATAATCTTTATCTAGTCGTCGTAACAATGAGAGCTTATCCTGACAAAAGTACAGCTACGACTTGAAAGCTATTGCTGTCTGGTAGTCTTGAAAAATGCCTTGTCGTGAAGATTTGCCATCCCTTCTTCATTCAATTCTCCAATTTTTCTTACTGAACATGACAGAATCCAAAGCCAAAATAGCATAACTTATTAGTAATGTAGGATGGGGGTTTGTTAAAGGCACTGGGACTTCAGGAGCAGGGCGGCAACATTTCGTGGTCGGCGAAGGCGAGAACACAGCACGCGCAGCTATGGCAGCGCCGCCGCTAAGCAGAATGGTCGTCTTCGTCTTCACAATTGCCCCCGGGGAAAAGAGGAGCCAACCTGCGACTTAGGGCGCGGGCAGGATGGCTGGGTCGTAGAATGGCTTGAGGCGCTGGACATGAACAGTCTCGCGTCCACGGCAGCGGCGATCAGAAGACGGCACGAGAGGTTCGACTGTGTAATTAACTGGAGATGTACGCGCCAGGACACGGTATGGGCCATGGTATTTGGCGAGAAATTTTGACGACAGGCCCGGAGTATTTGTCGGAACTCAGAGCCACACAAGGGAGCCATTGGGGAAGTGTGACGTTGTTTGATTGAGGTCGTGGCGGGATTTCTCTCTGCACTGGTTGTCAGTTGTGAGAGCACGGGCGATGCGGCGACAGTCTTCGGCGTGCTGGGCGGCTTCGGATAGAGGCGTATACTCGGAAGCGTCCGGTTGGTATGGCAGAATGGTGTCTATGGTAGCAGAAGGGTGACGGCCGTAAAGGAGAAAGAAAGGAGAGAAGCCAGTAGTGGACTGCGTTGCGGTATTGTACGCATAGGTTACATACGGAAGCACAAGATCCCAGTTAGACTGGTTTGAAGAGACGTACATAGATAACATCTCACCGAGGGTACGGTTAAAGCGCTCGGTGAGACCGTTGGTTTGCGGATGATATGCGGAGGTGGTGCGATGAATTACATTGCACTTGGTGAGCAGTGCCTTCACAACATCGGATAAGAAGGCGCGGCCTCTGTCGCTCAGCAATTCGCGAGGGGCGCCATGACGAAGGATGAATCGGTTTAAAATAAACGAGGCAACTTCGGAGGCTGTGGCAGCTGGAAGGGCGGCGGTTTCGGCATACCTTGTCAAATGGTCAACCGCGACGATAGCCCAACGGTTGCCGGCCGAAGTGTACGGAAGGAGGCCGTATAAATCAATGCCGACGCGGTCAAATGGGCGTGGTGGGCAGGGTAGCGGCTGCAATTCTCCAGCAGAACGTTAAGGTGACGGCTTGCGACGTTGACAGGTAAGGCACGAGCGCACGTATTTGAGGATGAAGGTGTACATGCCACGCCAATAATATCGTAGCCGGATGCGAGCGTAGGTCTTGAACACTCCGACATGACCACACTCCGGGTCAGCGTGAAAATGGGCGCAAACTTCCGAGCGAAGGTGACGGGGAATAACTAGCAACCACTTGCGGCCGTCTGAGCAGTAGTTGCGGCGATACAGGAGGTTATCACGAATTGAGAAATGGGAAGCATGGCGGCGAAGAGCACGCGACGGAGAAGCAGCCGTAGGGTTTGTGAGGAAGTCAAGAAGAGAAGAGATCCATGGGTCGGCACGCTGCGCCGAAGGCATGGCGCTGATGTGAAGCATCGGTGAGGAGGCGTCTAAGGTTGAAAGGCTCGAAGTATTGGCTGGAAGTGGGCAGCGCGATAGAGCATCGGCGTCTTGATGTTTGCGGCCAGTACGATACACGACGCGGATGTCGTATTCCTGGAGGCGAAGGGCCCACCTCGCGAGGCGACCGGATGGGTCTTTCAGAGAGGACAGCCAGCACAGCGCGTGGTGGTCGGTCACCACTTCAAACGGGCGGCCGTAGAGGTAAGGGCGGAACTTGGTAAGGGCCCAAACTATCGCCAGACACTCTTTTTCAGTGACCGAGTAATTAGATCCAGCCTTTGTGATCGTGCGGCTGGCATAGGCAACGACGTATTCGGCGAAGCCAGGTTTACGTTGTGCGAGTACGGCGCCGAGGCCTACCCCACTGGCGTCAGTATGGACCTCGGTGGGTGCGGTCGGGTCGAAATGGCGCAGTATCGGTGGGGCAGTTAGGATGCGGCGCAAGGAATCGAAGGCGTCGTAAGACGCTTGGGACCATTGCGAAAGATCGGAACTGCCGGACAGAAGTTGTGTTAAAGGTGCAGCGATTGAGGCAAAGTTGCGTATAAACCTACGGAAGTAGGAGCACAACCCTAGGAAGCTGCGCAGTTCTTTGATAGAAGTAGGTCGAGGGAACGCAGCCACAGCACGAAGTTTAGCCGGGTCCGGACGGACACCCTCCTTGGAAACAACGTGGCCTAAAATGGTGAGTTGGCGAGCGGAAAAATGGCACTTCTTTAAGTTGAGCTGGAGGCCGGCGTCAGAGAGGCAGGTCAAAACGTGCTTCAGGCGGTAAAGGTGAGTGTCAAAGTCAGGCGAAAACACGACGATGTCGTCGAGGTAACAGAGGCAGGTTTTCCACTTGAGACCACGCAGAATGGTATCCATCATCCGCTCAAACGTGGCGGGAGCATTACAAAGACCGAAAGGCATTACAGTAAATTCATATAGGCCGTCAGGTGTTACAAAAGCTGTCTTGGGGCGATCGGCCTCTTCCATGGGTACCTGCGAGTACCCGGAACGTAAATCTAAAGAGGAAAATATTTCGGCACCTTGCAAGCAGTCTAGCGCGTCATCGATGCGTGGCAGGGGATATACGTCCTTGCGCGTAATCTTGTTAAGGCGGCGGTAGTCTACACAGAAACGGATGGAGCCGTCTTTCTTTTTGACAAGCACAACTGGCGAAGCCCATGGACTGCTTGAGGGTTTAATCACGCCGCTCTTGAGCATTTGGTCGACTTGATGTTCAATAACTTGGCGCTCGGGTGCCGACACACGATAGGGGCGCTGCCGTAGTGGAGCGTGGGCACCTGTGTCTATGCGATGTGTGACAGTCGACGTTTGGCCCAGTGAGCTGTGATGACAGTCGAAGGAGGCGCGGAACTGGTTGAGCAAGTCGAGAAGCTGCGTGCGCTGCGGCGGTGGAAGATCTGCGTCGATGGAGCGGAGAAATAGTTCGGTAGATGAAGGAGTGGGTGTAGAAGATGGTGGGCTGAGAGCAGCGAGTCTGATGTGCGATGAACCGGCAGTCTCCTCATGGGTTAGAATAGACGCGACAGGTTGGACACTGCCGACACATTCGCCACGGCGCAAAGCACTAGGGTAGGGAAACGGGTTACAGACCCACAGTACGGAAAGGCCAGCAGAAATAGTCAATACGGCGTAAGGCAGAGGAAGGCACTTGCGCCGGAGAAAAGTATGAGCTGGCGTGAAAAGAACAGTGTCATCACGAGAAGGGCACAAGAGAGGCGCACAAGGACGGAAGAGCATGGAGGCAGGTCGATGTCTTCGGTGACGAGGGCTTTAATACATGGCGGTGAAGGAGCAGCGTCCGGCAGGGATTGGGGCAGAGCACAGAACCCGACTTCAGCGCGAGCGCAATCGATGACAGCGGCATGACGAGAAAGGAAATCCCAGCCCAAAATAACAGAGTGAGAACAACACGGCAGTACGACGAACTCGATCGTGTAGAGGACATCCTGAATTAAAACTCGAGCGGTGCAAGCTGCCGACGGCTTGATGTGCTGAGCGCTGGCCGTGCGCAGCGAGAGACCGGTAATTGGCGTCTTAACTTTCTTCAAGCAGCGACAAAGGTTTGCGTCTATTACTGAAATTGCGGCGCCAGTGTCTACAAGGGCCATGACAGAAATTCCGTCGACCGAAACGTCAATAAGGTTCGCAGGGGACAGCTGAGGTCTTTGGTAGTTCGACGAGGACGCAGTTCTTGCCTCAGGAACTGCGACATCTAGTTTTCCTCTTGAGAATTACTTGGGCGGCGACGCATCGGAGAAATGGAGCGTCGTCGCGGCGAAGGGGAACGGCGGTCGGTAATCGCTGAACGGTCGGGGGAGAAAGGACGAGTGCACGCACGGGGCTCAGCAGACGCGGAGTACTGACGCGCTGGAGGCCAGTACCCGACCGGCGGTGCCGAAACTGGGAGACGGCGACGGCAATGGCGGGCTACGTGGCCAGGCAATCCGCAGGTGTAGCAAATAGGCCGGTTATCCGTCGTGCGCCAAGGATCTCGGTCTCGTGGAGATGGTCGCAGATAAGGTGCCAGCGCTTGTACGGGCACTGACATTATAGGGTACGTAGGCGGCCGAGGTTGTGCGACGACTCCA
Source organism: Amblyomma mixtum (assembly GCF_055824585.1). Taxonomy (NCBI): domain Eukaryota; kingdom Metazoa; phylum Arthropoda; class Arachnida; order Ixodida; family Ixodidae; genus Amblyomma; species Amblyomma mixtum. The sequence continues at coordinate 149,894,498 of NC_143012.1, forward strand.
CCAAATGTAGGATGGGGGTTTGTTAAAGGCACTGGGACCTCAGGAGCAGGGCGGCAACAGTTCGTGGTCGGCGAAGGCGAGAACACAGCACGCGCAGCGATGGCAGCGCCGCCGCTAAGCAGAATGGTCGTCTTCGTCTTCACAGTAAATACGTTTACCATCTGATTTCATATTTTCGCCAAGCAGTTTCAGTTCCTTTACCGGAATGTTTCAGCGTTGTAGCTTAGCTAAAAGACCGACATGATTCGGCAAAGCCGCCACAGCCTTCCGCTGCAATGCCAACGCCGCTGCGCCGCACTCTCTGAGGCTCGTTTTAAAACCAGCACCTGCAGCTGCTTCGCGATGACCAGCGCTCCGCGGTGAGCAGCGCCACGAACAGCGCGCTCGATGGGCATGAAGGATGCAGAGCGCCGCCTCACGAAGAAAGATAAAAATGATAACAAAGCAGGGTGTCGAACCGGAATTTTTTCGGGTTCGGTTCAGGTTCGGGTTCACGCCTTTCGGGTTCAGTTCCGGGTTCGGCTCCGGAGCGATATTCCGATCCGGTTCGAACCGCTCCGGATAGCGTCGAACCGGTTCAAACGGGTTCAGGCTATAAAAAATTTTGAACGTAGGTTTTTATTCAACCTTGTTTTGCTGTTTACTTTTCTTTGTGATATCAGCATATAAAACAACACTGCAAAATTTGCTCATTGCGAGATTTTTTACTGTCCGCTACAAAAAGATTCAAATTTACGCAAGAGCCGCGAAATCAAATGAACTCAGAATTAGTGCACACCGGCTATGTATGCTTGATAAACACGCAGGATCGCCACTTTCGGCGAGGTCACTGTTCAGAGAACAGTTCATTTTAGCTCAGATCGTATATGCTGCGAAAGTTCAACCTCCTGACAGTTCGCCCTTTCTTGACGTGTACGCCTTCAAGAATTTTTATGTGCGGGCAGAGCAAGGGAGTGATAGTGGCATGAGGCCGTATACCGAGGTCGCGGAATTCGACCCAATCGAGTAAGGCAAGACGAGGTCAGGTAGGTTCCTGATATTCGATGAGGCAACAATAAAAATAATATTCGAAGATGGCCGAGTAACCTAAGGCATCAGTAAACGAAGCTTTTCGGTTGCGCCCGCCACCACTGGCTCGATTGCCACTCAGGATTAGAATATCCTTTCTCAAAAACTTCCGTGGTGTGTGTGCGTGTGCATGCGCGTGCGTGTGGTGTCCGTGTGTGTGTGTGTGTGCGTGCGTGCGTGTGTGCGTGCGTGTGTGTGCGTGCGCGCGCGCGTGTGTGTGTGTGTGTGTGTGTGTGTGTGTGTGTGTGTGTGTGTGTGTGTGTGTGTGTGTGTGTGTGTGTGTGTGTGTGTGTGTGTGTGTGTGTGTGTGTGTGTGTGTGTGTGTGTGTCTTTGCGCGCGCGCTTAAGCATGTGTCTGCACACGTGTGCACAATTCGGTGGGCACATATCCGGGCACCCACTGGCAAAAAATTGACATACGGTTGTAATTGTCGGTAATGCGAAGTTTAAGCGCAACTCATCACATGCTGCGTCCCTCATATCCTGAGTCGCTTTCGGACGTTCAACCCCAATAAACCAATCATCACACGCTACCTGGCATGTGGTATATTATGCGGCTAGCCACTCTTGGGGTCTTCCCGTGGCAGCCACCTTCCAGGTGGCGTTTAATTCGCTCTGCTACTTGGACAACCGGTTACGCTGGCTACGCCGACTGCGACGCAGAACGCGGGAACGGGCGCATAATAGCTGCTGTCTAGAATACCCCATTTACCTGCAGCCGATCTACCTAAGGTGGAATGCTGTGAAGGCTGCACGTGTGCCGCCGCAAAGCGTTCCACAAAAGAACGCGAAAACGCTAGCGAATCTGTAGAGCAATACCTCGCAGAAAGAGGACTCGCATGCTCGACCGAGAAATCGGAACTGCTGAGAGTCTGGAGAGGCAAGCAAAACCGGACCGTCCCAACCAACGAGGACCTAAAACTCAACGTCTACCTAGATGGGACGCCCATACCCGAAAAGACAACAATAAGAATTTTGGGCATGTGGGTTCAATCCAACCAGCGCAGTACTCACACTTTTACCCTACTGAAAGCAACAACGCTACAAGTCGCACGCATGATCACCCGCATCATCAACAGGCGACATGGCATGCGTGAAGAAGACACACTAAAACTAGTCAGAAGCCTAGTAGTTAGTCGAATCACGTACAGCCTACCCTACCAGTGCCTCAACAAAAATGAAATACAACAAGCGGATGCCCTGCTACGCAAAGCGTATAAGACAGCGCTCCGACTACCACGCAACACGTCTACAGAAAAACTCATGGCCCTGGGATTACACAACACCTTTGAGGAGCTACGAGAGGCGCAGCTTGAGTCGCAAAAACTCAGGCTGTTGCAAACAACGACAGGAAGAGCGCTCCTGCAGAGGCTCGGATACCGCGAGCAGATGCGAGAAATGTCGAGGACGGCAACGATCCCCGACGAGCTTCGCAAGACCCTCAAGGTAGCGCCAATACCAAAAAACATGGATCCCAACCTCCATCGAGGCAGAAGAGAAGCAAGGGCCGAATTGATCGAGAAAACATACGCTCCTCAAGCCACGACCGTGTATACAGACGCGTCTTGGAGAGGAGGAGATACCAAAATCGCTGTAGCGGCGGTGGTCGATTCGTCTTTACGCGAAATGACCAGCGCGTCTCTCCGAGGCTGCACAGCTGCAGAGTCCGAGGAAGTAGCCGTTGCTCTAGCGGTGGCAGAGGGCTATAGAACCGGGCGGTCACTAACAATACTTACGGACTCTCAAACAGCCTGCCGAAATTACATGAATGGCAGGATAGGTCGTCACGCGCTCCGTATACTCCTCGCAGCGAGTTACAGAATTAAAAACCGGGAAGAACAAAACGACAAGATCCTACACAAAATTGTGTGGGTACCGGGGCACACGGGGGTTGCAGGGAACCGAGAGGCCGACAGGATAGCTCGAGGATACATTACTTTCCGAGCTTCCGACGAGACCGCGGAACTCGCGCCAGCACCCAGGGTATACTCGGCCATACTACAAAACTATAGAGGCAGAAGAATGCGATATCCCCCACCGCACAAATCTCTCAGCAGAGAGGAAGCTGTCACTTGGAGACAATTACAAACAGGCTCTTTCCCAAACCTACATATACTAAACAAAATGCACCCTGCGATATACACGAACAAATGTCCCTGGTGCGACGAAAAACCTACACTATACCACATCACATGGGCCTGCCAAAACATAGACGTGGTCCCCAAAATACAAAACCCGAGTGCGGAGCAGTGGGAGACTCTGCTGTCCAGCGACCGCTGCGAAGACCAACAAGGTCTGGTACAGCGAGCTCAACGGGCGGCAGTGGCCAGCGGAGCCCTGGACTGAGGGCAACCGACCACTGATTAGAGGCGGACGACTTCGACAGAGAAGGCTCCTGGGGGTAGAACCAAGACGTCTCTGAAGAAGCCCCCAAACCGCAGGAAAAACCATTACTGTAAATAAAGTTTTTCCTTCCTTCCTGACGCCGCGGCGCAAAAACTTATTTTTTAGTCGTCGCGGTGGTGAGCGGCGGTGTTCCAACAAGTTGGAAGTTTTCGCTGGGATGCACCGCTCAGTCGCCCATTCGCTTGCATGTGAACCAACCTTAAGCCTCTCGCCTCAGACACAAACAACCCGAAGCGAGGGTTCTCGCACAGCTTCCGCCCTCACCGTTCGACCACGTTTTTTATGTGGCACTCTCGGTAAAAGAAGACGCATTACGTTCGCTGCTATTGACGAGGTTGGCGCTGGTGAACACTCTGCCGGTTCGGTTGCACTATAGCCGGGTTGCACCCCCGAAAGCACGAAAAGTTAGACAGTCGTCGGCGCCGCGCGGAAGTAGCGGACACCTTAAATTTCCTCACTGTGCGCTTTTCTTTAGACTACCTAAATAGCCTCTCCAGAAGGCAGACGACTCATGTACTTACAGGGTATTTCTTTCCTGTACTGTTGTATCGCCACCCTTTTTTGGAGTTCCTTAACACCAGTGCTTTAAAGGGATACTGAGGCGGTTTTCGAATCAGCTAACCTTCTAGGGTTTTGAAGTAGTGTCATTGCTGATCACGTCTGTGAAATTATTTTTTTGATTTTGGCTAAAACAGTGGCGCAATCACCAGTTAAAAACGCGATGTTTAAATTTCCCGCGTCCCGCGCGAGCGCAGGAGAGGGGAGCCGCGGAGAGGGAAACCTCGTCCATGTCGGCCAGCATGACGTGATGTTGAGGAGCCGGGGATGCTTCGGCGCACCCGAGCGCGCTTTCAGCGTGCGTTGTTTCTCGTGCTGCATGCGTTGTTCCTCGTACTGCGTGCGTTGTGACGTACAAAGCGTGTCAGCCGACCTTGAGAATCAGATTCAACAGGTACTACTCTGCGTTCGTGTCCACGAACAACTACGGCCGCGACAGTGTCGTCTTCCACTGTTTTCCGCAGGATCACAAGCTCGCAGCGCAACCGCTCGCTGCTGTGACGAAGAATTCATGCCGACTAAAGCAAGCTTACTCTGCTCGAAACACTTTCGTCAGAGCGGCTACAGGCAGAGCTTGTCCTAGTGTGATCTCTGGAGATTTCTGCCGAAAAGGCGCGGCTGAACCATGACACAGTTCCATCGATTTCCTCGCACATGAGAGGCGTGTCACCATTCCGAAGAAGCGCCTCTTTTAAAAATAGAAACATGCTCACTTAGCCCCTGAAGAAACCTTATAGAGGCTTAAGCATGTGTCGCTCTCCTCAGCTTAGGTGCGGCCAGACCACCTGAGACGTGCTCAGCAAGGCTCGGTTAGTGATTTTATACTCGGTTCGACGTGTCCAAGCAAGCAAGCAAGCAGAGCAAAGCACAATAAAGCAAAGCAAGCAAGCACCGAAGCTCTTCATATGCGGCATCTCGTTTAATCCTAGCTAAGCAATTAAAATGAAAGCGTTCGACGTTGATTTGGGATGCAAATTTATGAGAGAAATGAATGCCAACCGAGTTTTTGCAAAAAAACACCGCAGCCTTACTCGGTTTCTTCATCAAGTTGTGGCAGCGGGCGAGTTGGAGCTAGCTTGGCTTTTAAACACACATATAGTTGGCAACTACTTCACTGAACCTAAACTGCAAATCTAGGAAGGGCGAACGTTTCCGAGGCAGCGATTAATATTTTCTGGCATCTGCAGAACGCGCCAGGAGTGAAGTAGCAGCCTTGTGCGCGTATTTGGCTTGGTTTCCAGCGCACCATGATTGCGTCGCTAATTTTGACGCCAACTTTGTGCTCCTTCATCGTTTCCTTAAAATTCTTTCTTGCCCCAACCTGCAACGCCGGGTACTGAGAATGGGATTTCTTGTACACAGTGCTTTGGGCCTTTTCTTTAGGATGACGCTCTTCCGGGCGAGCCAGGAGGCGTCCGGTGGTGGTAATTGACTTGAGTATTGTTCGCACCCCTTCCTTTCCGAGAATACGAGCCGAGGTTGTGCTCGCACCTTTTACGCATGGTCTGCATCGCGTCTTTGACGCTGGCGTATGCTTGTGCTAGGCATAGAATTTTTTGCTTGTGTCTTTTTTGGTTTCAGGCGATACGTGGAATGAGCAAACTGTAGTATCCTTTTCTTCGGTGGTCAGTAAAAAAAAAACAGTCGCCGTATTCGCTTTTACAACGACACGGAAAGCTGCGATCTGCACTCAACGCAGCGCCGGATCCGCGTCGGCAGCGTCGGCAGCGTCGGCAGTGACGTCACGATCTCTCTTGACCAATGACGGGCGGCGGCGCGCCGCGCGGCGTGCCCCGCGGCACAGGCGGCATATTTCGGCTAAAAAAGGCAATTCTCGCTTGTTTTTGCCGTATTTGGATGCGATATTCCAGTATACAGCATGAAAAACTATAGCACGCCGCTGCCAGCCCGATTTTCAGAAAAAGTGCTTCAGTCTCCCTTTAAAACGTGTTAAGCGAATGTACATGTATTTCTTCTGCTGAAAAAACGTTCTTCTCTAAACTTCACACACCGACGCTGCCTGTCAAGGCATTAATTCATGCTGAGGAGAATGTTTGGGTCATGAACGGTAAATTGACACCTATGCAATGCGCCAAAGGCCATTGATCATTGTTTTATTCTGGGCAATGATGCTACGTTCTTCTGGGACATAATTACGGCGAACGTGCACTTGAGAAGGACATTGAAATCACGCGGATTAGTACCCGTTTTTTGCCAGTGGAGAAAAACTGTGTTTTGCCGTGTGATCTAGTTATGTTGCTGTGACTGTTTAGTCTCAAGAGCCGTATGATGGACCACCGCCGAATCAAGGCGGTCATCGAAATTTTTGTTCCGTGAGTAGTGCCCTTTGGTGAGGGGAGTATATGTGGCCCTGGAAGGGCCGCCTTGCTGGCTCCCCTATCTACGTATATGCATGGGTGTGCCTCTCAGACTTGTGATGTTTAGGGAGGTGGGGATTTGCAGGGGTACGGTTGGCTCGTATTACACAGCCTGGTGTTTTGCGGCATGGACTTACTCCGATTTTACTTTTCGACACTATTTCCTTGTAATAAAGGAAAAAATCGTCGCCGTAGCTCAGCTGGTAGAGCACCGGATGCAAAATTCGGAGGTCAAGGGTTCGGATCCCATTGGCGGCGTGTGTTTTTTTTATGCGAAGCATATTAACGTAGGCTTCGGGCCTTCGCGCGACGCCCGGCGGTGGCCACCATTGACCTTCAAGTGACCTTCAAGTAGGTCACGTGACATGACGTCACATGATGACGTCACACCGGCTGCAGATGGGGCTTCATATCGCGCCGTCGGTTGCCTCCCGGCGGTGGCCACCATTGACCTTGAAGTGAGATCACATGATGTGACGTCACGTGATGACGTCACACCGGCTGCAGATGGGGCCTCATATCGCGCCGTCGGACGTCGCCCGGCGGAGGCCTCCACGCTTCGGTTCGCGCCGTCGCGCGCGACGCGGCGGCGGCGCCACCATCGCTGCATCACGTGATATGTGACGTCACGCCAGGGATGAGGCGGCGCGCGCCCGCCGTCGCGTCAGTCTCTGTGCCCGCAACCGCGCCAGCGTCTTTGCGCCGGGCGTGTATGCGGTCAAGATGCCTCCAAACGCTAAGGACATGCTTCGCATCCACTGGGCTTCACCTTGATAAGCCTCCAATTTTTTATGCGAAGCATATTGCTAGAGCTACCACTTACGCCGTCGCCGTGGGACCCCCACGTGACCCCGTGACGTCACACCACGTGACACCGTGACGTCACACCACGTGACATCAGATGAGAGAGCCGGCCTCCACCTCGCACCGTCGCCGTGGGACCCCTAGCCGTCACGCCACGTGACACCGTGACGTCACACCACGTGACATCGGATGAGAGAGCCGGCCTCCACCTCGCGCCGTTGCCGTGGGACCCCTAGCCGTCACACCCGCGCATTCCCGCACATTTCGAACGCGCGTTCACACTCGGTGTAGCTGAAACGCTCGCCCCACCGGGCAGGCAGACGCGGCTTCCGTGCCAACCCAGGCGCTCACCCAACGCGCGTCTCGGGGTTAGTCGGCGTTCCGCTGTAGCCATGCCGTTGTCTTGCCCCACGACGAAGGCTTCTAGTGGTTGTATTAAAATGACGAAGTATTCAACCAAGGAAAGCCATGTATTACCAAGCCTAGCCACTGATATGCTTCGCATTCCCCAGGCTTAGCCAAGCTGAGCCTCAGCAATTTTTTTCACTTTAATCAATTATCGTTCAAAGTAATTACTCTTTAAGCTCCGATTGATGAAATTACTTTTAAAAAAGTACGTCCCCTATGCTCCTTGGTTTCGGTTATTGTTGGCTTCCCTCACGTGCGGCAGAGGCAGAAGATACAGCAGTCCGAGAGCAGCGTGACGAAGCTGCCTGCTAGCGATTGTCATTTGTTTTATCTAAGCAGAACAATTGCAATGCATCGACATTCGACATAACAGAAAATCACTTCATCGCAGTAACATTTTTTTTTTCAGTAGCACCTTTCTAGGTGTTTTTCAGATCTCAGCGAGCGCATCTATTTCCGCATTGCCTCATTGTGTAATCACTATTTTTTTTTCTAAGTATCGTACCGCTGCTACATGCCCGCCTTTCATTACTTATTTCCGTCGCGTGCAACAAAGAATATTCGGATTCTTTAAAAGGAAAACACATGTATATTTCTTTGTTTTGTAATAATAGTATTATGTGTGTTCAAACGCGTCAAAGCGGCGCGGAGTCTATCAGGAACGCTGTAGTGGAGGACTCCAGATTAGCGTAGACCAGCTGGGGTTCCTCAGAGTGCACTCACATCGCACAGCAGACACGCATTTTTGCATTTCGTCACTATCAAAATGCGACCTCGCCACCGGTATCAAACACGCGACCTTGGCATTAGCAGCCGAGCACCACAGCCACTGAGCCATCATGAGGGGTCTTATTCATTATCTGCTGTCTGAGACAAGGAGTGCCTCAGAGAGTAAATGTTGCACAACGTGACTGGGTCATTGCGCCTATGCTTCACATATTTCTGGTACTCGACACACACAAAAAAAGGAAACCATTATCAGTCAGTGCTTTACAAGTTAAAGCAGAGCTAACAATTCGAGTAAAGCTGTACGTAAGCATTTGAAAGGGGCATACTGTAAAATCCAACATTTCACGTCAATCTGGCGTAAAATACTTTACAATTACCAAAAGCACATTACGGAAACGCCAATTAGCTTTCTTCCTGTACACGAGACTTCTTTTAGTTTTGTTGTTGACCTTGATGCCATTTCGACTGGATGCCGTTTTCGCACTTCATAGCGCCGACAGCTCTCGCTGGGTAAATCTACGCGCTGGCATATACCATTTGGTCTGAAAAAAAAAAAGAAAAAAGTATGCCGTGTTGCACAAAGTGTGCGGCTGAACCGAGTCCCGAACCGGTTCGGAACGGTTCCTTTGAATCGTTCCGGTTCGGGTTCAGTTCCAAGATGGAGAAAAAAATTTGGGTTCGGTTCGGTTCCAGTTCCGGGCAAAAATTCGGGTTCGGTTCCGGTTTCGGGTTCAGGTTCGGTTCCGGTTCGACACCCTGTAACAAAGTGGCTCGTCCGCTTTCCGTTGTCTGGCGCCACCCAGATGGTCCTCTCCCCCACAGACGCCCAGCAGTGACAGCAGGCGCGAAGGCTAGCCGACGGGGGAGAGTAGGAAAGGAGGACAGGAGAGGGCTTTGGTCGGTGGGATCGGCCCTACTCGGCAGCCGTTCTCAAAAGAGAGGAGGCGCTGCCCAGACCCAAAAGGAGCACCTCCTACTGTAGTGCCAGATGTTGCTACCTCTCCCCACAGAGGGCGCCACCTTCCCATACAGCTTTGAATTTGTGCCGTTGGCACCAGGCCGCGACGCGCTAATGTTACCTACGCAAACTGTGCTCGAAATATGGTGGAAAGCATGGTGGAAACGCACGCTGTAATGATGAACATGTCCTTTTTTGTTTTTGTTCCTTCACTTCTTTTCGCGTGATTTTCCTTATACTCTTCTTTCTTTTTCCTCTTTCGGCGGGGCTCAATACGACTACCAATTTCAAATCAAAAGTCCTCTATCATTATCATTTCGTTAGCGTACGACGAACTAAAAATTCTGGTCTCACATACTTCAAAATGCTGCAGAATGCTTGCAGATTGTGTATGTAAGCGCTCATACGCTATTCGAAAACACTTGCATTAAATGAAATTCAAAGTTTGACTTAAAACCGTCTGGTCGGGAATGTTAATGACGGGAAAGTATCGAGCGCCGCTGCGGGGCCTTTTCGTAATGAAGGGATGGAAGTCATGGTTGATTATACAGGCTTCATGATATGACGTAAGGAGGGGTTGCATATCGGGGGCAGTCTGCCTTCGTAGCGGTTGAGCGTGTGTGCCGTTGTCTGAATATGAAAGTATTCCAGGCAAAGTCATGTCTATTCCGGTTATCTTCGCGCCACTCCCCTCGATGTCGTGGCCCGAAGAGACAGCATATTCAGCGAGCCCGTTTGTTAACACGCCTACTGCAGTAAATGCAGTAAGCAATGGACAAAAAATTACGAGGAACTTTAGCGGCTAAAGTGTTGAAAGGCGAAAGCCTGAGTGCTGCATTCTGCTACGCGATTGTTCACTTCACATTCTGTTAACTGCCAATTAATGACGCTTAATCTTTGCCTTTAGGAGTGGAACGCGACAGCGTGTTGTAGCGCTGCCAGGGAGTCCCCGCAACGCCACCACCCGCTCGGCCCGATGCGTTGCCCTTTGAACGCAACGATTTTTGAGGAAAGAAATGGCACTGTATTCTCTGTCATCTCGGTGGACACTTGAACCGCACCGTACAGGAAGGGAGGAAGTGGAGTGAAAGAAGAACGAGGGGCCGTAATGAAGAAAATGAAAATTGTATTTGAGGAAAGGAAATTAGGCAGTAACTGTCTCACATATCTCGGTGGACACCAGTCGAAAATTGTATTTGAGGAAAGGAAATTGCGCAGTAACTGTCTCACATATTTCGGTGGACACGCGTCAAAATTCGCGCGCTGTGACGTCACGACCATTTCGACCAATCTGAAACGCGGACAAATTTGCTAACACGTCTTGCTCACGACAGTATGAGCCATTAAAGGCTTTCGCCTTAATACAAAACTATCCATCACCTGCTGATGTGTCATTGCACACGATGCAATTACAAGTAATCTCGCCGCGAGGTCTATCCTTTCGCGCCCGAATTTTTGTTTCTGCTTGTTTGTCTATATCCATAGCGGTGGGAAGCAGCGCGAATAAAAGGCCAGGCACGACAGGCGCTGCGCCTCATGGTTCCCAGTAAATTTCTTGGTAGTTTCAAAGCCAGTCCTGTCCTCTCTTCCCTGTTTGTCCTCGTTTTGTTACGTGCTTCGAAGTTCGAGATTGGATGAATACAGCCAAAATGTTCGAAAAGTAGGCGGGGCCATAGCAAAAGTGGTGCCAAATTTAAAAATGCCGGAAGTGTGGGCGGAGCCAACGCGTGGCGCCAAATTTGAAAGCCCGGAATGAATACTGAGATCAAACGAGGGAAAATGTGCAGTTAATTGCAATACAATCAATAATTAGTGATTATAGAATGTGACGAGTCAGTTAAGGTGAATTAAGGTCCATTAATTGTGAACAGAGGCGGTTTAATTACGAATTAAATGAATTAATGTGATTTAAATGTGAATTAATTGTACATTAAGGTAATTTGAATAATTAGCTACGAATTAATTGCGAATTAAGGGGAACTGAAATGAATTAATTGTGAATGGAGTGGGTAATTAAGGAACAATTTAAAAACAAAAAAGCAACTTGAAATGAGGAGGCGTCATTTTCGCTTTATTCCAGTGCGGGTTACCCCAGTAATACGGATTTTTTTTGTCAATTTGCTCTCGCCTTACCGTATGCTAACCGTCCTGGTTAGCTAAGTTGGTAGAGTGACTGCTCCGGCGAAGCGTTGGTTCCGGGTTCAAACCCCGGGCCAGGTCGAATTTTTCTTAAACTACGAAGTTTTGTAGAAGCTGTGTAGCTTTTCTTTGTAGCCTTATGGCTGGGCTTGGATCGATGCCAATGAGTAACTACTCCCTTATTGCAGGTGCCAAATTTCAACTGAATTAGGAAAATTCAATGCGGAATGCATTTTATTTAATATTGCGACGGTTTATCAACATTTTGGGCGCGAAAATGAAGAATGATGGGGCTATAGTGGTGTGTACTGCGGGCGGTAGCGTGGCATCGAAATCGATACCACCCAGTAACAGCACTTCCAATAGTTTTGTACTTAATGACGTTACTGTTTCTGATTCACTAACAATTGCTTCTGCTTTCAATACCTATTTTTATTCCATTTCACAGTGGATATCTCCACAGTTCCTCTTTTAAGCTGCGCCTCATATCCTCGCGTTTAAGATGTCGCCGTGTCTTGTGCAGGTGTTATGAATATTATCCTCCAGTTATATACTGAAAAAAATCTGCGGCCGAGATGACATACCCAACTCCTTCCTAGCTGGCTACTCACTTTGGACAAGCAGGTACCTCACCATAACCCTTCGCAAGTCGTTATCCACCAGCACTGTTCCCCACTCCTAGATAGAGCTGTGAGGCCTGAAAAAAAGCTGAAATTTTTGAAAAAAAGAGGAAAAATTGAAAAAAAACATCGAACATTTTTTCATGCAATTTCAAAGTTTATGTAGCTTGATTTAAGTCTACGATTACTTTTTTTTAAACCACTGCAGCGTGCATCGTTGAACGAATGGAAAGCAATCGTCATCGTCGGTGCCAGGCAGTGCTTTTGAAACGCTCGTGCTGCGAGTGCAAGGGATGGCGGCCAGGTCACATAGAAGCTCCAGGTTGGAGTGAACAGCACGCCTTTGATGCTTGAACTCAGGGCTGAAGCAGAACAAAATGGATGAAAATTCTGCAGCGCGACACACACGGCACAAAACATCATAGGCTGGTGCGAACGTACGCGGCTTTAGCCGAATACAAGCCTAGCTTGTTGGCTACAGAGATTGGGTAGGAAGGCTATACAGTAGCACTAAGCGAGATCGAGCTATATGGACTCGCACTGCCATCTAATGAACTGTATCACATGGCACCATCTACCTGGTGGCAAGGCTTTTGCACCAACCAGCCGCTAACTGCACGTAGTGCCGCATCCAGCGACAGTGAATCCGAGTCCGATGTGGACATAATTCTATAGGTCAGTTTTCATGTTCCGTTTCTCGGTGCAATGACATTTATATCAGCATACTTGCCTGATCTTCGGAAAATTATTATTCTCTTCTTTTGCCATGTTTTTCAAACTTTCCAGTTTTTCATAAATGTTTTTTTTCAAGTCATTCAAAATTTCCTAATTTTTTACGTCTCTACTCCTGGAAGCTTGCAAAAGTAATTCCGTAGTACATATTCGGTAGCACTAAACTACCGCAGAACTGCAGACTTATTTCCTTAACTGAAAATTCATGCAAGTTACTCGAGCATATAATTTTTAAAAACATGATGGAATTTCTTGAAAATTACAATATCCTAAACATGTACCAGCATGGCCATGGGCGTCCGGAGGGGGGGGCAAGGGGGGGGGCGGATGCACCCCCCTGGAAAATCACTCACTCGAGCCGCGAGTGATGGCCGCACGCCAAGCGCGGTGGTGCGCTCAGCCAAAAGGGTAAAAGCAGCCCCGCTTCCACGCTTTGGGTCACATCTGCGAAATGCCGCGTCCGGGCACGCGTCTTTACGCCGTTTTCAAACCACACCATCGTTAGCTCTCTTGAAGGGCGACCTGTTGCAGACATACAGCGGCAACGGCGAGCATGTGTTTCGAGCCGTCTTGAGATGGGTGTCTGTTTCTTTGATCTCTAGAGAGATAGCGACACGGAGGCAGACAGTGCACAGGGCATCTTGTTTTCGCCTTCGTTACGCCGGCCAACGATGAATTCTTCAGGAGGGAAGGACAAATCAGCCGTGTCCACCCCCGCTTTGTCGGGCTGCTCAGGGGCAAGCGGGCGATGAGTTGGCGCCGCCGCTCGCTGTCTCCTCCGATCCACGGGAGAGCGCAGTTCTATAGAAGCGCCGCTTTCAGAGCTGCTTTTGTTCACGGCGACGCAGTCTCTATAGAGGCGCCCCCACAAAAGCGTTCCTTGCGCCTTTTCCCCAAACCAGCGCCTTTGGTCAACGCAGCCCGATGGCGCCTGCCTGGCTCGCCTGTCACCTCTGGCTGGGCCTCAAATCACAACAGCGCCCATGTACTGTGCGATGTCAGTGCACGGTAAAGAGATCCAGGTGGTCGACATTATCCGGAACTCTGTACTACTCCGTCCTTATGGTCCGAGTCGTTTTGGGGCACTGAACCCCATAAAAACACACAAAACAAATTTTCCGACCGGAGTGGCGACTTGGGTGGCGACTTGGAAGTCGCGCGGAAGTAAGCCCTTGCACGTGTGCGCGCCTCTGTGTTTGTGCTTCGGTGTTTTTAGTGGCCGGTTGTCAACGAAGCTGAGAACAACCAAGACAGCGGACGAGCGGCAGTGTGTGTGCGGTTGCTCGACTGTGCGGATGCGCGAGCAAGATGGAGCGAGGTGTATGAAGCTGCGAGCGTGCATTTGTCTTGTAAATAAGTTTTCGTTGTATATATAGTCATCTTTTGTTTTCAACGTACGCGTTCAACCATATTTCCAATCAATGTGTGTGATGAGTGTGCACCGAGAGCGTGTAATGAAGCACAGAAATGAATTTATCACCCGTGTAATCACGCAATTCGCCCAGAAAAATCCGAGGCGTCTACAGTTGCTGTTCAAGGAAGACTGACTGAGTGACTGTAGTTGCGTGTTTGTGACCATATTGTGCTGTGTGCTGGTCATCAATCCGGGTGAGTCGAGAACCCGTATGCAGCAAGACTGAGCACTCTTCTCCAAGAAGTGACAGTATCTTTTTGCATTTTTTATTAATTTTAATTGTTTCTTCGTTGATAAACTCCAATGTATCTCTCCTAGCCACGCTTTAATTTGCTGTTTGTAATTTTTATTTCATGTGTGTGTTTCACTTATTTTTTATTTATAAATAAATAAATTTACTCCGCAAATAATGCCTTTTTGCTATGTACATACCCGCCTCCCCCCCCCCTTCTGGCGCCAACAACCAATGGCCCCCCCCCCCCCCCTGCAAAAAATTCTGCGGACGCCCTTGAGCATGGCTCCCGTCAAGGACTGAGTACTGCTACACAACTAATCGAATTTATGCATGAAATTTTGTTAGACTTAGGTGCACAGGTTGACAGAATTTTTGTTAACTTGTCCAAAGCTTTCGACACCGCCCCACACCCAAAACTCGTCCACAAACTGCTCTAAATAACCTTTACCTACTTGCTTGGATATCTAGCTTCCTAACCCGGCATTTTCGGTCGGTACACTTCAATTCATCTATTTTCCCTCCGGTTAATGCTGTAGCGATAGTTACACTACGCCAGCCGCTTCTCGAGGTCAGCGTGGCTGCGCGCTGAGCCGTGGCACCACCACTCCGCCAGCTGTGCGCATGCGCGGAGTGACGCCATAGCCCGCAGCTGGTGTGCGCGCCGCGCTGCTGCGCCGACGGCACAGCACAGTGCACACGCCGCCCGCCTCGTCAGTTATGCGCATGCGCGGAGTGACTTCAGAGCACGCAGGGGGTGTGCGCGCCGCGCGCATACATTACATTAGCATTTCGAGCCTTCAGCGTGGCGGCGCCGTGGCTGGTCACGTGGTTGGTCACGTGGTGCGGAGCAGCTGCCCGCGTCGCGGCGCGCCAGCGAAACCGAGTGGGGGAGGAGTGGAGAGGGAGAGGAGGGGGAGAGAGTGAATCCATGTCCAGGGACGAAGAGGAAGAGGGAACGCCCAGCGAAACGGAGCGGCGAAAGACTGAATTTGCAATTCGATAGAATGAGTTCCACTCGGCCAGCTGTAGCTATCGCCTCACTCCAGGTTTAACTAGAGCTAAACCCCAGCCAATTTTTTTTTCGTCCGTCGTTCCACAAGGTTCTGTTTTAGGCCCGCTTCTTTTTTTGTTATATATTAATGATCTGCGATGTTGCGTCTCCGTTAAAATTCGTCTTTACACTGATGATTGCGCCCTGTAGCATAGCATTAACATACCACTTGACCATGAATTGCTGAACGACTCCTTTACTAAATTTTGTAGGTGGTACAAGGAATGAAAAATGAGCATTAATTACTCTCACATAGTTTTCAAGTCCTTTTCTAGGCGCCCGTCTTCTTCACTTTTCACGTACAATTTCCACGGTCAGGATTTATAGGGAGTAGCTGAAGTTTTATACCTCGGTTTTCATTTTTCTCATGACATGTCATTGTCGAAACACATTGATATCACATTGATATCAAACACATTGATACCGATCACAATTTCCTGTCTTTGCGCCACAATCTCCCGTCCATCTTAAGTAAATACTCACACATCAACTGCCCAACACCGCTTGAAGTATTACAGCTCTTCTCCAGTTTGCGACCTCCAATTCTTGCTTCAAAATATGTTTCCCTGACGTTTGTTTGGAATTCTCTTTCTGAGATGCCTGTTCATTGTTCTATGCTTTTTATGTCTTTCATGAAATTTGTGTCTATCATATTATATTGCGTTGTTTTGTTGTACAGCGACATATTTTCATACGTCACCTCCACGGTGGTGTGTTCAGCGCGCCTTCGTTCGCTGGCACTGGTCCTCTGGGATATTCCGTGATGAGAAAAAGTCTGTGTTAGTCTAAAGACTCCTTCCGCGGCTACAGCTGCGCTTGAAGCTACCAAATATCGCGCGCACACAACCATACTCAAACGACGTAGCGAGCAGACTGCGGGAGCTGGTGGTTCATAAACATGGTGAAAGCATATTCCAGGTTCCTTTCACTGAAGTCAGTGCAAGCTATGTATACAGCTTATACTTCTGCCGAATTAACTATATGTTGAGAAATAAGTTATGTCTAAGCTAAGCAACCAGCTTGGCCAAAAGCTCGTCTTACTAAAGTA
Source organism: Amblyomma mixtum (assembly GCF_055824585.1). Classification (NCBI taxonomy): domain Eukaryota; kingdom Metazoa; phylum Arthropoda; class Arachnida; order Ixodida; family Ixodidae; genus Amblyomma; species Amblyomma mixtum. The sequence goes on from NC_143012.1 coordinate 149,911,046, forward strand.
ACTGACTATTGACTGGGAGGGAATTCACAAACTTATTGATAGTGCTAAAATATCATCCTCTGCAGGTGCTGGTGGTATCAGCAACAAGATGTTGAAACGCACTATTACTTATTCTTCACTCATGTTGTCCGAAATTTTTACTCAGTCATTGCAGGCCGGCATGGTCCCTGACGACTGGAAGGTGGGCAAGGTGGTTCCAGTACACAAGTCTGGTGATGTTCACAGCCCTTTTAACTACAGACCAATATCATTAACTTCTATTCCATGCAAATTACTTGAACATGTAATCTATTCTGCCCTCATGAGTAACCTTGAGTCCAATTCTTTTTTCACACCCCGTCAACATGGTTTTCGAAGAAATCATTCATGTGAAACACAGTTAATCGCATTTACTAACGACCTTTTTGCAGCTTTGGATCGTTCTTCGATTGTTGACTGCATATTCATTGACTTTGCTAAAGCCTTCGATACCGTGTCTCATCCTCTTCTACTTCTCAAACTCAGCTAACTAAACATAGATTGTGATGTATTAAAATGGATTGAGTGTTTTTTGGCCGCTCGTACTCAGTATGTAACAGTTAATGACCATGATTCTAATCTTTCTTCAGTAACATCGGGCGTTCCTCAAGGATCTGTTCTAGGAACTCTCCTTCTCCTAATCTATATTAATTGCCTTCCTGATCTCATAACATCATCTATCAGGCTTTTCGCTGACGACTGTGTAATATACAGAGAAATTTCCAGCCCATCCGATACCTTGGTTCTTCAGTCTGACATTAATAACATTTCTGCTTGGTGCGACACTTGGCTAATGAAGCTTAATGTATCTAAATGTAAAGCAGTGAAAGTAACACGAATGCCTTACAAAGCTAACCCGCATCCATATATTCTAAATGACTCCACCTTAGCTTTTGTTTCTGCATATAAGTATCTTGGCGTATACATTACCAATGACCTCTCATGGACAACGCATATCGAACACATAACTAACAATGCTAATCGCATGCTTGGTTTCCTTCGCCGTCCATTTTCACTTGCTCCGGTTAGTTTAAAAATACTACTGTACAAAACGGTCGTCCGATCTAAAATAGAATATGCGTCTTCTCTATGGGACCCTAACATTAAGTCACTGATTAACACTTTAGAATCAATTGAGAATCGTTCAGCCCGTTTTATTTTGTCTAACTACTCGCGTTTCTCCTGCGTCACACTCATGAAGAGAACTCTAGACCTCCCAGATCTTTCACTGCGGCGTCATCTTTCTAGACTTTTCACTTTCCAAAAAATATATTACACAAATCAATCGCTAAAACAAAGTCTGTTCGCTGTTCAAAGTTATCTATCATCTCGTATTGATCACCAACTCAAAGTGTGTGTTCCAAGTTGCAGAACTAACCAGTATTTTTATTCTTTCCTGCCCAAGACCAGCTCAGACTGGAACCACCTGCCCGCCAGCATCGTCTCTATCTCTGAACCAGAAGCTTTTAAATCTGCTCTTCTTCAGCACCTATGTTAACTACTCTCCTTATTGTATTTTATTTGTATAAGTATACTTACCACTCCTATCTGTAACGCCTCAACGGCCCTGATAGTAACGAAATAAATTAACTGTATGTGTTCGGAATGAATCCAAGGTATCCTTGCGTGTTTTTTTAAGATTGAGAATTTTTACTATTAAACAAGTGTAAAGTTAAAAAAAACGCAGTAATAAAGATATTGTAGCTCTAAATTGCGGAGTTCCTTAAAAACCGAAGTCCAGTCACATTCATAATTTTATTACGAAACTCCAGGTTAGAATTACTCATGCTTCGATACATGAGCACAGGCAGACATGTTTCATTCGGCGAGTGGAGCAAGTATAGGCTATAAATACGGGAGAGTAACCACTAATGCCGCATCTAATTGCCAGCTGAAACTACGGGTGGGTCGGCGTTAGTGATGAAAAGGACTAAAACTGTAGAAGTCGTTGGCGTTACTCTGGTAAGTGTCACAATCACGTTTCGGAAACCAGAGAACGTCGTTGTGTTTATTAGATCTTTGGATGTAACACGCTCAGAGAGAAGGTTAATGTTTAAATAACCTCCCAAAACGAGCCTGAAGCCATTAATAGAGGCAAAATGAAAAATAGAGTCGACGAAATCTAAAAAGAGAGGGGACACTTAAGCTCCCCCTTAAGAGTACGACGTGATAGAGTAGTGGATTAATTTCCATATATGCAGGTCATTGTCTACATCCATAGATCGCTGGTAGTCCCCATACCACTCCAGGCGCAGTGGTGCAGCGGTTGAGCGATGTGTCACTCACTGCCTTGCAATGACAGGTGCTCCCAGCGGCGGGCCTTGTGCCACCCAGGGTGCTCTTCCTGGCTTAATTTAACTGCCAGCTGCCACGGTGGGCAGTTTGCTCACTATACGATGCGCATGTTGTGATGATACCGCAAGGTCACGTGACCTAGGGGGCTCACCTGCCTCCCAGGTTGCTCTTTGGACACCAGTGGCCAGAGTAATGTTGCACACACGGCGATACCCGGCTTCCCCTAGCTGAGTGAAGCTATCACTTCGAAATCTGCTACTACTAGCCGAAGGGGGTCGATACACGGCACAGAAAATGGTGTTGTCGTTTTGCGAACAAATGGACTCATAATTCAGGCTTATCACTGTAAATTGGGGGACCTCATTACAGCCAATAGACTCACAAACTGCTCCACCATTTCCACGTTTGGTTGATCGTTCAGCAGAAAAAAAGTTTATAGCCATCGATGCTAGGCGCAGTATCAGGTGAAGGAAACTATGATCTGCACATGTATCAAAACCTCTTTGGCGATCAACCCAAGGCCTTTATCCAGGGACTGCCGCTCGCCCGAGACGCACCTTTACTCGACACTCGACTCGCTGACATTTACTCGTACTTTTCCTGCCACTCACGCTTCTGGCTGTAGAACAAACAAGCGCCTTGAAAATTCGCACAACTGAAGCAGCAAGTGGCAGGCGAGCGAGCTGGGTGATCGGCCGTGGGTGCCCCACGCTTCCGCACTTGCTGGCACCTTCAACGAAGTCCGAGGCTCATTGCACGGTGCGGGCCCGGGCAGCAACGAGCGTGCGACGCAGCACGGTAGACCGCGGATTTAGTTTGATCCTGCAGTTTGTAGTAATATGTAAACATCGTACACACCTACAAAAGGTATGCAGACAACGGTCCCAGGGCCATGAATTGAAATTGGACATTCAATGATTTCTTATGTAATGTAATGTCCCAGATGGGATCTTTAAAGGTACAATAAGTGATGATGATGACACAGGGGAAAAAGCATGCAAGCAACAGCAGCAAATAAATAATCTACAGTGTATGGGGCAAAAAAGCAGAAAAAAAGCCCTTGATTTAACAAACGGAAAGAATAGAAAAAAAAAAGTCGTTAAAGAGCAACTATATAAAAAAAAGATGCAACAAATAAAACCGTAAAACAACAAACAATAATAAAGCACAGACAAACGAAATGAGCCGCAGCAAGGCTTCGACGCTTCAGTCAACTATCCGCGACAAATAAGGGTGTGTGCTGGAACGTGTCCAGGGCGCTCTGAGAAAAGGATGTGCGTCTCCTGAGCTGTTGCGAGTCGAACCTTTCTGCCTGCGATACGCGGTCTGGCGCTTTGAGCCTGATGTGTACAAGCGCGGCGATTTCTTTATGCCGTTTTAATCACAGCGCAACTGCCTAATCTTCACGTTTGGCAGCCTTTAGACTGGCAGGTTCTCAAAGCGAAGCAGTTTCAGCGGGGTGTTTATTTTCGCGAGAGGCCTTGACAACTTTCCAGACGAGGGGATCAAAGCACGAAGCGAGTAGAGAAAACGTGACTACCTAGTCTTGTCAGCGATTAAAAATTGAAATACGCGCTGCAATTTCCAAGGTGGTTAATTCCCCTATTTTTCCTCCACTTAATAAGGAAATGGAGGATGTGCCTGCCGTCGTTTTTTCTCGCCTCAATGAGTGAAGAAAAAACGAAACAAAAGGAAATGAGAAGATGTGCAGCCGACAGCCGAAAATGGGAAAGGTGCCCATAAACTGCTGTGTGAACAAGAAGGTGTTATCATCTTCATAAGTGATGACAATGCGAATGCGCTTTCTCAAATCTTCGGGCTACGAATTATTGCGTATGATTCGAAGCAATCAAGCAGCCTCAGTATACCAAGTGCGCATGATTATATCTCCTTGGGCACAACATATTATTTGGCAGAAAGCCGCAAAATAAAGAATCCCTGACCTAAGGGTGCCGAATGATATGCCCAAAGAGTGTCCTTGATTTTTTATTGGTTTTATTTTTATTTCATCGTACTGCGCAGCCGCTCAACTTTTGTCATCAATCGGCTTTCATCCATTTATTTACACTAATTTTAGATTTCTACGGCACCAGAAGGCATTATTTCGTGGGAATGAGACAAGAATATCATATATCATACACTGGTACGCCAAGAAATAGTAAAAACTGCGTTTACCAGGAGAGAGAAAACGTTAACAAAATACAGAACTAGGCTTCACGTGAGACATCAAATAGTTAAATACGGATCTGATCCTCAACGCAGCATTGAACAATGCCCGCGGGTCATCTAATCGAATCAGTCACCTTCAGCGAAAGAAAAAGGTTAATAGCGTGGTTACATATTTGAGGCGAATGACGATATTTTTTATCATCAAACTGACTTTTTATTAAATAGCAGGAATTAGGGAATACTATGCAGGATAGCTCGACAACACAAACTGGTGGGCAAGTTCGTAAACGGCGCACAACAAAATGACGGCGCAGATATGCACGAATTTCTAAGTTCGGTGCCTAAAATTTGCTTTTTAGCGTAGAAAGCCTTTTTAGAACGCTGATTTAGTTTCCACTGCTCTCAATTCCCATCCCTGGCACAAAACGCAGTCGGAATGAAGACTCCGTCTCTAACTGCGGTAGGCAAGCAGTCGCGCATGGCTACGGAAGTCTGAAGCAAAATATAAATTAAAAAAGAAAGGCCGAAAATGGGTGTATAAGGCAAAATGAATGCAGCCAGATTTTCAGTGAACAAAAAATGGGGATCTTTAAAATCCTCTGAGCGACGTAGGGCGGAACTTTAAAAGGCATCGCATGCCCATGTGCGCCAGATTTAAGGTTGTTTGGTTTGGTTTGGTTTATGGGGTTTAACGTCCCAAAGCGACTCAGGTTATGAGAGACGCCGTAGTGAAGGGCTCCAGAAATTTCGACCACCTGGGGTTCTTTAACGTGCACTGACATCGCACAGCACACACGGGCCTCTAGCATTTCGCCTCCATCGAAATTCAACCGCCGCGGCAGGGATCGAACCCGCGTCTTTGGGGTCAGCAGCCGAGCGCCATAGCCACTGAGACACCGCGGCGGCGACTTGAGGTTGTGACCATGACTAATGGGACTAGCACCTGTGACTACAAATTAATGTCGGCGGGCAAAGGAGAACCGGCACTCTTTCCAAAGAAACCATTGCTGAAGATCTAAAATCACATTACTAATGAACTTGGAAAGGAGCGAGTAGTCTCTGCTTCGGAAGAAATCGTCCAGGGTCTTGAATAAACTGTTTCAGGGCCACGGGGTTTATCAAGCGAGCGAGTGGTACAAGTGTACGTTTGACTGTTCAGCATCCAAGTTTGTTGTTCCTCATCACACCAAGCGGTTATTCCCAGTGGGTAGAAAAAATTCTCGGGTCTTGAACACTGAGATGCCGCTTGTGTGAGCTTTTAAAATACTTCTGCGGGCTTAGGTGCAAGCTGCCTTAATTTCAGGCACAGATTTCTTGTGCAGCCAGACACTATTCTGGGCCTGAGTACACCGAAGGTTTCAGCGCGCACGTTCGAAAACTGCTAACAAACAATGCGAGGGGGGGGGGGGGGGGGTGAAGCAGAAATGAAATATTTTCAGGACAAAAATGGCAGCCACGGCTGAAGTCAGTTGTGTTGAAATGATCCTGGTGAAGAAATTAATTAACTGATTCACAAATTATCAATAAATTAGAACACTGATGTTTAGTGCAAGTGTTGAATTCGAAGCTACGAACAAGACAATGCCGTATCAGCTTTTGAAAGGAAATTATTAAATTATTAAAGAAATTATTAAAGCCTTCAGCGCGAGGAAATGCGCTGCCTTCTACCATAGAAGCGGGTGAAGGGCGCAGGAAGTTGGAGGAAACGCACCGTCTTTTGGTGATGTGCCAAACAGCCTACGGGGCCCAAACTGTCTGCGCCCACGACATGCACTATCTCTTGCTCCTTCGCGTGGTGCAAGCAAAAGTGCAGTCATCGATGTGTGGTCGTTTGTTTTTTTTAAAGAGCAACAAGGCCAAATAAAGTGCGTGCCGCGATGTAAATAAGAAAGCGGTTCGAAGATGACACCCTAGACATTGAAACACATCATCAGAGGACCTTGCGTTTTCACTGAACTTTCTGTGCCTTTTATGCACTTAAGTTCGGTTTTGTGCGGAAAAAAGTAAAGAACTGCAGGGCAAAAGCCTCTCCTACATCTCCCTTATTTGCAATGTCCCTCGCAAACTTCTACTTCTATCTCAGCAAACTTTTTAATTGCACCCACCCACCTAATTTTTGCCACCCCCTGCTACGCTTGCCTGTTCTTGGAACCCACTCTGTTACCTCTCACATTACATGCCCTGCCCAAGCCCATTTCTCCCTCTTGATTTCGACTAGGATGTCATTAACCCGCGTTTGTTCCCTCATCCACTTCTCCTGCTTCCAGTCTCTTAACGTTACACCTATTGTCTTCCTTTCCACAGCTCGCTGCGTTATCCTTAAGTTGGACGCTCTGAATTGCAAGAATGCAAGGTGCAAGCCAGTGGAAAGCAAGAGGCCTGTGTAATAAAAAAAACGGTGAAAATAACAACAAGAAAAACAAGGTTTAGAATACAGCAAGAACATATCAATAGCTGAGATAAAAACAGTATGCAGAAGAAGAGTATTTAGAATAAAACTGGGGAAAAAACAAGATTTGGGGTCTTAGCTAGGTTTCTTTTTTCTCCTGGAATCAGCAGATGTTCTAATTTCTTCTAGATTTTGATTTCATTTCAGCTTGTTGGGTAACAGCTTTTCGAAGGTTACAGAGATAAAATTGTCTGTAAATCTGCCGTAATTGGATTTAATCATGGGAAGAATTATGATTCCGTTTGCAGTTAGCCTTGATTTAAGAGAGTTAACTGCTCAGGTAGCCGGTTGACAGGCATCGTCAGTCGGCGTCCGTGTTGTCTTCTTTGTTGTGTGTAGCCTTGGCGCTAAAATCCTCTTATCAAGTTCCCCTTTATTACCATTATTAAATAAAGAGGTAGCTTTTGTGAAGTTTACAGGGATTTTGTTGTTTTCAGGTGCCAGAATCAGTCGTGATAACCTGTGCCGGATAAGATATCGTACTGATAGCATACATAAATTTGTCAAGAGGTTTACCGCATGGGTAGTAAATTAAAAAGTTTTGCTGCTTGATGGTGCAGATGTCGGTATTGCAGATTGTGCAGGTGCGTAGTGCAGGGGTTACGCGTGATGGAAGACAATGCTGTAGTTTACTGTGAATGAACACGCTATAAAGGACGGTATTTTGTGGCTGCGGAGAGGCCGCCATTGGTAACTGAACCGGACAACGGTAAACGCTAGAACCTTATCCAGTGAGGCTAGCATAGCAGTGCTGTTAGAGGAACTAGTTGGTATTAAATGGGATGTCACAGGGCTTGGTGAGGTTAGGAGGGCAGGTGAACGGTAGGCAGTGTTGCAGAAGTACTTGCTGCTGAGCTAGTTGGCTCTCTATCTTTCTGTGTTCCTGTGTTTGTTCCCTTACGGCATTCAAATTTTTTTTCGGAACGTACTATGCTATCGTGGATTAGGGGACAGACGAGAATAGGTGTGGGATTCCTCATCAATCATGATATAGCTGAAACGTAGAGGAATTTCATATTTATTTACTATATGCCTCAAGACGCTCCCAGGGGTCTTACATATAAGGGAGGGGGAACAAGTGATACCCTCACAGTAACACGGAGTAGAAAGCGCAGGCCTGTGCAGGAGATATAACGGCACCAAATACATCATACTGTTATTAAATGCACCCTTACTTGGCAGGTCATTCCAGGGTATAATGCTAACAAGAGGTCGAAATTTAAACAAATTTAATCCATAAAATGTTGAAAGGGCGATCAGTGCGCTGATAGATATGGGAAGCAGGCTGAATCTGTTCGGGTTGTATAGCAGAAGCGCTGTGGCAGAGTTTGAAGAAGTACTAAGTGAAGAAAAGCGTCTGCGCTGCTTAAGAGTTTGAAGGTACCCGGACTATCGGAGCTGCGTAATACTGTCGCGTGTATAGTTGCTTAGTTTAAAATGAATTACACAGTGGCTGGAAGCATCACAGAATCGTGCTAAACAAGCCTGATGCGGATTCTAAGCCCGAATGTAGATATATTCCAAATGAGGTTCGACTAGAGTTTTGCACACCAGAGGCTTTGTGTCAGTCTGAGCCATGTAGAATGTCTTTCTAATAATTCCTAGTGATTTACTCGCTTTGCTGGTGGTCCATTCTATGTGCTGATTTCCTGTTAAGTTAGTCGAGATGATAATGTCAAGGAATTTAAATTTGCTTGCGCGCTAAGTAGGAGCCCTGTAAATATTATAGGAATCGTATAAATTGGTGCGACGAGTAGTGAATGTCATTGCTTTGGTTTTGCTAACGTTAATCTGCATTAGCCACACGTCACACCTTAATGATAATGCGTTCAAGTCTGCCTGCAGAAAGAATTAGGATCATTAATCGGACGATAAATAATTCAGACGAAAAATGATGTTCGAATGTGAAAGAAAGTTTTGGTGATGGTGATGGATTTTTATGCCACAAGGGCATCTGTGGTCAATGAGCGCCATGGAACAAGGTATTTTTCCTTCTACTCAAGGCGGAGTCAGAGACCCATTTCCCAAGCACTTCACCCTAAATAAGCCGAGCACCAGACCAGGGGACAGCTTGCACCCGCTGTATCACCGGTGGGTACCTGGCGGCACTGGGGATCGAACCCCCCACCTATCGCATGCAAGGGGGAGGCCCGAATGACTAGGCCACCGCTGCGATACAAGAAAGGGAGTTTTTACTCAGTTCTTATTTTTTAAAGTACTCTGAGCTGTCCTCTTTGCGTAAGTGGGGGGCACTAAAGGATAACAAAACACTTGCGACCTAACATTAAAAATCACAAAGGTCTTCTTAGTACTGTTAAGAAATTCAAATGTCTCACACGCGAGAAATATGGCAAGAAAAATGAGGGCAGGTAAATCATTCAAAACGGACAGATGCGTACGGCAGTGAAATTCCACGGCTATATTATGAAACATTACACCAGGCACAGGTACATTTTGACAAGCAAAACAATGGAATCACTAGCAGTGTAAATCTCGTTACATATTGTTCGGTATATAACATATTGCTAATCTGATTCCGAACGCAACTTTTCTCGAACACTGTTTGCCATCTAAAATTAATTTCTTGAAGAAACCGAACAAAAATTGGTTCTTGAGAGGGTGTGAAGTTTGGTTTTATTAACTCAACAAAAAATGAAAGGTAAAATAACGTTGATGACCTTGAAATAACACAAATTTGTCCTTTGTTGGGTTAATATAAAGGCATTACACTCGCACCGAACCGACCATTTGTGTGTATGAGAGTTTAACGAATTGACTGATTTGATCTGCTTTGGTTCTGAGCGCCTGTGATTGTATCGCTTGGGTATAAAAAGATGTTGGGAAAAAAGGCAGTTAGAGAGGTCAACAATATTTACCACGAACAATAGTGAGCCGAGGCTTAGACCTCGCAGTACACCTCGGATTACTGGTCTAGGCTGTGAAAGCGTGCTGTTAAGACCAATTACCTGTGATATCACCTTAAGTGAAAAATTATTTGGAAGTATTTTAATGAGAGATATTAAATCTTAAACATATTTTACGCATATTATATGCTCATGATTGTGGTAAAAATATGTAGCAAATAGGTTCGTCAAATGTCTTGGTCGGTATTCGAAATTATTCTTAAAATTTGTCAAAGAAACTTCACCTGACAGCATGCTTAGGACAAGTTTGAAATACGTGAAAGATTACACATGCCATTTTAGCATCTTGGCAATGAGTTAAAACTGCACTTTAATAAGTTTGAAATTAATTCATCCAAAATATAATGCACTTCTTAAAAATGGGTAGTCCGCGAAAATGTATTGACAGCACACTTCAATGTGCTATTGAACAAACCAGTGCTCGTAATCGCGTTCCGGGGAAGAGTCAAAACACTTAATTTTCTATCGTTATTTCGTTCATCAGGACTTATAGCAGAGAGACAACCACCACTTAATTAGATTACGTATGAAGAATGCGAGAAAAAATGATTGGCAATTGCATCTTTGCATCCTCCGGGCAGGAACTTGTCAGCGAAAAAGGCCCTATACTCGCAGGGCCGTACGGTTTCCATAGACGCCCATGTATGCATTGGTTGACAGTTCGACTCCTGACCTATGTCTGACGCAAGTTCGGTTCTAGATCCCACGCAGGTTTAAACGCGACCAGTACCGCAATTCTGAGGGAATTGAGGGCCTACAGTCTGCACCAGAAACGCCACACCGGTCATGATATGTGTGCTCTCTCTTTACTTACGTCATTTTCGGTCGGCACTTGCAATTTGGGGACGCCTCTTCCTTGAAGGTGACGCCGACGGCTTCACTGATGCGGGAAAGCGGTTTTCTAACGGATGAGGCTCCTAATGTTTATCGCATTAAAAGAGTCTTCGACCAAACCATCTCTTCGGCGGGTCAGTGGTTCGTTCCGCCTTCGAACAACTTGAATCCGCCTGGTACGGTAAAGTCTACCTATGGCTATTTTTTAAAGCTGGAATGAATTTTTTATTTACAGATACTGCTGTCTTGGTATGAGGCATTGCAGGAGTAATTACATAGAAATCGCAACACATCACTAGGCACTTGTTTGGAAAACTGCTCAGGTGGTAGCTGTCACAACTAACCATCAAGTTTATTTCACATCTCAACTGTGTGCGGGAAAAAAAAATTATGGCAATCAAGCGAAGACCTGACTAGTATAATGCTCATAGGATCGGTCCAGTGGGTCACACTTGCAGAATGACTAGTGAATGAAATGGGGGAAACTAAAGAAATGGACTTGTGAGCAATTTTGTGTAGCATGATAAGCCGGTCACACTTCCGTCGATGCTCGATGGAAGTCAGTGGTAACACATGGTAATCATTTGAAGGAGAAAAGTTGCGATCATAGCGGTTAAAAATGAGCCGCATTGTTTTTCTCTGTACGGACGGAAGTTTACATTTGTCATACACTAGATGTGGCGACCACACGACTGACACGTATTCAAGGAGATGCCTGACGAGGGATCTATAAGCTGTTGTTTGCATTATTTCGTTGCGCTTTTTGAAGCTTTCTTTTAGCTAGCCAACCTTTTGCAATGATTTTGCGCATGTAGTGAAAATATGCTTATGCCATTTTAGGTTAGGGGAGAACACCACGCCAAGGTACCTGAAATCGTGGACGCTTTATAATGAGTGTTCCGCATTGCCATAGCGAAATTGCAAGGGTTGTTTTTATTCGTAAGGGTCATTGACATCATTTTCTTAAAGTTGTTCACCATTTGCCACGTTTTGCTCCAGTGATAAACAGAGGAAAACACATTGTTTAGTGAAACCTGGTCATTAACACTATAAACATTTGATTACAGAACGCAATCGTCGGCGCACAAACGAAGCTTAACGGGAGTGTTAGAAATAACTTGGATGACATCATTGATGCGTATTATGTATAAAAGGGGTCCCAGAACGGAACCTCGTGGGACACCCAACGAAACGTGAACTGGTAATGACTGTTTTTAATTGTAGATAACAAACTGAGTCCTTTGGTGTAAGTAATGTGTAACCAATTCGAGTAATTTGTCACCATAGGAGCCTGTAAGTAAAGTACGAAGTTTGGAGAGAAGTTTTTGTGGCATACCTTATCAAACACTTTGGAGTAGTCAATAAAAATGACGTCGACCTGTTCGCGATTTTAAAGTGATGAGGCAATATCTGAGTAACAGTAGAGAAACCGGTACGGAAACCGTGCTGATAGTTTCAAAGGATGTCGTTCTTGGTTAAGTACTGAATAATGTGCTTATGGATAATGTGTTCCTGAAGTTTGAAGCAGGTGGATATCAATGAAAACGATCTGTAGTTGGAAATTATTTGCTTGTTGCTTGACTTCTGCATCATAACAATAATTGCGACCTTCGATATTCGCGGGACTGCTCTGGAGTCGAGTGATATGTGAAATATAAATGTCAGATAACGTGCATACTATTCTCAATACCTTTAAAAACATGTTAGGAGTGCTATCCGGACCAGGACTTTTGGTAGTGTCAATACTAAGTAAGAGGTTATGAATTCCAGAACAGGATATTTCAATACTTCGGAATGGTGGTGATGAAAAATTAGGAACAAAGGGAGGATCAGTGCCATCATCAATGCAAAAAATAGATTTAAAATACCTACTGAATGCTTCCGAGATCTTTTGAGCGTCAGAACAGGGCATAATTTCAATGATGAACGAACACGAGTTGGGAGAAGGCGGATTCATCATCATCACCAGCCTGACTACACCCACTGCAGGGCAAAGGCCTCTCCCAGGTCTCTCCAATTAACCCTGTCCTTTGTCAGTTGCGGCCACTGTATCCCCGCAAACTTTTTAATCTCATCCGCCCACCTTTCTGCCGTCCCCTGCTACGTTTGCTTTCTCTTGGAATCCACTCCGTCACCCTTAAGGACCAGCGGTTAACTTGCCTTCGCATTACATGCCCTGCCCAAGCCCATTTCTTCCTCTTGATTTCTACTAGGATGTCACTAACCCGCGTTTGTTCCCTAACCCACTGCGCCCTCTTCAGATCTCTTAACGTTACACTTGTAATTGTCCTTTCCATAGCTCTCTGCGTTGTTCTTAACTTAAGCTGAACCCTCTTTGTTAGCCTCCACGTTTCTGCCCCATAGGTGAGTACCGGTAAGATACAGCTGTTGTATACTTTTCTCTTCAGGGATATTGGTAACCTACCATTCATGATCTGAGAGAACCTGCCATATGCGCTCCACACCATTCTTATTCTTCTAGTTATTTCCCTCTCATGATCCGGATCTGCGGTCACTCATGATGCGGATCTGCGGATCTGCTGCAATAAGTAGAACTATTCTCTTACTACTTCCAGCACCTCGCTACCAACTGCGAACTGCTGTTCCCTTGCTAGGCTATTGAACATTACTTTGGTTTTCTGCATGTTAATTTTTAGCCCCACCGTTTTTCTCTGCATACCTTACTCATTGATCATGCTTTGCAGTTCTTGTCCTGAGTGGCTTAGCAAGGTAATGTCATCAGCGAATCGCAAATTACTCAGGTATTCTTCATTAACTCTTATCCTCAACTGTTCCCATTCCGGTCCCCGGAATACCTCCTGTAAGCAGGCAGTGAAGAGCATTGGCGAGATCGTGTCTCCCTGCCTGACACCTTTCCGTATTGGAATTTTATTTCTGAGTTTATGGAGAACTATAGTAGCTGTGCAATAGTTATAAATATCTTCCAATATTTTCACATAACACTCTTCCACACCCTGATTCCGCAATGCCTGCATTACAGCTCATGTTTCCACTGAGTGAAATGCTTTCTCGTAATCAATGAAGGCTATATAGGTATAGGGGATGGTTATATTATGCGCATTTCTCTATCACCTGATTGATAGTGTGAACGTGGTCTCTTGTCGAGTATCCTTTACGAAAGCCTGCCTGATCATTTGGTTGACTGAAGTCCAAGGTTGTCCTGACTCTATTAGCGATTACCTTAGTAAATACCTTGTAGGCAACGGACAATAAGCTGATCGGTCTGTGATTCTTAAAGTCCTTGACGTCTCCTTTTTTATGAATTAAGATAATGTTAGCGTTCTTCCAAGCTTCTGGTACTCTCGAGGTCACAAGGCACTGCGTATACAGGGTGACTAGTTTTTGTAGCACAATCTCTTCTCCTTCCTTCAACAAATCTGCTGTTACCTGATCCTCACCAGCTGCTTTCCCTCTTTGCATTGCTCCTAAGGCATTCTTTACTTCCTCCTTCGTTACTGGCGGGATGTCCCATTGCTGTGCTCGACTGCCCTCATCAGTAACTTGACGATTACATTCGCTACTCTATAGATTTGTGTAGAACTCTTCAGCTAATTTAATTATCTTATCCATATTGCTGATGACATTGCCCTCTTTGTCTTTTAGCGCATACATCTGGTTTTTACCTATGCCCAGTTTTCCCCTCACTGATTTTAGGCTACCTCCGTTCCTTAGTGCATGCTCGATTTTCTCCATGTTAAACTTGCTTATGTCGGCTACCTTGCGCTTATTTATTAACTTCGATAGCTCTGATAGTTCTATCCTGACTGTGGCGGATTGATTGTCTTGAAAAATTTTGATGGGTATTGTTGCAAGAGAAGTCCCTAGCTTCATGCATCTTAGCTTCGAGTTCTGCCTTTAGTGTGCACAGGAGCAGATCTTTGTTATTTTTCTTTGACCGGCATCGACGGCGGAATCGCTTTATGCGACGAATAAGCTGTATTATGTCTCTGTTATACCTTGGATATCTACGATTGCGTTTCACACACTTGCTCGGTACAAATTTTGATATGCACAGACACAATCGCGTAAAACTTTCCACTAACACGGCCATGCCGCAAACATTGCTAGTAAAGAGAAAATTATCAAAGGAACCCGCAAGCATAGAAATAACGGCATCGTCGTCAGCATTTGAAAAATCTGGGACAACTTTGTATGCTGGCTTCTTAGGATCGCATCCAACAGAAAAATTAACAAAGACTGCATTATGGTCCGACAGGCCTTCTACAAATTCACATTTAAAATCTTCACGCACCAAATCTGGTGTGACAAATACACGATTCAGGATGGAGCACTGTCTAGTGGCGCTATCAACAACTTGAGTTAAACTAAATGAGACAGCGAAGTCAGTGACTGTATTACAGAGAGCCTTGTCGAAGCCAGTTCCAATCAAGGAATTCCAGTTGATATGAGGTGCGTTGAAATCCCTCCCCACAGACAATCAGTTTACCGTCACGAAGTCTGTGCTTTTCGATGTAGTCAGTGACAGCCAAGATGGAATTGTCATCGTCATCTGGTGGCCGGTATACAGCACCAATTCTTCCAGGCAAATTGCATGCCCTCGTCTTCCACCAGACAGATTCTGTTTCAGGGAGTTCAATCAGTGTCATGTACTCGATGCCATTTTTGATAAAAAGCACACGACCACTGCGGCCAGAGAGCCTATCTTTTCTGATAATCGAGTAACCAGAGGCAACAATTCTTTGTCGAAAATGTTCAACCAAGTTTCAGTCACACATATCACTGACGGCTCATGGCATTCAACCACGCATTTAAAATTAACACATCTTTTATCCTAACTACGGGCATTCACGTTCAAAAGTGTTAGGTTTTGTTTCACTGGAAGTCAAGCACTGCTTTGAGTAATTTTACTGACGGGCGTTTTAACAAGAGACTTTTTAACATTATATCAGGAGTACCGAACATTGCCGATAAGAACATAGTCAAACTGTAGACGAGATTTGCTGGCGTTCTTCCTAAGTTCGGTGTAATTTCCTCATAGTAATTTGCGCACAGAACGGACGTGCGCTGAATAATCCTCCGCTATGTATTCTGTGGATCCTTTTAGCTTGCTAACGTAGAGCATTATAGCAGACTTTGTTCGAAAGTCTAATTTGAAAATGAGAGGCCTCATTTTTCCACCTCTTTTAATGCCTAGTAGGCGCCAACGCTCGATGCTATCGCACGTGACGCCTTGCTTAGTGGTCAGCAGGTGCGTCACTGATTCTAGTAGCGTACCAGGTGTCTCGTCTGGCAGTTCAGCCAAGCCGTGTACGATTAGATTGTTCCTGCGGGACCAATTTCAAGATTAACAATCTATCTATGCCATGCATAATATCCTTTATGCCACACAAAGTTTTTTATAGTTATTCAGGGTCTATAGTAGCGGCAGGAGCCGCCTCTAGTTTTGCCAAACGATCATCAAATCAGGTGATCTTAGCAGCGAGGGCCACGTGTTTTTGGCAAATGCGGGCTTGAACAGCCAGTAATTCACCCAGCATTTTTTTCTGATCTGGACTCAACATCGGATTCCGGGGTAGGTCCCGGGTTGGCCTCAACATCCCCAGAAAGAAGCAGAAAACCTGCTAAACAAACTCCAATATTTTAAGCCAGGACATCATTCACAGTGGGGTCTGGCAACAGCAGTAAAAACCGATCATCGCTTCGGTAGCATTTACAGTTCTGAAATTTGCCCACCTGTAAATCGCAGCAGAAAAAAAATTGGCAGTGGTTTAGCTCTGGTTAAACCTAGAAGATTGCGAAAGCAACGAGCAGAGAGAGAGAGAGGCGAGAGAGCGCGCGGCAGCGGCGGCGGCCCCGGCACGCTAGCTGTGCGCCGCTACTGCGCATGCGCAACTGGCGAGCGCGTCGGCGGCACCTCTTTGTCACCCGCGCAGCGACGGCGGCGGCGCGCCAGCTGTGCGCCGTGTGACGTCTCCTCGCGCATGCGCAGTATGGTCTTTCCTTGGCTCCGTGAAATGGCTCGGCGACTTGCGTAATGTTGCTTTCACAACAAAACCTCAGGCAGCCGTCCATGCTTGCGCCAGACCCACTAAAGTACGCGAAGAAGGGCGATGGCCTTTCATCCCGGTTAAAGCACTGAGATGTCGCTGCGGTCCCGGGTGATACGCTGTATCTCCAGTAGATCCTAGACCAGATGACGAGGTGGCGTTCTTCGCATAAAAACACATTGCCCAGTGACGGCGTAAACGTGGCGACTCTCGACGGATCGGTAGTCACCGAGCGCAGCGCAGTTGACGAGTGTTGAAACGAGGACGTCCCACTTCCATTACACGGGCATCCGGCAAGGGGAGCAATCTGTAAAGCGAAGAAGAAAGACCTCAGGCAGCCGTCGATGCTGCCGCCCGACCCAGAATTTAGTATATTTTAGTGTGTCAGAAATAAAGAAGGCGAGTAAAAGTTGTGTTTTTGATATATTTGTGAGAATGTTCAAAAATTTACTACTAGCATACTTCGAAAGCGTTCATTTTGGTAGTTAAGTATTGGGAAGAAATAACAGAAAGTTAATGTGAAGTCAGTACAATGGGCTCTAAATGCATGTCTAGCACACCGTTTTTTCGCTTTTTTTTCTTGGCGGTTGATGCTGGACCATGTTTGTCGAACATCTGGAGTTTGAAGAGAAGATTGTCTTTGTATTTACGTCAGATGCCTTCGGGAAATATATAAATACTGCCTGAACATGCCCATTTTCTCAAGCATGTTAAAATAGCTACCGGGGTGGCTCAGTGGTTATGGCACCCTCCTGCTGACCCGACAGACGCGGGTTCGATTCCGGCCGCGGTGGTCGAATTTTGATGGAGGCGAAATTATAGAGGCTCGTGTACTGTGCGATGACAGTACACGTTAAAGAACCCCACGTGGTCGAAATTATCCAGAGCCCACCATTACGGCGTCCCTCGGACCCTGAGTCGCCTTGGGCCGTTAAACCTCATAAACCCTCAAGCAGGTTAGTCTGATTTATAAACGATAATAGTGGTGATTTTATTGAGCAGTCTGAAGGAAGTCCATATTGATGTGGACGTAAGAAATTACATTTACTAAAGCAGCACGATAAACGAATTGCAAGGTTTTCAAGCATTTTACGGAGGAAAGTTGGCATTTAATTAGATCCATAGGTTGTGATATTTTTGAATTGTCTTTTTTAAAAATAAACGAGTGAGTCTGCCATTTTTAAGATGTCCGCTTAGTTGCAACACTTAAATGTGCACTTAATTCTGTGCAAATACAGGTGCTCCAAAACAAGATACTTTTACAATCGAATGAAGCATAGCACCTAACCGTAGCCTAATAGTTTTCAAGTTATATGATCGTTAATCTCATTAGGGTCTCTAGGTTAAAGGTAAAACGTGTGAGGTGCCTGCGAAATAGAAAGGGAGGAATACGTGAAGCTTCGTCATTAGTTTGGAAAATATATTAAGTTCAATCCCTACGTCGGCCGCATAGACTAAAAAAAAAAGGTTCCGTTGCAGTATACATTAATACCACCGAATGCAGACGATTGGACAGCCGTCGCCGTAGCTCAGTTAGCAGAGCACCAGACGTGTAACTTGGAGGTGGTGGGTTAGGATCCCACCGGCGGCATGTGGTTGTCTTTTCTTTTGCTTTCTAAGCAATTACCCATTAATCTCCTACTCGTGAACACGAAAAATAAAAATAAAAACATCCCCTATGCACCTTGGTTTCGGTGACTTAGCCGTCACGTCCTTCAATAACAGATATACTGTATAAGCGCCTCACATACCGCGGACACCCTGTGGATGCGGCAATTGGGCTTAGCTGTACAGACCACGGTACAAAGTGTGTTAAAAAATTCATTCATTCATTTTAGCCATCAGGACCAAAAGAATTACAAAGTGCAGTTGAAAAAAACAGAAGGTACAGTCGGGGACAAGTCTCCGGACCACGTGCTCCTCAAACGAAGCTTACAGCTCTACTATCAGACAGCAGCTGGAGACCGCACTTGTGGAGATGAAAGAACAAAAATTTAACTTTTACCTCCACAAGTGTGGTCTCCAGCCGCCGACTAATAGCAGAGCTATCGGCTTTGTTAGAGGTTATTAGGATCGGGTGAGCGTGGTCGGTACGGAGAAGGGACGAGGAAGGCGGGAGACGGGGTTACGAAGAAAAAACAAGGGAAGGAGAGAACTTTATACATGAATATTTACATTATTTACAAAACGGGTAACTGAGAATGAATCTCAGTGAAAGAGAACGTCTTCAGCAGTCAACAGGAGTGCACTGCAGTCCAAAAACAACACCTCGTTAAATAGCCTTCGTATTCCCCAGATCCCCGACTGGGGAATAAACTTCGAAGGATGACGTCCAATCAGACGGACCGTTGTGGATACTGTTGATACCGCCCACGGCAGGGCGGCGCTGGGCCGTGGGGCTCTCCCGCAGCTCGGTTGATGGGAGAGGGTAGAGGCTCAGTAATCAAACACTGCTGTCTTTCACTCAGCACACCACCACTCTGTTCGTTGACCCGAGGGTCGACTCGGCCACGGAACGCCGCCATCGTCGCCGCATCTTCGGCCTTCGGCGGTCTTTGACCTTCGCCGCTGCCAGCATGGTCCCACGGTCCTGAAAGCTCGCTGCCTTAGTCCACTTAAGCCTGTTTCACATGGAAGCGAATATGCTAGCGAAATCTGTCGCCGCGACGGAAAAACCTGTTTTGAGTCGTCGCTGCGACGAGCGGCTAGGTTTCAACAAGTTGGAAATTTTCGCAGCGACGCGCCGCTCAATCGCTCAGTCGCTTGCATGTGAACCGGCCTTTAGGCAGGAGGGAAGCGCGAGCTGCCTTAATCCACACAGGCAGAGGGGGGGGGGGGGGGGGGGGGGGCATCCCAAACCCAACAAGGTACACGTGGCCCGGCGACTTTTCTCCCAGACTGTACATATACCAAAGCAGAAATTATATACCGTACAAAATATGCAACATTTTAAAAAACCTAAGTACACAATGTTAGCTAAAGCAGCGCATAAAAGTTGGTTATTGCTAACATTCTCGAGTTCTGAGGGGAGGTGGTTCCATTCCTGTGCAGTCGGAGTAGGGACGACTTAGTGAAAGCTTGTGTGCTTGATGGTTCATTGCCCACTTCACGAGGATGGTTGATGCGGTTTTGGTATATATTGAGGGTGTGGTATAATATTGTTACCAGTTCACTGGTTACCGTATCAGTGGACTCAGCTCGTGAATGAATCGTGCCTGATTCGTGAACGACGAAGCGGCGGTGCGCTGGACGACGACGACGCTGACCGCGTGAAGCTGGGTCCTTAGAGTCTGAGCTGAGTGCTGGCCATCGCACAGCAGCCGTCAATATAGGCCGTAACATCCCCGTAACAATATTATGGCGCAGTCTAGGGTGATGGTAAAATTTAGTGAAAAAGGCTCAGATGGAAAATTTTGTTATGCATTGGTAGGGTTGGAAGTTGACTCAGGATTTCAGTTTAGTAATAATATCTGGCCTGTCATATTTTATAGCATAAAATGGATTTATTTTGAACTAATTCAATTAAGTTGATTAGTTTCATGATAGGAATCCCAAACTATTGTCCCGTATTTATATTTAGACCGAAATAGTGTCTTTTAAAGTAGCAGATTGAATGAGGGTGGGGGCCCGGAAAAGTTACGGAATAAATAACATACCATGTGGTTAGTACTGTTTATTATGAATTCAATACGAAGCGACCACATTAGGTTAGCGGTGATAAGTAGCGTAAGGTGTTTGTATGAGTTAATTGATTATAGCGGGCTGTTATTAAAGCAACATGGGAAATCTGAGTATTCGTTATGCTTGATACTGGCATAATTTTACATTTTCAATGATTAGCTTCAAAAGACACGCATTAAACCAAGTTGCTGTAGTATTAGTGTGGGACTGCAGAACTGAAGAATCGTTAGTAATATTTATTTCTCAAACAACGATGCAGTCATAAAAGGTAAATATCGGACGAAACTTGTAGTGCTTGGAAGACACGAACTTGGTGAGCTCGCGCTATCTGCTTTTTATTTGTCAATGTCATCCAGGTGCAACGACTTTCGTCATGATGAACCAACAGCCCGTACAGCCACTCTGATAAAGTAAATATTAGAATTTATGATGGAGCTAGGGAAGTTCAATAAATAAATAAGGAACATAAGCGGACCAAGGACCGTACCTGATGGTAAGCCAGCCTGCACATCGGTAAAAGAAGAGCTATAATCATTAGCACTAACCCAATGAGTGCGGTTAGCAAGGAAATATTCCATCCATTTCAGTAAATTGTCATCAAGGCTTCACTTGTTCAGTCTGTGAAGCATTAGTTTATGAAATACGTTACAAAATTCTTTGGCGAACTCTAAGAAAGGGCTCTCAACATAGGACGAGCGATCGAGAATACGGTGTAATGCTTGCATGAATGATACTTGTAGCGCCCCATCGGAGTATCATTTGCGTAATCCTTGTCGAGCCGGTGAGAAAAGTGAGATTCGAGGAAGTTAATGAGGTTCCGGAATATGATACGCTCGAGCATTTTTCACCAAGTGCTTTGCGCGAAATTGGGCGGTAATTGAGAAGAGAAAGTCTTCATCCCTGTTTTATAGATAACAATCGCCTTCCCGACCAATCTAGCATTTTAGTTTGTTGAATGGTTGGCTTCATGTATAAGCGCGGCTAGGTTTGTTTGGACGATTATTTTATAGGATAGAAACTCGTGCTCTTTTCCCCATTATCAGTTTAAATTACTGAGAGGTTAACGTATTATGCTGGCTTTTGCTGTTTCTTGTACAGTGCGATGATTTTTTTAGAGTGCATGGCGGGTAAGTAAACCACTTATACCAGGTGTAATGTTAGCATGGGTTTAAGTGAAAACGCTGCTAAATAAAGCAATAACTACGCGGCTCTAATCAAGGGTCATTTCCGGATGAAATGAAACCTAGCAATAACCTGCTTGCTGCCTTTTTCGTTGAACATGGCAACGCTGTGCCGGGGACCTTCCAGTAGATTTGGAAGATGACTGGTCCAAATTTGAGAAGGTTTAAGTATGCTGTACACTGCAAACCGAAAAACACCCGGATAGGAGTAAATGGCTCATCGCGTAGCGCACTCCCGAAAAGGGGTTTTTATACTCCTCAGAATAGGAGTATATCGTCTACTCCTCTGCTTGAAGGGATACTTTCGGAGTGCTAGAAGGAGTAAAGTGTTACCGCTCTGCAGACGGGAGTTTATTTAGGAGTAAAGTTGTGATCACAAAGGAGTTAGCATGGCAATTAATAGAAGTATTATATACTCCTTTGCAGCTACTTTTATAGTACATTTCAGGAGTACGTGCCTGTTCCTTTTAAGTAGCTTTGACAGGAAATTTTTGGAGAAATTTTTCTTACTATAGGGTTACATTTATGATTCCCAGATGAGTATATTACTTCACTTGATGCGGAAGCCGATTTGAAATAAAGTATTCGTATGGAAGGCTCATTTTAGAGCTTGATATTCCAGGATAAATGCATCGATGAACACAGTGATTTATTTCAAACAATATTTTATTGGGTACAAAACATTTGAGACATGTGTTCGGCAGCTTGCTTTCGACGGTTACAGAGAACCAACGTCTTGGCCCCTGTAGAAAAGAAGAGTGCCTTAACCCACGCTGTCTTTGGGTACATTATTTAAATACCCAAAGGAATGAAAATAGAGATGCCACACTTGAAAGCAAGGAGGGAACCTTGAAATGCTTCGCTGTCAACATACAGGCTCCTTCTGAAAGAAAGATTAGAAAAACAAATGCATCAGTGGAATTGCACCTCTAAGCTTGAAGTATGACGTGCTTCAAGTGTAGAAGTCAACCGTTCAGAGTGCACTTTTCAATAAAGTAGGTATTATTGAAGTTTAAACGTTTTTTCATGACAAAAGATTAGCTAGCAGAACATAGTAGGTAATCAACTAGCTAATACATACCTGTACCCTGTCGGATGACAGCGGCTAAACGCGGTTTTCAGGGAATCACAAATTCCAGAGAGCCGCTTTCGTAAACGTTAAGGCAATACGGCGAATGGGAAGCAGCATCGATAGGGAACATTTTTTCCGCAAAGCATAAAACTGAAAAAAAAAATAAAATGGTCTTACTGAGGCACTTGCGCATTCGCGCTGCCTTTGGCTGCGTTCCTGCACCGAAAGAGGCCTCGAGATATAATTTTGTTTTACTTGTCAGAGGTTCCTCATGCTTTTCAGGCACCATATCAGAACCAATTACTGAAATCAAAACATGCAAACAAAAGACAGCGCTTTGCATACACGCAGCGGAAGCTTATATGCAATTTCCTTGATGGGAGAGCCCGCAGCTACGCATTTTCAGGACGTCCTCATTCTGTGTATAGGCCAAAGGCAGGGCAAGGGTGACTGACATAGCAGGCATTGTTAGGAATAGAAAGCTACCACCAGACCCACCCTCCCGCCGCCACCTGTCTTCTGTTAAGCTTTGCCCTCACATTCGTGGCCAGGGTTCAAAAGAAAACATTCTAGACAGGTATATCTGGCTGGGTAAGGAATATACTTTCGGGAAAGAACGCCAACCAGAAAAAAAAAAAAACATGTTTGGGAATCTTCTTGGTTCTTTCAGCAGGTGTGACTGCGAGTGAGTCACAGCTTGCCTTTTTTAAGCCTTCGGTTAGTCATCCGCCGGGTCACTGATCGTAGACAGTTGATGCAAGGATAGTTCCCTTGAAGTCAGTCTTGTCAACCCGCGCTTCCTTCCTTGTTCATTTGTTTGGCATCCGCTTTGTGCTGCTTCAGTTTTTCTGGGAAATGCTTGCTTTCGCCAATGTACTACGTCCAGCACGAGCAGGGGATCTCGTACACTGGCGTAAGCTTTATTCTTTTTCTTTCGCTGCCTTCCTGGGATCAGCAGTCTCAACCGGAACGCTTGCCTCCACGAGTTTCACATAATGGAATGTGTTCGGAAACTGCACGCGAAGTGGAAACTTCTTTTAACACTTTTCAAATGCGAAGAGCTTACAAGATACCACATTTTGGAACTAGACGCCTAACCATCCAGAAAAGGCAGCGTTCAGTATGGTTGAAACCTCATGTCCGCTGCCGAAAATCGCTGCAACGTTAAGATGCCACCAACTCGGAAAATGTAACAGTTTATCTAATCTCCGTGAGCGCTAAGGCGTCGCCATGCCCTGTGCTATGACTGAAAAGAATAAAATCGCTTGCATTGTTTGCATAACAAGGCCCTCTTAAAACACAGGAAAGGAAGCAACCGATTAGGGCACGGTTCTCAGCACTGTTCGTAATAACGTGACAAAAATTAACAGACCCCAAGGCTGTGCATTTTCACCTGTCATTGCCTGTACAGCTTTTCCACATTCATGGGGCGTGAACGCATGAAGAAAATTTGGTCCCTAGAAGAACTGACCGTACTTCCAGCTGTACATGTTAGCGTAACAGCCACGACTGCAGTGCCACACTCTTTTTTTCAGCCGCATGCAACAACAAATTTCTCAGATACTTACTTCATGCCTGCTGTGTGAGTTGGCTCCACCGGACCACAATGAAGCCTTTGCTGTTTTGCTGTTCTCGTTAAGCCTTTCATCTCGGCGCACCCGTGGTTCACAGCAAGTCTACGCACACTGAAAAGGGAGCGGCGTTAAGTGCATGCGCGTCTATGGCATCAAAGGAGAGTTTAATACTGCTTACCAGAACACACGACGATGATAATCCGGTCTTTAGTATTCTTGCAATACAGCGAAAGAACGAGGGGCCGACGATGTCGAGAAAACTGGTGCGTCACACACACATCGCCATGTCGGCGCGGCGAAACGGCAGCAGCCAACACTTGTATGCTGCGTAGACAATGAATGACTGGCCGCTGCTTCTGCACATATTGCTGGCTTGAGTGAGACGTTCATTGCAGCACGTTGCTGCTAAGGTCGATGATGTCCAGTCTTACGTCACGACAAGAGCGCGCAAAGGAGCGGGTTGCAAACTGGCGGCTTCGGGGAGGTTGACGCGTCACACACCGCCATGTTGGCTCGGCTGAGCTCGGCTGGCTAAGCCTCTCGCAGACTGCCGTCGCAGGCGATGCAACACCAAGCGTTCTCCGAATACACTGGGGGCTTCACAGGCACTGTCTGTGGCGCACCTTGGTGCGCGAGGTTGCGGCGATCCGGTGTGTTGTAACATGACAAACGTGCGTGAAGCAGCAAAAGCACAGGCGAGCAGGCAGCGACGACAGAGCCGGCGTCGTCACCTGCAAGTGCAGCGAACCGGCAGCTGCCACTAGGCGGCGGGCAGACACTAAGGAGTGCATAAAGGGCCTGAAGGAGTATTGAAGCCGACATACTCCTTCTTGGAAAAGTAGTAAAATCATGTAAATGCTTTATTTTACTCCTCGATTTCGCGACGGCAGTAAAAAAGGAGGATTTCCTCTTTTTTACTACTTAAAGTCGATTGCGCAATTTTCAATAAGGAGTTTAAAAGCGG
Organism: Amblyomma mixtum; assembly: GCF_055824585.1. NCBI lineage: Eukaryota > Metazoa > Arthropoda > Arachnida > Ixodida > Ixodidae > Amblyomma > Amblyomma mixtum. The sequence goes on from NC_143012.1 coordinate 149,936,236, forward strand.
ACACTAGCCATTTATATTCCTATTTGGGCTTATTTGTGTTTACAGTGTAGGTTACGGCGGCCGTGGACAACCTCGTGTGATCACATGCCTTAATTTGGCGCTGCGGTCGTTCTGAAACAGGAACACATTAGTACCCGCGCGTAATTGGACCTCTTGCCTCTGAATCACGAGTGAGTAACATAAAGACCGTCGCTTTTAACCCCTTCTTGGCAGCGTTCATGAAAATGCGTCCTTAACGCTCTCCATGCTCTATGCACTTTGTTCTACCCTTGGTTTCAGCGTTCACTACTTACGCCACTGGGCACATTTTGTCCTCAATCTGCTTGATTACGCCTCAAGCTTGAAGTCAATGTGGTATTGGTAAATCAGAAAAAAACTCTAAAGTCTCTTTAACGCAGGTATCAGCTGTGAAACGTTCTGCCGCAAGCGTTGTCTTCAATACTCAACAATTCTAGATAACAGCATTTTATCTGAGGAAACCTGTGATGTACTCAATTTTTTCATATAACCTAAAATTTCATTATAACAATAACAGCATTTTATCGCAGGGAACCTGTGATGAACTCAGTTTTTTCATATAACCTAAGATTTCATTATAACAATCAATATATCGGCAGATCACCGAACGGCAGTCTTGTCTTTTTTTTTCTGTTAACGTTTTTGCTATCGTAAAAAGTGTTCCCCGTTAGTTTTCTAGGGCAGTCCGCTGTTCAATGCGGTCAATGGAAAGATTTTAAAAGCAAGGTTTTGGTACATATCAGAAAAATGGACCATTACTTTCAATATTTATATTACAGTACCTTACAATTTTAAATTTTCAAAAGCCACGCGGTGGCTCAGTGGTTATGGTGCTCGGCTGCTGACCCGAAAGACGCGGGTTCGATCCCGGCTGCGGCGGTTGAATTTCTTTGGAGGAGAAATTCTAGAGGCCCGTGTACTGTGCGATGTCAGTGCACGTTAAAGAACCCCAGGTGGTCGAAATTTCCGGAGCCCTTCACTACGGCGTCTCTCATAGCCTTAGTCGCTTTGGGACGTTAAACCCCATAAACCAAACCAAACCAAACCAAACCAAACCAAACCAAACCAAACCAAACCAAATTTTCAAAATTTTTATGTGCAAATGTTGGACATGGATCTAATATGTACAAAGAAAGGGAAACCCGCTCAGACCCGTCTCAGTGAGTCAGCAGATGTTGGTAGCATTCTTGGCTGATTCTGTCATGCAGCTGTGCCGTAAATCTGTGCTCCTTTATCACTGTTTCTCCTACCAACCCCCATTATTTGCATTTTAACTGCAGAGATACCACCTTTTCGCTTCGCTTCATGCGTTTCACTGAGCGGCGCTAGCCGTGACCGATGTTTAGGCACACAAGTAAGGCTACCGGGGCGTCGCTCTCTGGGATGCGGAGCAGCCATTTTCCCAAGGTACGCAGGCAGAAAATACCCCGGGGCCACGAGACATCGCTTGGAAGCCTCAGCACTGCCATATAATTTGTTGTTTTTTTTTGTTCCATTGCCGAAGCTGATGCCTTGAGCGATCTGCTAGAGGTCAAACTCTTTACCTCCCACCGCTGATGTGGAGGTAGTGCAGTGAAATGAGAGATAGGAATCGTGCCCAGAGTGGGAGGCTCCCTCTTCAGGGGAGGAGGCCGCTCAACGACTGCCGCAGCTAATTGAGTCAGACGCCCCCAAGGCCAACGCGCCTTCTGTCACACCCGCAGCATCCGAATCGCTCTCGAGTGAAAATAGCAATTACCGCTTCACGACAAAACGGCTCCAACTACTCGTAAATTATGGTTCACTAAGGAGTTCCATGAAACGCCGCTCTTCTTTTATTTTCATTTACATGGGCCGAAACAAAAGGGGCTATTGCCGTTTACGGCCGCAATCAATCTTTTCGGAGAAGTTTTTTTTTTCCAGCTGACGGTAATAGCCCCGTATCCGTTTCTTTTTTTTTCTTTGCTGAACACTGTGAAGGGCGACGGCTTGCCTAACTTTCGTATCCTCAATGCCCTTGTTCCCCCTGCTCTTGCTTTTAAACGAGGTGTATGGCCCTTCCTTCCGGTTCATTAAGAAAACATTTTACTAATGACTACAGTATTCTGATTCGTAGGGTTACCTCGGCTGCGTAATGTGCTTTGTTATCCTGTGTACAGTAATCAAAGGTTTACAGATTTGTGTGCATTTCTTTATGTGGTTAAAAAATCTTTCTCGGCGATTTTACCCTCATGTACGGGGTGATTGAGAACGTTATATAATGGTAGCTCCAACTCGAAAACAGTATCTTAAAATAAGGTCGAGGCATCACGTTTGTCCTATAAAAATACATGGGGTTGTAGCCTGTTTCATGCCTTTTCGAATAATAGTTTGGTTGCTTGCTTCCCTAGCTCACCAATGTTGGAGAAGTCTCGCGCACTCGCGGCATTTAAGGACTGCGTGCAGCGAGTCCTAGCCCCAGTTCTGATGTTGTGTTCCTCTGTCTGCGCTTAGCTGACTTATGAGTACTGAGTGGGTGTGAAGTGTCAGAGTGGACGCCCTGCGCTATATACGTTGCTGACACGAAACATGGCGCGTTGGTGTCAAGCCTTTCAGGTTGACGCCCTGGTATACCGAGAGATGCAGTATCGAAATCATATTGACAGCCTCTTCATTACAGTAATTCTTTCTTTACATTTCACCTGGCCTACCAAGAGCTACTAATTATCTGCCATCATCAGCGCAAAAGAGAGCAGCTCCACGCCTGATGTCGCACAGCGCATAGCACGTCTCGGGGCACCACAAACTGCTGCAAACAACCAGCGGTCTCCAAGTGGAGATCGCTCCGTGAGGGAAAGCCCGTTTTGAAAGAAGGCGAGAACAGGCAAAAATACACACCGTGTCGCTAGTTTCTGTATTCCTGCGGTCTTATGATCTTTTTGCTGCACGCTTCAGTGTTAACGCCCACCATGTAAGACATATTTCTATGATATTTTATGCTGCCCTTTTTAGTTTACCAGCCAGAGCAGCTTTTTCTGTGGAGTCAGGTGAAGATCCGACACGGTGCATTGCCCGTTGAGCCAGAGTTTGCTTGCAGGTGGGTTGGTGATTCTTACATGTGAAAATTAAGTATATCCTTTGCGTTTTGGACGCGTAAGAGTACTGGGGATTTTTGGAGTAATTGGTGCTGAGACTCCGCAATACACTCTGGCTACTTTTGTTGTCACCTGAACTCGCCGGTCCAATTTTGGAAGCGCGTTGTAGTTGTCGGGATCGGTGACTTTCAAGGCTCGCTATTACTGCTGAGTTTCACGCGTCTGTGGAATGTGGAGCCAAATTGCGGCAGGCTTTCGGTTCCGTGCTCTCATTGTATGTGCCGTCCACGGGGGGCGTCTCGCTTTCGCCCCTCAATTCTGATTCAGTCGCCCGGAAATTTCACAAGGCTGAATGCAGTGCCGTCGTCGGCCGAGTTATCCCACAATCACGCTCGAGGTAAAAATTTTTGGCCGTTCCACGCTGTGTGCGGGAACAAGGAGCGTATTTTACAATTTGCAGTGGGCGCCTATTGCAGCTCTTTTCAAACCTATTAAAATATACACAATCTACCTAATCTGCAAACAACGTGGCTGGAACCCTTATTTTTGAGCAAAAAGATAAAAACACAGGAAATGCTCCGACTTCCGCATTCCAAAACTATGTTCGGTCACTTCCAAAGAGGCGGACACCTCGAAGCACGGCTGAGGTGTCCGTCGAGAGCGAGAAACTTACTGCGCCTTTTCCTTTAATGTGAAAAATTGTTTGATATTTTTGTTGCCACGTTTCAGCACATTCCATTCACTGAACCATGTTTTTAGCTGCCCCAGCGGGGCCTGTCTGAATGGTTTTCGGAATGGCGTACATTCCTCGGCACAGCGGATCATCAGACCACGGCCAAATCCAGCATCTATTAAGTCACCGACAATGGCCCTCACGATCACTGATGAGTCTCTGACGGAATTTTTCAGCACTGGTTCCCGCAAGCCGCTGCGCTCTTGCTCAGTCCTCAGTATCGCGTGTTGGCCGCTGTCCCACACAGCTGGCTGCCGAGGACAGGAGCGGTTTGATCGAGAGGCACCGCGGCAGCCACCGCAGTGCGAGGTCACTCACGGCGCACTTTTGGCACGTTCTCGGAGACACGTGGACGGGCCCGTCGCGAGGGGAGAACGCGCAGAGCGCAACGGTAAACAATGACCGGATCGCCGCTTCGGTGCGTGCCTGACTCATTGGATGTCGCCGGAAACGGGCGACGGTAACGGCAGGCGCTCGCCACGCTTGCGGGCGTCATGAGAGAGTCGGAGACATTTAGCGTAGCGGACACATGCCAGCGTAGACGCATACCGGGTTACCAGACGCCGGCTACGCACGCACAGTGGCAGGGGCGGGGCCCCGCACGTACGCAGCCAGAGTTCGGCAACCCGGTATATTCTACGCTGCCACGTCTGTGCTAAGCTAAATCTCTCCGTTCACTCTGCCTGGCTCACAGTGCGCGTCACTTTCCATAAACAGCGCTGATGGTGGGCGTTACATTTACATCAACCTCACGGATGATGTTCTCAGGCCGAGATCATTGCATTTGTTTGAAGAACACTTGAAATGATTGTTGTTGATGACCTTGCCACGGTATTTTTTTTGCTAAATTTCTATGTGCAATTCTGTTTTGATCGAATGTCTCTGTATTTTTGTATCTTAACACATTGTTTCCACCTGCTATGATCTTGTGTAAACGATCGCAGTATCCATAAATAAATAAAATAAAAAAAACATCCACTTCGTGGGTGGCATCCTGTAGCAGGTATCGGCGACGCCAGCGTTCGTAATAATGTCATTTACAACGTTGCCAACGCCACACCGCGCTATTACGTGGCCCGCCAAGTGTCTATTTTCTCGGCGCTATTTTCTGGATGCCATTATTGTAGATACTTGCCGCAGGCGAGGCCTTCCCGAAAACACACCTCTAGGCCAACTGTACAGAGCCAACTGCACGACGGACGAGCAGAACAAAGGGTTTGCCGCTTGTGCCGAGCTCTCTGTTTTCGCGCTGCTCTAGTGCATTATTCCCCTTCGTAAGGTAGCCTCAAGGACGGAGTCTGGGATTAAATTTAGTTAGTATTGCTTCGGAATGATTCGTGGCAAAGAATGAAAAGAAGTGATGGAATTAGAAAAGAGCGCAGCTTATATTAAACAAAACACGAAATGACAGGACGATTGACAGCAAGAGGGACAGCGAAGAGTCGACTAACTTTTCTCAATGAATGGAAGAATTTATATGACACAAAACAATGCGATGGAACATGCCTGCTGCAGGTCAGATGCTGTCTAACGAAGGTTTAAGTATGCGCGGTTAGGCGTTTGTTCTCTAATAAATGCATATACTGTATAAGTAAAGGTCAGTAGGAATGTCATTTAGGGAGCGTGAAAAATAAACACGGACGAAAGAAGAGTGCTGTGGAAAAAACGGAGGTCTGACGTGTCAGATCTATTACCACTATTGACACTGTCGATAAGAAGGAAATCAGAGCCCGTGGTAACTACTACTGGTAGGGCTTCGTTACTTCCCACTGTTTTCGAATTTCAACCTTTTCAGTCACGAACTCTAATCCAGTCATACGAAGTCTTTAAATTTTTCATATTTTTGTAAGGAACTTGCCCTGACTGCACACGCTAAAATAATTAAAAGTTCTCTGATGAAAATTATGCAATTTCTGTCGGTACCTGATACTCCCACGTCGTGACTCTACAGTGTTTTCAGATTGTTCCACGCAGCTTGTCCCAATGGGTCGAACTACGGGCCCCAACCATGAGTGACCCATTATATCGCTGTAGTAATCGAAGCCGACAAGAAACAAAGAATGCACACATACGTGTAGGCTGTGAACGAATGGGTTAAGGATGAAGCTGGGCGAACGCCATCAGTTCCAACAGAAATGCTTAGGCACAAATTCTGAGAAGAAAAAAACAAGCGACATTACTTCATAACAATCATCATCAGCCTGATTACGCCTACTGCAGGACAAAGGCCTCTCCCATGTCTCTCCGATTAACCCTGTTCTTCGCCAGTTGCGGCCACCTTATCCCCGCAAACTTCTTAACCTCATCCGCCCACCTAACTTTCTGCCGCCCCCTGCTACGCTTTCCCTCTCTTGGAATCCACTCCGTTACCCTTAAGGACCAGCGGTTGTCTTGCCTTCGCATTACATGCCCTGCCCAAGTTCATTTCTTCCGGTTGAGTTCGACTAGGATGTCATTAATCCTGTTTTGTTCTCCACTATACTGACCCCAGAGAAACAAGGCAAACTGACTTCACGGACTTCCTAATGCCATTTTTCAGACGAACTGCCATATCCTCTTTTGTTATTATGGCTAGAGTCCTACAGAGAGAATGAACTTCAGGGGTAAAAAAAGCCTTGCTCGCATGTTAATTTATTTTCCGTGCAGCGTCAATCGTTCACTGAGTACCATACTAGTTCCATGCGGGAGGTGAAAATGACGTCACTGACCTGCAAGGCGTCCATTTTTGTGCCATGCACCCACAGACCTCGCATGTGCACGGGCCAAGAGCGGTGCGCCCTTGGCCGACGCGGTAATCCTAGAAGCAGGGAGGAGCAGTGAATGAAGACAGAGGTGAAAAGAAAAAGGCGGAAAAAGCCCACAGTTGGCGGTTTCTAACACGCTACCTAAATTAACGAAGGGAGTTCTTACGCAATGACGTCCTTGAATGGGATTGTTGCACTAATTACGAGCACGGCAAAATCACAGTGTTAGGTAGTTAAGATTAGTGGTTAAGGTCGTGTAGAGACCTGAGCTCGCAAACAGCAAACTTACGCATGACACTCACATCCGCAAACACTATTAGATCTTTGGCACAAATGCCGATTTGCTATTAAGGTAATCAAGAGATCTCAGCTCCCGCAAGCTAGCGTGCACGAAATTCACATTCACACACGTTAACAGACCTTTGGCACATATGCTGCTTTTCTGAGCCTCCGGCAGCGACCGTGGCCATTATCAACTGATATGAAGGAGGAAATCAGAAAGCAAGCCAACCAGAAAGCGAGTGCATATTTAAGTAATGTAAGAATAAATCGGCACCAAATAAAGAACGACGTCGACAGCCTTTAGGTACAACGACTGCTCGACCGAGCGACCACTGCGCTTGTACTGCACGTGCTCCGGCAAAGTGCACCACCCGCCGTGTGCGCTTGCTTTGTTGCGACTTCGTGGGCGCATGACAGTTACACCACCCACGCACTCTCTTCATTCCCTTTGTCTCCTCTCTTCCCTTTCACTGCTCATCCTTCACTGCTTTCCCTCCTAATCAGCTGAGCTCTCTACTAAGACTCAGACTTTTGGCAAAGCAAGCCGAGTGGTTTGTCTAAGTGTCCGCTATTGCCGCTTATTGTTCGTTTCAGGCATTCCAACAGGGGCCGGGTGTTTCTTCTAAAGTGTGCTGGAATTTTTGTAATAGGCTTTTTGAGTTAGAAGAGAGCCTTTTGGCTAAGAATTGAAAACAGCGCAGTGCACCAGAACAAAGCTAAGACGTGCTAACTAGTAGGCTAGTTAACTCTTATTGAGGTGTTAACTTTATTCTTGTTAGTTTCCATTCTTATTGAGTGGCGTGTTGCTGACCGTATGAAATATACACATTGGTTTTTAGAATTTTGAGAACGCAATTGCTTCCATACTGTGCGCTGTCTCATACGTGTGTTTTTTCCGCGACATTAACCAAGTAAGAAGAAATTCACTAACTAGCTCGACAACATGTTCTACTTAAGTAACTACGCTCGGCGCTGTGACATGCTCTGTGACCAATGACATGCTCTAAATGGGTTGCTTTGCCTACAAGTTCCTCGAAAGCACATGTATTTAGCGCGATGTAGCCAAAATTTGTTTGCCCAGAGCAATGAGGGCAACAGCGTTTTCGAAATTCCAACACAGTAAGAGATTAAAAATTAACTACTCTGTATTAGTTAACCACTTCCAGTTAAAACGTCTTACCTTTATTCTGATGCGCTCGCCACTGGTAATGCTTTGCAGAAAAAAAACGCTGTTGTAACTCAATACACCTGTTTTTAAAGATTACAGAACATCTTAGTTGAAACACCCGGTATATTGCTCCTCGTGTGAGGGCTCTAAGCTGTTACGAAGTAAGCAAAGCAGCCCAGTCATCCGGGTTTTGCGACAGGAAGGCGTGTCTGTACGTCTTATGTTTGGACGAGAACTCACATCGGGGTCATCGCTAACCCGTAGTTTCGCACGGTTCTGGTGAAGGCTATCATCACTCAGCATCCGTTTCTGGGCGTTTAGCTCGCCGTCTTCGTCACCCATGACACGCGTTCTTTCTCCGGTAGGCTGTCAGGCACGGCCACCGTTCCGCGAGTGTGGAGTGAACCGGAGCTGAAAGCTGCGCCTGTCCTGCTGCCGCTTAACAGCCTCAATCGCTGCTCTGGGTTGCCTGGTTAGGCTAAACAGTGGTTACAATGAGACAATCTTGGGCGCTTCCCGCTTTTACCGGCTTGTAGTAAAGACCGGTTCCTGGCGGCTGCCTTTCTTTTGGGACAATTATTCTGTGTGCATTTATTTGCGCATTTTGTTGAGTCTACAGCCCTGTGCACGTCTGTTAAGGCTGATGCATGATTTCCAATTTGTCATCTGGTCAAGTGTGTTCAGCGTAAAAACACGCTCTGCTGGCCAGTCTTTTTCAAACTTCTCAGGCCACCACCGTTTGGCTGTTGAATTGAGGACTGGCGTTTTTGCTTCTCTGGAGGCGTATGCCTAGTAAAACTCTAGCTTGGGCGAGTTGATTCACGTTGAAAGAAAAAAAAACAGGTAATGACGCAAGAAACAAGGACAGGGAAGGCACACAAAAGACTGGACTGACGTCAGTCCTGTCTTTTGTGTGCCTTCCGTGTTCTGGTTTCTTGCGCCATTACCAGTTTTTTCTTTCAGCGTATATCTAGCTGCCACGGGGATGTTATGAAGGGATGAGAGAGAAAGCATTCATCTTCGCATATTGGTATTGCTGTAGTTACAGCACCAACATTATTGCCCGGTCCGGCAGCTATCTCACTGGGATAGGGCCTTTTGAGGAAGGGAGCGACGTGCCAAAGTTCTGAATACTATTCATTAGCAGGCTCGACACGAAGTCGCTTGAAATATGCGGTTTGTTCATTGCACTAAGTCGTTGGTTTGCACTTGGTAGAAAAAGGTACTGACGTGCTTCAAGCCATGACTGTAACAGAAACCTGTGAATGCTGGTCATTGGAAAATAATGCCTCAGCCTGTCATGAGTAAAACACGTTGCGGGGCTAGTTGGTGATGCATTTTCTTTCCTTCAAATTTAAACAGCGCTAACTTCTCGGACGAACATGTCTATCGTACTGTCCTGTCTATCTGTGCATTCGCCTGAAAAGTTAGTGCTGTTTTAAATTTGAAGAAAAGAGCATGTCATGACCTCGTGTGATTATGTGCGGTCAAATAAGTTTTCTTTGACTAAAAATAAGAAAACAAGAGTCGTGGCAGAAATCTCAGGAACTGTTCTGGCCTCCATTCACCCGGCTAAAATAGGGTTTGGTTTTGGTTTATGGGGTTTAACGTCCCAAAGCGACTAAGGCTATGGGAGACGCCGTAGTGGAGGGCTCCGGAAGTTTCGACCACCTGGGGTTCTTTAACGTGCACTGACATCGCACAGCACACGGGCCTCTAGATTTTCTCCTCCAAAGAAATTCAACCGCCGCGGCCGGGATCGAACCCGCGTCTTTCGGGTCAGCAGCCGAGCACCATAACCACTGAACCACCGCGGCGGCTCCGGGCTAAAATGATCACAACATGCAACTAATGCACATTATTGGCGATTGGCCAACTTAATCGACACCAATGACTTCGAACGGTGCAGCAGGTGGTGTTTCCTGCTATTCAGTTGGAATAAGTGTTTGTGTCCTTTTTTTCCGACCAGAAATCACTCGGATGATCTCAATAATTGTTGCCCACCGCAGAAATTTCAGACGGAAGTAAAAATAACTCACATACATTTTGTAGTCCGCAGCGAGGCAGTATTGGGGGATATTTCTCGGTGTGGACTACGGAAATTAATGATTGAAATGGTCAAACATGCCTCGCAACCCAGAGAGCTGGCCTTCATGGCCCTGACGGCCTGCCTGGGAGGCGCCCTTAACGACCGCCGAACTACGATTTCGATGCCATTTGCGGCGGAGGAAGTGCCCTGTCGACCCTTGCATCGGTCACGCGCAGATGTCAAAACACCTGCTGTTCAGACTCCAGCGAAATGATGCAGAGGGTGCCAAGGTGCACACAACCATCCAGCTAGCGAGTTCTCATTGGAAGGGTCAATACAGCCATCGCAACAACAAATACTGGCACACTGCTGAAGGACACGGCGACGTGAGAAACTGCCACAGGATTGTCGTGGCTTACGAAAAAAAAGGCCACAACTACACACCAGTGCTACTGCGAGAGACAAGTGCGTTCGGGTCTCATTAAAAGTGCGAACGGTAAATGCTGCCAGCTTTATTTACACATGCCTTAATTATGGAAGCCGCCTGAGAGGGAGAATGTTTCGCAAAGACGAATCCATGTAACGTGGCTTCCAGCAGAACCATCGCTAGTATGGAGACAAATAAAATTGGTGAGCACGTTCAAACATACTATGCAATCCATCGTTTCGTGCCTTGAGGCAATAATAAACGGCTGTAAAAAGACTTGACCCTTCCGAAGACCTTTTGGGAGCCTTAAGTGAGGAGACCACCTCCAGCTGTCCGTATATGTCGGGCAACGGCGTCCTTGACGGCGCGTGGCGCTCTGGAACGTTCTGGCAGCGCGCTGTGAAGGCACGGAAAATAACTTATTGAGAGTGGAAGAGAGGGTCTTCAATATCCGTCAATATCACGACAGATACTTGAGCGCGGAACAAAATTTCGTTACGTATCTCTGCGTCAGAAGCGCAAACACGAACAATTCAAGGACATCCATGTGCATCCGCTTCCGTGCGCAACTGTAGGTATGGATTCGCCAACAACGGCTCACAAGGAGCTATGCAGCCTGATTATTTGCAAGGTTATCTTGTAAATTTGAATTTATTGCGTTCTAAAGTATGATAAATAATTCCTGCATTGAGAACGCTTGATGTTCGTAAACCCTACTATGCACCCTACTATGCACCAGGCGGAGCGCTGTGTGTTTCCCATCACGACGGGGAAACATTTGTTAGGAGGGTTCTCATATTTTATTTATTTTTTTATTTATTCAAATAACCCCTAAAGGCCCTCCAGAAGAGGGTATTACATAGGGGGGAGGGTACAATCATATTAGTAATCGCGATACATTTTAACAAATAAGTGCAGCAAAAAATGTTAATTAAAACATAAGGCATAACAGAAAGGAAACATGAACACTAACAAAAATAGCAAACTTTTACACATTTCCGTCACAGCGAAGAAGCTCTTCGAATTTTTTATTGTCAGTTTCTGTGGCGATGACTGATGGCAAACTATTCCATTCAGTGATAGTACGGGGAATGAATGAACTGGCGTAAGACGATGAATGACAGTTTACGCGTTTAACTTTGAAAGAATGATCACGGCGTAGAAATATGGCATCAGGTGACTGAAACAAATCTCTGCGAAGATATAGATGGTGATAAAGCTTATGGAAAAGGGTTAAGCGAGCAAGTTTACGGCGATATGGGAAATCTTCCAGTTCGGCCCATTTTTTTAATGCTGGAACGCTTGTGAAGGGTGAGTAGTCTGTAAATATGACGCGATCAGCATGGTTCTGCAAGGATTAAATGTTAGTGATAACATAGGCTTGAACAGGGTCCCAGACGGCCGCAGCATATTCGATTTTATGGCGTATTAGAGTTATATAAGCAAGTTTTTTAACGTGTATAGGGACGAATCTGAGGTTACGTTTAAGAAAACCAAGTAAGCGGTTAGCAGATGCTAGGGTGAGGTCGATATGGTGATGCCATGTTAGGTCAAACTGAAGGTGCACCCCAAGGTACTTGTATGTTGATGTTAGTTCCACAGTATTGTCATTTAGAATATAAGTGGTTGGAATGCGAGCTATGTTGGATGATAATATGTTAGATGACATGTTAATATGTTAGATGACATGTTAGATGATATGTTAGATGACGTGTGGGTTCTCACATGTTAGATGTTAGAGGACATGGAACAATTTTCTCACAGCAGCCTGCAGGCCCCTTACAAAAATGACTTTTGAGCTTCAGTTGACGCCTTGCTGAGCTCCTGTTGAATCAACTGGAAACCAGCATGAACTCAATGTATGTTGAGCCTACTCAACACCTGCTACACGGAATTTTTGCTGAGCGTAGTCAAGAGATTTACTGTTGAGCAATTTCTGTTGAACTTAAGTTGAATCATCTCTAGGCATCCGTTTCTAAGCCTAACTAAATGAAATCATTTCGACATGCATCGTGTAAACAGAACCTGATCACATTACACATATGAAGAACGCATGCAGCATCCGTTAAAACTCTCATAAACAGCTCAGTCTTTTTCTTGCATAGGAAAAAGTGCAATATGCTCATTCAGGGATACCTACTTTGGAGGATTCGTATGTGCTCTCATAAATAAGGGTGCTTAATTAATGCTTTATTTAAGTTGTTTATGAATGAATCAAGGTCGTCAAATAATAGACCGTTGCATATCAACTTGATTACTTCTACTACACGTAAATAAATAAATATTAATTGTAATAACTGACAGAACTTTGCTGATCGGCAGGCCACAACCTGCGCAGGTATGGACACCCCTGAGTAGGACTATATAAGGGCGAAGCCGAGGTTGCACTTCAGATTGTAAGATGAACTCTGTCAGTTCTTCGTATAGCCTCGTGTGCACTACTGTCCCATGCTCTTTATCTGATGGATGTGTATGTATGTATGGTTTGGTTTATGGGGTTTAACGTCCCAAAGCGACTGAGGCTATGAGGGACGCCGTAGTGGAGGGCTCCGGAAATTTCGACCACCTGGGGTTCTTTAACGTGCACTGACATCGCACAGTACACGGGCCTCTAGAATTTCTCCTCCAAAGAAATTCCAGCCACCGCGGCCGGGATCGAACCCACGTCTTTTGGGACAGCAGCCGAGCACCATAGCCACTGAGCCACCGCGGCGGCGTGTATGTATGTATGTATGTATGTATGTATGTATGTATGTATGTATGTATGTATGTATGTATGTATGTATGTATGTATGTATGTATGTATGTATGTATGTATGTATGTATGTATGTATGTATGTATGTATGTATGTATGTATGTATGTATGTATGTATGTATGTATGTATGTATGTATGTATGTATGTATGTATGTATGTATGTATGTATGTATGTATGTATATACACATACGTGTTTGTGCGTATGTGTGGAGAACTACGTCACAGGGGATGATGGCTTCACGTTAACGAGAAATTGCAGCAATAAATATGAATATACCGCGGAAAATTGCATTGGTAGTCGGTCCATCTGGCGCAATACGAATGTATTCCCAGGATTTTTTTGCTTTTTTACCCCAGCCAAGATTCAGAATAGCGTGTTGATTCACTCCCGTAATTCCAACATGAATTCAACATGAACGCAAAGCAGAAATTTCATTGAGAATGCTCAACTCTAGCACAGTGGCCACTTTTCCAGTGAGTTTCAACTCGGCCTCAATAATTCACCAACACTAGCCCATCCTGGTCACAACAAAAATTCAACATGGCTTGTTGAGTCTGCTCATGAGAACTTCAACACAATCTAAAGAAGCATTTTTGTAAGGGGCACAGGCGAACCTACTAAGCCAACTTGACATATACTGATGTGTACCAAACTCTATGCGGTCTATGCGGCGCTGAATCGATATTTGAATCATTATCTGGTATTAAGTGAATCGTGCGCGCGAGAAAGAGCGGAAAAATGTTTTCAGTCCTTCCTGCTAACTGTAGCGCTTGCGATGTGCCTTATATTTTCCACTCTTTTAAATCTCACGGTAATTATACATTTTCTCCGGTAAATGCAGTGTTTGTTTAGAGACAGACATATGCTGATTATCGACCCACCGTGGTGACTCAGTGGTTAGTGTTCGGCTACCGAGCTGGAGGACCCGGGTTGAACCCGGCCCCGGTGGCCGCGCATGGAAGGAGGCGAACAGCGAAGGCTTAGGTGTACTGTGCGATGCCGCGCATGCTAAAGGAACTTTGGTGGCCTAAATTGACCCGGCGTCCCTTATAGCCCATGTGTCGCTTTGGGACGTTAAACCGCACGATTTACAATTTTTACGCCAAAAGTGACAACTCTAGTGTTGCGGCCAGTTGACATTTACCTGTTCAAAAAAAAAAAAAAGAGGAAGTTGAAAACACTCAGACATTTCTTCCTTCCCATCGGAGAAACCCTGGCCTGCGATACCTAAAACTAACCTCACCCCGAACAGCGCCCGTTCTCCTGCCGACTTGGCCAGGGTTCCCTTGCGTCAAAACTTGCTCTGTCAGCCATTACAGGCAGTGTTTGCAACGCGCTAAAAAAACAGATGCTAGGTCATTTAAGGGATGGATTACAAGGCATAATCAATGAGTTAGACAAAGCAGAACGATGGGTTCAAAATTTAGTATGCAGAAATCTTAAGCAATGTTCCACAGTCTCGGGAAAAACTGCAGCTTACGATAGGTATCCACACGCTGAAAGTTTAAAGGAAACATATCTACTTATAGGGCAGCTAGAAGAATAAGAATGGGGTGAAGCTCATTTTTGAAGCAGGTACCCTCAGCTGACGAATGACGGTTTACCAATATCCCTAAAGAGAAAATTATACAACAGCTTGGTATTACCGGTGCTTACCTATGGGGCAGAAACGTGGAGGTTAACCAAAAGGGTTGAGCTTAAGTTAAGGACAACGCAGCGAGCTATGGAAAGAAAAATGATAGATGCAACTTTGACAGGAACAGGGTAGAGTGGGTCAGGAAACAAACGCGGGTAAATGATATCAGTCAGTCAGTCAATCAGTCAGTCAGTCAATCAATCAATCAATCAATCAATCAATCAATCAATCAATCAATCAATCAATCAATCAATCAATCAATCAATCAATCAATCAATCAATCAATCAATCAATCAATCAATCAATCAATCAATCAATCAATCAATCAATCAATCAATGTTTATTTCACCAACAATGTACTGGGGGTGGAAAAGGGCGGTGGAGAGAAACCTGCTGCTTCGCAGTTTGACAAGAGCTCCGTCCACCCCTTGCGCAGTGACAGGCTATGTTACATGTGTAGACGAGAAAACAAAAACCAAATTTTGCAAAAATAAATAAAGGAGACATGATGCGCAGGATTCGAAAAAGGCAGATATCACTCTGACTTGTGATTAATAACTGTACAAAATATAGGCAGAGGAGAGTAAAATACCAAGTAATCATAGAAAGAAATGTAAACAATTAGGTAGCTTAGTCTAGTAAAAAATACATTTCTGACACAAAAATAAGATGGTATTGATGAACTGAATAATTTGCGCACTTCCGTTTAGTAGGATGCGCTGTAGAATGATTAAAAAAATAGTTCATTCAAGCATCGATCATTTAGCATCGATCACTCAAGGACTCAGACTGAAAAGGACTCAGAACGTGCCGGGAAGAAGTCGTAACTTAGGGCCGTTGCTTAATTTTCTGCGGTCTGAAAAGCTTAATTTGACTGTTGCTGATAAAGAGGGGCATTTTTTCATTCTCCAGAAAAAACTGTTTACTGGAAAAGCCAGAGTAGCTATCGCAAAGAACTTTAAACCATTGCCTGCCAATGTTAAACAACGAAAGCGCGAAGCCTTGAAGTTACTGGGAGAAATGAATCTACAGTTGCTCCACTCGTCTTTTAAGAATGCTAAAGAAGATTATATGGGGTCTATTTTTTCAGAAATAACGCATAAGACCGATGTTCCACTCCGCTGTAATTTTACATAGCGAGCAACATGGCAATATTGACACATGCCTTCCTTAGAAGATGAGGAAGAATGCAACGGGCCATTGGAGAAAGACGAAGTGACTCTGCTCCGTCTCGTGCTGACCTGACTGGCTGCCGGTGTTCCTCGGCGCAGGAGACTTCTTTGTAACGTTACGTTACAAATCTGGTGGAGGCAGTGTCGGGTACGCTTCCAGCGCATAATCTACCTCTCACTACCTCTCTCACTAATCTACCCGTACATCAGCGCCTCGGCCGCCGCCTACGTGGAGAGCCCCCGGAATTTGGACCCCTTCCGGCCGCTACCAGGACGACGCAGCCTCGGGCCCCTGTAACACCTGCGGCAATGACATCTGAGAGTAGGCTTCCCGCAAACATCCTCTGTCATCAGCCGCGAACACCACCGTCTTTTCATGGAGCCGTGTTCGAGGACGCCGAGGACTGGCTTGAGGGCTTCGAGCGTGTGGCACGTTATAACGGGTGGACCGATGAGCGTAAGCTCCACGTCTACTTTGCTCTTGAAGAGTCGGCGCGGACATGGTTTGAAAACCATGAGGCTTCCTTTCCATCCTGGGAAGCCTTCTGTCGTCACTTGAAGGCCACTTTTCCAAGCGCCGACCGCCGGGATCGAGCAGAAGCTGCGCTGCACTCGCGCAACCAGCGCGAAAACGAGAGCGTGCGCATGTTTTATGAGGACATGACGCGTCTTTTCAAGCGCGCAGACCCACAGATGCCGGAAGACAAGAAGCTGCGCCGCCTGATGCGGGGCGTGAAGCAAGAACTTTTCGCAGGACTAGTGCGCAGCCCACCGCGCACTGTTGCGGAGTTCCTCAGTGAGGCTACCACCATGGAGACGACGCTGCAACACCGAGCTCGTCAATACAATCGCGACGTGAACATCATTGGGTCCGACGCACTACCTATGCAAGGCGTTAGCGATATGGATGCGCTACGCAACCTCGTCCGTTCTGTCGTGCGAGAAGAACTGCAAGCACTCCGGATGCCTTGCAACACGCCGTCCTTTCCATCACTAGCTGAAGTCGTCCGGGACGAGGTGCGTATGGCAGCTGAGCGAATTCCTGACGTTTCCTACCAGCTCGACGCGAGACCAACCTACGCGTCCGTCCTACGTAGGGCTCCCACGCAAGACCACAGTATCAACACCGCAGCTCCAGCAATGGAGCCGCAGGGTCCTCCTCGCTACAACCCTCCGCCAACCTATCAGCGACCCCGTAAGAGTCAAGTATGGCGGGCCCGCGACCGTCGGCCCCTCTGCTTCCATTGCGGTGAAGCAGGTCACCTCTACCGGGCGTGCCCGTACCGCCGCGTCGGCCTGCGGGGTTTCGCACCGGACGACCCCTGCCCTCAAAATGGCGAGCGGCCTACTGAAATCGCAAGCCACCTTGCTACGCAACAGCATCCTGTTACGTCCGGTTACCAAGAGCGTCGGTCTACATCCCCGACAAGCTACCGTTCCTCAAGCCCGAGCTATTCCCGACGCCGACGCTCTCCCAGCCCTCGCCGGGAAAACTAATGTCAGCGGCCTTCGGAGGCAGGGTCGCTGATGTCGCGAAATGTGAAGATCCTCCGTCCTCGTCACGCCGACTCGACGAGATTTCGCTGGGGTCAGGTAGCAACAGCATCCGACGGGCTACCTTCGACCGATACGACGACATTCCGCTTGGGACAGGTGGTGACAGCATCCGACACACTAACTCCGATTTGCGCGTAAAGATTGATGGAGCCGATGTAACGGCGTTACTTGACACCGGTGCAGATTACTCGGTAATGAGCCACGGCCTCGCCCGCGAATTGAAGAAAGTTTTGACGCACTGGTCCGGCCCGAAAATTCGCACGGCGGGGAGTCACTTGATTACCCCTGTAGGCAAGTGCACAGCGCGTGTCGGCATCCGGGGTTTTGTGTATGTCGGAGAATTCGTCGTACTTCGCGAGTGTTCGAAAGACTTGATCCTTGGCCTAGACTTCCTGCAGACTAACGGCGCTGTCATTGACCTGAAAGAAGCGCGTGTGACGTTCTCGACGAAACGGGCCGTGGAGCGCATTGAAATCGAGGATCCGGAACTCAACGTTCTGCGTATTGTCGACGATGACGTGAGGGTGCCAGCATGGTCTAGTGTGCTTGTTCTTGTGCGTCATGACTTGTTTCACGACTACGAGGGCATCGCGGATGGGCACCTCCCGCTACTTCTCGAGAAGGAGATAGCCGTTGCTCGAGGACTCGTTCAACTCCATAACGGTTGTGTTACTGTCCTCCTGACGAATTTTGCTAAGGAGATGCGGCACCTCGCCAAGGAAACGGCTGTTGCCTTCCTTCACGACGTTACTGCCTCGCCTCGTTTATGCACCGCCGGGGCCAACCCTCAGGAGGAGGCTACATCTTGCCGTCTCGTTCAACCCGTTAAAATTAGCCCGGACTTGACGCCCGATCAAAGGAATCTTCTTTCGGCTCTTCTGACTGATTTCGCAGACTGCTTCGCCACTGGCTCCAAGGTCGGTCGTACTCCTGTCGCCAAGCACCGCATCATAACCGATGAGGCCACGTTACCGGTATGCCAACGCCCGTACCGGGTTTCTCCTAAGGAACGTGAAGCCATTCAAACGCAAGTGGATGAGATGCTTGCGGACGACGTAATCCAGCCTTCGACGAGCCCATGGGCGTCGCCAGTAGTCCTCGTCAAGAAGAAAGATGGCACCCTGAGATTCTGTGTCGATTACCGGAAATTAAACAACGTGACCAAAAAGGACGTCTATCCGCTCCCCAGGATTGATGATGCCCTCGACCGTCTACGCGATGCCAGGTACTTCTCCTCATTAGACCTCAAAAGCGGATACTGGCAAATCGAGGTGGATCAGAGAGACCGAGAGAAGACTGCATTTGTGACGCCCGACGGCCTATACGAGTTTAAGGTGCTTCCGTTTGGTCTTTGCTCTGCGCCGGCCACGTTCCAGCGTATGATGGACACGGTTTTATCAGGTCTGAAGTGGCAGTCGTGCTTAGTGTACTTAGATGTTGTCGTCGTTTTCTCGCCTACTTTCGAGCAACACCTGGACCGGTTGCACATTGTGCTTCAAGCACTCAAAGGCGCACAATTAACGATCAAGCCGGAGAAATGCCATTTCGCTTTCAAAGAACTTCGCTTTCTCGGCCATGTTGTCAGTGCACAGGGCGTTCTCCCTGATCCCGACAAGACTACTGCAGTGTCAAGTTTTCCACGCCCCAGCGATAAAAAGGCACTTCGGCGATTTCTGGGCCTTTGCTCTTACTGCCGACGCTTCGTCCAAGATTTCTCCAAGATAGCTGAACCATTGACAGCACTAACCAGAGAAGACATACCCTTCCTGTGGGGAGGCGATCAAGAACAAGCTTTCCAGGAGCTCCGAAGCCGCCTCCACAGGCCCCCCATACTCGCCCATTTCGATGAAAACGCAGCAACTGACGTCCACACTGATGCCAGCAACGTTGACCTTGGGGCTGTACTTATCCAGTGGCAAGATGGCGTAGAACGAGTTATCGCTTACGCGAGTCGAACACTATCCCGATCGGAGGCGAACTATTCAACGACGGAGAAGGAGTGTCTTGCGGTAATCCGGGCCATAAGCAAGTTTCGACCATACCTGTATGGACGACCCTTCCGTATTGTCAGCGACCATCATTCGCTGTGCTGGCTGGCCAGCCTTAAAGACCCGTCTGGACGCTTGGCTCGATGGAGCCTTCGTCTTCGAGAGTATGATGTTACCGTTGTTTATAAGTCGGGACTTAAACACCAAGACGCAGATTGCTTTTCACGCGCGCCCTTAGACTCCGCTGGAGTGGAAAACGCCGACGATTTACCCTTCATTGGGGCCATTACTCAATCCCATATGGCTGACCTTCAACGCAAGGACCAGGAGCTGGCGCCGCTCATCGAGTATCTAGAAGGCCGCGGTGGTCGGGTACCGCCTGTTTTTCGTCGTGGCTTGCAGTCATACACTTTACGAAGTGGGGTTCTCTACAAGCGCAATTTTGAAAGATCACAAGAGACATTCCTACTCGTAGTACCTATGAACCTACGGCCTGACATCTTGAGCGCTTGTCACGACGAACCATCCGCCGGCCACTTGGGAGTTAGTCGCACGTTTGCCAGAATTCGGGCGAAGTATTATTGGCCGAAATTATTACCTTCAGTACGATCTTATGTTAAAACCTGCCGTGACTGTCAACGTCGAAAATCTCCCCCCATGAAACCAGCCGGATTTCTTCAACCTATTGCTCCACCAAAAACTCCTTTCCAACAAGTGGGAATGGATCTTCTTGGCCCTTTTCCAAAGTCAACTAATGGAAAGCGTTGGATTGTTGTCGCGACGGATTACCTGACCCGGTATTCTGAGACCGCGTCGCTCACAAATGGAACTGCCACCGAAGTCGCAGCATTCTTTGTTCACGACATCGTATTGCGCCATGGCGCCCCGGCTATTATTACCGACCGTGGGGCAGCTTTTACGGCCCGCCTGACTAAGACAGTGCTGAATCTTACACACACTAGCCATAGACGGGCCACGGCGTACCACCCGCAGACTAACGGCCTGGTGGAACGGCTAAACAGAACTCTGGCCGACATGCTGTCCATGTACGTGGATATAGAGCATAAGACCTGGGATCAAATTCTCCCATACGCCACGTTCGCATACAATACGGCACTTCAAGAGACGACGCGGATTACTCCCTTCGAGCTTGTCTTCGGCCGCCGAGTGACCACTCCCCTGGATACGATGTTGCCCGTATACCCCGACTGCGAAAGTGAACTTGATATGGACGTCGCTAGTTTTGCTCAGCGGGCAGAAGAAGCGCGGCAGCTGGCACGGCAGCGCATATACCTACAACAGCAACTAGACGCTGATCGCTACAACCAGGGACGGCGCTTCGTTTCCTGCGAGCCTGGAGACTATGTATGGATTTGGACACCCGTTCGCCATCGCGGACTGTCTGAAAAATTACTGCGCCGGTACTTTGGACCATACCGTGTCCTCCGCCGCATCAGTGACGTTACTTACGAAGTAGAATCTGCCACCCGAGACCCCTCAAGCCGCAGACGACGCAAGCTCACTGACGTTGCACACGTCGTCCGAATGAAACCCTACCACGGCCGCCCTGCTGACCGATCTGGAGACTGATAGTGCCCCGTTTTGTGTTGTGCTCCTCCTGTACCAACCTAGCCCACTATCTGTCAGCCCGTAGCTCACCAGTATGCTCCTAGTCGGCCGCATCGAGGCGATGCTGCAAACAAAGGGGGCAATGACACATGCCTTCCTTAGAAGATGAGGAAGAATGCAACGGGCCATTGGAGAAAGACGAAGTGACTCTGCTCCGTCTCGTGCTGACCTGACTGGCTGCCGGTGTTCCTCGGCGCAGGAGACTTCTTTGTAACGTTACGTTACAATATGAGGTGTAAAGTTTCTTACAGAAAAACCTTAGTTCACTAAGAATTGATGATCCGTTTCTTGTGTCTAATTCCCAGGCTGTTGTTGACCATTTGAAGTGCCATAATCCGGGTTTGTGCTGTATGTTCAGCGCAGGTGTTCAGGACTTATTTTATTCACTTCCACACAATAGCCTGCTGCGATATGTTAGCAAGCGTATAAAAGATTATAATGATGAACGCGATTTTATTTCAAAATGTGGGATCTCTGTGGGAGATTTTTTGGAGCTTTTGTCGTTTTATTCTAAGTCCACCTTTATTGAATGGGAAGGGAGTTTGTACACTGAAAAACAGGGGGTGTGCATTGGTTCAAAAGTGGCTCCTGTACTAAGTAACATCTTTCTCAGTTATGTAGATAAAGCTGTTGAAAGTAATTTGGGTGTCATTACGAAACACATCTCCAGATATGTGGATGATTATCTTGTTTTTGTCGAACACGATGGCTTCAATAGGCACGTCGATGAGGTGTTAAAGATTTTTGGCGAAAGCAGGCACAGCCTAACTTTCACCTTTTAAAACCACACTGGAATGAGCTACAGTTTTAAATATAAGATTGACAACGAAGCAATATCACATGTGCTGGTCCTTCCTTCAGAGATCAGAGAAGCCTTTGCTCAGTTTTCGCTCGGCGCATTCGAAGGTTGTTAAATGTGGCATAGCAGTTTCTTGCCTAGGTGCTGCCATTGCCAAATTATGCGTGCATGTTATCAGTACAAGTTTTAATCAGCAGGTTCAGAGGCTAGGAACTGCGGGCTTTCCAGATGATCTCTTAGTACTTGCTTGCAGTAAGATAATTAAAAAGGTAAAAAGGCAAGGACCACAGGAACCTTCAAAAAAGAAAAAAAAATTCGTTGTTCTACCTTACATTAACCAAATGTCACACCGTTTGAAGCAAGTAGGCAGCAGATATATTATTGATCTACTTTTTTCTGCACCAAACAAGCTCGGCAAATTGTGCGCCGTTGTAGATAGAAGGGCCAGAGAAGAGGAAAAGAAACGAAGAAAAAAAAAAGGTTTTCTAGATGAAGCATGACCTGAGCTTTGTCCCTTGTGCTGCAGGAGTTGCTTATGAAGTGCCGTTCATGTGCGGGAAGATCTATATAGGTCAAACAGGAAGGTGCTTGAACACCCGCCTTAGAGACCACAACACTTCTTTGAAAGGGGCTCCGTCGTCACATTTAGCCTTGCATTACAGGAACTGTCCCCGGATTAGCCAACCAGATTCTTCTGAAAAATCATGTACCCCCCATTTTTAATGAAACTAGGATCCTGTACAAGCACAAAGGTAAACTAACAAGGGAAATCAGTGGTACGTTTCATAGCCACAGGAAACATTGACACATGCGTGAGCACTCCCTCTGTAAAAGTTCATGACTCTGAACTAACGTATCTCGATTCAGGTGATTGATGTATAACTATGGTTTTTGGTGTTGCCATGCGCTCTTGGTTGTTGGTGGAGTATACAGGGTGTTTCATCTAAGACTTTCTGCAATTTTTAAAAATAAGCTATTTGAATTAGATGCGCGCTTTTTCTGGCATAGCATTGCCACTGGTGTAGTACATCATAATGCAGCTAATACGTGCTAACTAGCAGGCTTGTTAACCAATATTTAATAGTTAACTTTTAAACTATTACCGTTGGGCTCCTTAATTATTGAGAGGCATGCAGCCCACCGTAAGTAATGTCCATATCCGTTTTTAGAATTTCGAGAACGCGATTATCCTCGGCGCTGTGGTCCAACAAATTTCGCCTACATCGCGCCAAGATACATGCGGTTTGAGAAGCTTGCAGGCAAAACAACCTCTCCAGTGCACGTAACTCGTCGAATTAGCCAAAATTTGTTTGGCCACAGCGCCGAGGACAATCGCGTTCTAGAAATTCTAAAGACGGATATGGACATCACTTACGGTGGGCTACATGCCTCACAATAATTAAGGATCCCAACGGTAATAGTTTCAAAGTTAACTATTAAATATTGGTTAACAAGCCTGCTAGTTAGCACGTCTTAGCTGCATTATGATGTACTACACCACTGACAATGCTATGCCAGAAAAAGCGCACATCTATTTAAAATAGCTTATTTTTAAAAATTGCAGAAAGTCTTAGGCGAAACACCCTGTATATTGCGTGTTGTTTCTAATAAACTTTCAGTTCATAGTCAGCGCCGCTCCTGTTGTCTTCTTCTTTCTTTGTCCCACGTCGCAGCGCTGTGTTTTCTCCAGCAAGTTCAAGTATTTTAAGTATCTTAAGACATTCTTCTGTATGTTCTTGGAAATGTAGGTTATGTATTGCTCGCACGGCTTTCTTTGTAAAACCATCAATTTATTTAGGTTGTTTTCGAAATGAAGAACAAGAAATGGGCTTAGTCAGAGTACGAAATATGAAGCCAAGATGGCCGATGCTCGTTAAGGGTAACGGGCTGAATTCCAAGAAAGCGCTAGGGTAGCAAGGGGCGGCAGAAAGTTCGGTGGACGGATGAGATTAAGAAGGTTGAGGTTACAAGGTGGCCTTAGCTCTCACAGGGCAGGGTTAATTGGAGAGACATGGGAGAGGCCTGTCCTGCAGTGGACAGAGTGAGGCTGATGATGATGATGACTTAAGCGGATAACCAGCAATTGGTGGCAAAAGGAGCTGTGAGCCCACGGAGAAAACTTCGTAAATAGTCTCTTCGACTTGCTATCTCTCGTTCGGGGCGTTAAAGTGACACCGAGCGGCGTGTCGGTTGCCGTTCACCACAAACAGCGTGTGTAGATGCCTGCTGGGCGCGATTTGGAGGACATGATACCCAGGTAATGCCAGGCCTCAGTGTCATTTATGTACGCTAGCTCAATTACGCTGAGATTGAGGCCGACGCTTAAAGAAATGGTGGATTTAGGAATCACTACACCTATTGTGGGGCGGAAAGGAGAGATTTATTAATGCTAAAGCATTGTAGGCCCCATCGTCACGAAAACCGTCCTTGGCTCGAAATTCGGAGGATATCAGAACATATTTTCTCGGGGCACCGAATTTCATTTCGGGTGCCGCGTCTTCGTGGTAAACGCATCTATATATAATAATAATGATATAAAAATAATCATGTTTATTTTCATCACTCGATACAAGTGAGCGAAAAGAGGTGGCTGAAGTAACAGCTGCTGTCTCCGCAGCTTGACAAAGCCTCAGCCACCTTTACATGACCAACATGCGTTGCTTGAACATGTGGGTCAAGGTTTCCGCCAGCCAGCGTCCGACTCTTGGCAGTGCCTGCATCGATATTCTACGGCGTCTCTCATAGCCGCAGTCGCTTCGGGACGTTAAACCCCATAAACCAACCAATCATTCTACGTCATCATGCTCAGAGTATTGCGCACCTGGACTCCAGATGGCGACACAGTGCAATCAAGCCATAAATGGGCCTCGCACTGGCTTCGTAGTCACTGGTCGCGGGAGCATCGGAAGATGCGAAACACTAATCAGTTCATCTACCTTCCGCAGTTTTACATATAATGTTTTCGCATTCTCACACGTAAGCAGCCAAGTATCTCTGCCGAATGTTTAGACTCTCACTTGCTAGAACGAGCGCTACGTGTGCTGCGATTTTGTTGCATATTTATAACTTCAAACGCCTGCAAATGCTTCGTCTGTTTCCTAAATATCGAACATTCAGCTCTATCAGCTGCACGGACAGTGGACCTTCGGTATTTGTTTTCTCCAGCTTGCTCAGAACAGCGCTTTTCCCACTTGTTAATATTACAGCACTAGCGCCTTTTTCAGTGATTACATATTATTTTCAGGTAGGAAGGCATTCTAAAAGGACACATTTTCAAACAACCCATGGCTGCCGGCGTTTCCGCATCGCCACCATTTCAATGCCACAACAGTAACAGCAGCGTGTCGGTAACCGGACGAAACGAGCAGGAACGGACATATGAAAGAAAGGGAGATTCTTGGCACCTGCTAACGTGTTCCAGATATCACTGCAGACCAAACGAGGCCAAAATAATCGCTGTCCGCATTGGCGCGGAGCCGTCGAGGGCCGTCCAATGCCCCTTCCTGGCTTGAGCTGGAGCGAAAAGAAATGGTGAGAGACCGAGGAACGAATGGTAGCGGTAAAAAGTTACAAGAATGCAGCCGGCCCGCAAAGAGTGGCCGCGGCAATCACTGCCACCGTACGGGAAACACGGCAGGTCAAATGTTTAGGGGAAACACGGTAACTATGACAACGGCTGTCCGGTCACTGCTCGTGCGTTTCTCACCGACCACCGGTTCCGGCTGCGGCTGCGCCATCCCAAGCGAGTCGCTCTCGCGACCTTGCTTACGTGGCCGACGATGGGTTTTCCAACGACTGTAAGCTAACGCGCCCGTGACCGACCGGAAGGCATCATTTTTTTTTTGCCCTTGATCGCAAGGGGGGACTTTGGCTCCACGGATATGCAAACACCGAGAGTTTATTTTTGTCACTCTCGAAAAAACGCCGCCGTTCTAAGCAAGACTAGGTGTCGTCTTCGATAAAACTTTTTCTGCCCCTGAAGAGGTTCTGCGGAAACGTGTCTCGAAATGAACAGAAAAGTATGCTAGGGATGCTGGGAATGATGGTCTTGTACATTTCGGATGTTACTCAGTGACATTCATGTTGGCCATAAGTCAAGAAACGACGAAGTCACAGCTTAGAGCAGGGGATATCTTGACTGCCTGACAGCAGAATCAGTTTGCTAAAGCCTGGTAAACTGGGTGCCATTTTTGAGAGTGACGAGTGGCACAGGTGCCACAAATGGACAGGAGTGGAACCATTGCCTTATTTGCGGATACACCATCTTTCGAGTGAGCACTTATTGACGACCATTTGTAATAGCAGCATTTGTATTGTTTACAACTCTGAGCTTTGCACCTTTGTATGTATTTTTCTGTGTATCCACTCTCTCTGTAACGCCCTTCCGGGCACTGCGAGTATTGAAATAAATAATAAATAAATTTATGCTTTTTCTTGTGCCCTCCCGAAGTCTTATGCCATACGACAAGTGCTAGAATAAAAAAAGTTACTCTTCAAAAATTTTCAAAATTGAATAATTGCGAGATAATGCAATTGAAATATTGACGGTAATGGTCCATTCTTCTGATGCGTAGCAAAATATTTCTTTTAAAGTGTTTGCATCGATCTCATCGAGCAGTTAAGACGGCCATAGAAAACCAAAGGGGAATGCTTTTGATGGTAGCAAAAACATTAATAGAAAAAAAATGCTAGAGTACCGTCGGGTGATCTACCGATATAATGATTGTTAAAGTAAAATCTTATGTAACAAGAAAAAATTTCTTTCATGAATGGTTTCTCGCTCAGAAATGCTTTTGTCCAGAATTGTTTGGTACGAACAGGCCATAAACGAAAGAAAAAGCGAGTTTTATTCTGGCAATCTTATCAGTTGTAAACGCCTGGTTCGCCTCATCTGAGACAGCCTTCTTAATGATATGAGCAGAAACCTTAGGCGATTTAGTGAAAAGGCCTTCCTATATTTCGCTGTTTTTCACAAAGTAGTTGAGCCCAAGTTAAGCAAACGGCGCACACGGGCTGGAAATGCGAGGCCACGAATTGAACCAAGGCTATATTGCTGACTAACTGCCACGTGGTGTTTTGATTCACACAGGAGGTAAACAATGTTTCTCCCCTCGTGCTGACTCGCGCTTTCATAGCCTCTCTTTCTAAATGTGTCGCTTGAGTGGAAGGCCAGAGGAGAAGAAACGGCAGGTGTGGAACTGTACCGCCACGCTAGCCCCGGAGACGACACGAGTCGGTAACAGCGTTGACAAACGGGCAGACCTCGGCCGTAGATGCGCGCACGGACGCTGCACGCGTCCGCGCGAAGCAGCATGCGTTTGCTGCCAAGGTAGGCCGGAATTCCCCTCTACTCGGGACAGTCCCGTTCTGATCGGGCCAGGCCAAGGATTGGTTGTTTGTCTTCACTTGTAATGCCGTACCATTGTTCCTACTTTTTCTGTTATCGTAGCGAAGGGGCCTGAAGGCCCCTTCGCTATATATTGTGAAGGCTGTTTGTGAAGGCTGAAGTCGGTAGGAGCGACAGAATTAGTTGCGCCACAGTCAGCTATTAAATCAGTGCCTTCAATGCAAGGTGGTGGTAAGAAAAGTGGTACAGAAAAATGTGCGACGTAAAGACATTCAATAGACAGTAATGTTCCGCAATAATCTCCAGTTGCGATCTTGAAACCGCACCGCTAGACATACTTGTGACGGATCCGGGAAAGGGATTTTGTTTATCCTTAGTTTCAGAATAAAAGCAGAAAACAAAGGTATCAGGAGTGCGAAAAGAAATGGTACACCTTGGATTTGCGCAGCTCACCGAGAATAACTTGCAGCACAGTTGTGTGCACGAAACTGCTTTTCATTTTGTGCAGCAGCACTCATGGCTACGCTTGTAGCCACCTGAAGCATTGCTCAGTCGGTAATAAAGTGATGTGGCAGAATTGTGATCTGATATAGGTTAACGAAAGCAACATCAAACTTGTGTGTTTCAACGCAGCGTTGAACTCGCTGCAATCCGTCGATGCTGTGTCGAGAAAACGCGGATTGGTAGAAAAGGTGGCTACGTCACGCGGGAAGCGGCGGGATCGAAAAGAAATTAATACATAAGAAAAGTGGTAATTACAAGGCCGTAGTATGACTCAAACGCCATTAAGGGATGGTTTATTTGTTTTAACGTCCCAGAGCGACTCAGGCTATGAGGGACGCCGTAGCGGAGGGCCACGGATAATTTCCAGACAACCTGGGGCTCTTTAACGTGCACTGACATCGCACAGTATACATAGACCTCTAGCATTTCGCCTGCATCGAAATTCGGCCGCCGCTGCCAGGATCCAACCGACGTCTTTCGGATTAGCAGCCGAACACCGTAACCACTGAGCCACTACGGCGGGTTCGTTATTGTGCTGAAAAGAAAACTGAGATAGTTAGTCGGGAATCGAACCCCTGGCCCTTGGATTCCGAGTCAGACTTGCTACCCCTAAGCCACGCACGTTCGTACGGTTTGGTGAAGGCGGGGCTTCATGTGTAACTATGCCGTGTGGTCTTTCACATAATGACTGCGTTTTTGTAAGCGCAGTGTCCGCGTCTGCACGGGCAAGATAAGTTGGTGAAGGAATCTATTAACACATTCGCGTCATACACTTAAAGGCGGAGCTTAAGTGTCCCTCAAATTTTTACCCTCTTAGGAACTGGTATCGCACTTATTAATGCTTGATCTCCATCCATCGAGAGGTCGTTATTGCTGCTGCTTCTTTACCGGTTATACTTAGAGGATGATGTACTACATTGGTGCGGTTTTTAAATAAGGGACACTTTTTTCTTACGCATGCCCATAATATTCACCGCTCACTGTTTTTACTCCAGACACGTCTCCGTGGAGGTTTGGGTGAGCAGTTCGGTAGCATGTTGCGGGCTAATCGGTTGTTCATCTAGAAATATTAAGCAGCGCAGCGCCTATTCCTCCAGTGTCTATGCTTCCTCACCGTCCTCGTTTCTTCGCGGTGTTTAATGTTGAAGGCAGGGTAAGCAGGCACTTCGTGCACTAATGTACAAGATTCTAAAGTCGCCGCACTGCCATTTTATGTTTGTTCTTTAAATATAGGATTGACCTAACTGACACCAATTTGGAGCTGGGATAGGTGGTGGATAGGAAACATGAAGAACAGTGTCTTAAACGCACTTCTCATTCTTGGCCCGTTTCCATGCGCTGTTATCCATGATGTTTATGACACGTTTGACGTAAGATCATAAGGTACTTTGTTTTAATATTGTATGTCATTATGACGATAATGACACATCTTACCTAACATCATAAGGTACTTTGTTTTAAGAATTTATGATGTACCATTTAATGAACATGTTAAATGGTCGCCTCTTTGGGCATGCCTCACATACTTATATGCTTTGAGGTAACTTTCATAACTGTCAAAATCATAAGTTCCAAAATAACAACGTTCGCTCCAAACAACTCCGTGTTGCTTCAAGCCCCGCTGTACCACACTCTTATTTGGATATCAAGGATGGTGTGCCACTCTACCAAATTCAATGAAGTGCTTTGTAACCAGAGTTCGAGCGTTGTTGAAGGGTAAAGCTGACCTGATCAGAAACTAGTATGTGCATGGTCGCGAAAGAAGACAGTGTAGAATGCATTACTTACTAAACGATGAACGACAGCAGGAGGAAAAATGATATCTGTTCAGATACGTCGTGGTGCCCTTTTACAGTTCTCGCTTTGTGCAGAACTGTTCATCTGGTAAGTGGATGTCGCAGACGACGCGTACGCCATTAGCTTAAACGGTGGCGTTCTTGCGCTCTATAAGGACTGCGGCATCCAGTGCCTTGAAATAAATTGCAAATAAATAAAAATAATGAATAAATAAGAGGCTCCAGTCTCGCGAGGGTGCTGTGGGAAGGCTATGGCTGACGCGTCTTCGATCCGGCAGACGGCGCGAAGTCGGGTGAAAAAGACGGCATGCCGAGAAGGGCAGCTTTTACTAACTTTTTCCTATGATGTTGCTTAGGTGCGCAAATAAGATAAGAAAAATAAATGCTTATAATATTACATACCGTAACATTGGCAGAAGACACCAGTGCGAGGGTAAAAACAAAGTACAAAAATCAAATAAAAACCTCATCCTACTGTTGTTCGGAATCATGACGCATCATGCGCCAAAAGCCTGTGCAGCAGCCTCAATGTTCGGCCAACTGCGACGGAAATGTATAGGACTGGAGCACTGTCATGCCGAGAGTTCTGAATTATTTTCCAGACAAACATTATCTTTGCATTGGAAGGGCATTTGCATACATTTATGAGCTATACATGGGAGAAGAACCTTCTGGACCCATTAAATGATAGAAACATGGCATCTCGTCCAAGTTATAACAGTTGATACGAAATGGCTTGTACAAGATGGCAAATTAAACTAAATAATGCGAACAACTTTCGTTCTCTCAGGGCAAACGAATTTTAGCAAACGGCTCTTGACTGGTAATTTTACGTCTTGTTTTCTTGGACATCACTGTTCAATGTGAGGCAACTGTGAAATATTATACGATACTGTTGTGAACATAATGATGGAAATAGTCTGTCCTTCCGATACGCACCAAAATTTTGTCTTTAAAGTTTATCCTGCGCTCGCACCGGGTATTTAAGACCATCATAAAAAACCAATAGGGCATGTGTCCTTACCCGCTGTTCTGTCTACAAAGAATCACTTCAGTCGAATGGTTGTTCATCTAAGAGACGTGTATGCCCAGACTGAGTACGAACCGGAGTGGCACTCACTATTAGTGATGCGCTCTGCATTGCCCCTTTTCTAGTGCATGGTCTTCTCAATATGTATTGCTTAACACTGTTTTCATAATGGCTTGTATATAGTTCATGTACGTAGAACATTACATCACTGTAATAAATACCATGTTGAAACAAAAGAAAGCCGCGGTGGCTCAGTGGTAAGGCGCTCGTCCACCGAGCCGGAGTTCCCGGGTTCGAACCCGACCGCGGCGGCCGCGTTTAATGGAGGCGAAGCGCACAAGGCGCCCGTGTGCTGTGCGATGCCAGTGCACGTTAAAGATCCTCGGGGGGTCGAAACTATTCTTGAGACCTCCACTACGGCACCTCTTTCTCTCTTCTTTCACTCCCACCTATCTCCCTGCCCTTGCGGTTAAGGTGTCCGCCGAGATATGTGAGGCAGATACTGCGCCAGCTCCTTTCCTCTAAAACCAATTTACCAATTTTATGTTTCCTACAATAAACAAAACTACAAATGTCCCAAGATGGAGTCTGTTGATATATAGTTGGTAACGGTGCAGTATTACGATATGCAAAAAGATTGTGCTAATACTTTCCGTTGAAAAAAAAAATGCTCTGGTCCAGAATTTTTTAGCATGGTATGTAGACAGCACGTAATCGGACTTGGCGGGGTTGCTTAAGGTACCGGTAGAAAGCAAGATTTCTTGAACAATTTTAAAGACAGGCTTAATGTTTCACCCGCTATTGCAGGCAAATTTGCATGCGTTCAGACAGCGTATCCAAAACCGGCTGGCGGCTTGGTAGCTTTTATTTCATCCATGCAAACAAAAGTCCAGGGCCCGGAATGAGAACAAGCAAGTGCTTTCGCAATTTCTTTATGCTCGTCTTAGCACTCTTTTACTGTGCGTATTTAAGGAAACGTTGCAGACTAACCCAGCCCTTGCCCAAAGATTTCCCTGGTTCAGGCAGGGATGTTTAAACCACTGCGTCAGGCTGCGCGAGAAGTTCCGCGAGCGCCCATCGGGCGGAGTTGTGTCCCCCATCACCGGCAAACAGAACGAGGCCAACACCTTTCATGGCGCGAGCATTCCGGAACTATGAGTGTTGGTGCCGCCACATGACTATAGACGATTCACGTGTCGTCTATTGCATCCGCCGACCGATAAACACCATCCATCATGTGCGCGTTCAATGGAATTTCTTCCCGGAAGTCTGCGGCTCTCACAACCACCGTGGCGGTGCGTGGCGACAATCCTTCCACAAGGACGCCTCCTTCTCTCAGCTCGCGTCGCTGCAAGGACGCGGCGACGATGCGAAACACCGCAAACGGGCACTTAATTGCTCTTCTGAGTTGCATGCCTACTCTACGATTAAGCGCATAGCTAGAGAGGAATGTCCGACGTTAAGGCACCGATGAAGTCGTCAGGCGCACTTCGCGTGACACAGGCGCCCCAATGGGACGGGGAAATATTTCTTTGCTTAGGACGTTGTTTTCTTCCGTATGAAGAGATGCATTTCGAAGAAGGCTTGCTTAGGACCACTTGGTCGGCATCTTTGGACGCAGTTTGATCAGCAGAACCGGGAAGCCCTGACGAGTAATGGAAATTGAGAGTGCGCACGACGGGTTTGCAAACGGCAGTTTACTGAACATGAAGACGAGCACGACAAGTCATAACAGAATGCAGACATAACACTTGACGCACAGCATATTTGAAAAGCGTAGCCTTAGGGTTTGTGTTATTAACCGTCAGCTGGAATGAGGGATGACTGTGGCGCTTCATTTTGATGGCCGCTATTTCACAGCTTTTACCATACGGAGGAACGGCTTTCATGGGTGTAAACAGTGCTGGCAGGCACTCACTGCTGGCTAGAAGGCAAGGGATATATAATACCGTATTTGACAGAAGTAACCAGGCTGCCCTTACAGGTTTTCGTGCAACCAGGAGAATTATTTTTGTCCAGCGGAGGGTAGCGATGCAGCCTGCGACTGCAGCCTGCTTACACTTGACAAAGACAGCACATACCAATGTCTTTCCAGAAATTCCCCAGTAGTGTTTACACGTAGAGTTTTGAGATATAAATCTGGCTGATTATTTTTGTAGCCATGCCGCATTACATTTTTCTGCCTGCGCAGTACCGCTAAAGTCGGAGACAACTTCCTGTGGCACTCCAGTAGAAGCTTCGAGCGTGAGCTGTCAGTTTACAGGCACTTGTCGCTGACTGGCGAGCGTGTGGTGGTGGTGGTGGTGATAAACTTTAATATGCAAAGAGAGTTTGAGGGTCAAAAAACCCTGCTACATGGTCGGTATCCTTAGTCCGGGACACCGCACGACGAGGCCCCGTCTCGCGCCCGCTTTACTAGAGCCCTTTGAGACTCCAGTGTGGAGCAGTTGAGGAGGGCAGTCTCCCATGCCTCTCGGGTGGGGTTGGGGGAAGGTGAGGATTCTGAGTACATGCCCACACCATGTGAAAGATATCGCAGATCTCTCCACAGTGCGGGCAGCGCCCATCTGTGTTCGGATCGAAGTGTTTTGTTATGGCAGGACAGAGAAGAGTTCCTGTCTGCAGGCGCCGCAGAGTTCGCTCCTCCGCCTTACTCAGCCCCTTGACAAGTACTGGGTAGAGACGGTGGCTGTCGCAATAATGAATTAGGATTTCGCGGAACCGCAGAAGCGGTTTATGAGCTTCTGAGCCAGGAGAGCTAGGATGAGGAGCCCGGTGTGTGAGCGCTCGGGCGGCCGCATCAGCGGCCTCATTGCCTCGTAGACCCTGGTGGCCAGGAGCCCAGATCACTTTTGTGCGAGTTGGATCGGCCGGAGCGCTTCTTAGAATTTGGGAGGCAAGAGGGGATATTTCGCCTGCAAGAAAATGTTCACCGGCCCGGCGAGAGTCTGTGATAACTGTTCTCGATTTTGGATCGGCGGCAGCGAGAGCTATGGCGACTTCCTGCGCTCGTGTTGAATTTGGGGCCCGAAAAGATAGCCCATCGACATTCATCCCCCTGTGGACTACGGCAGCCGTGAAGAATCCCGTGGGCGACGG
The DNA here is from genome assembly GCF_055824585.1 of Amblyomma mixtum. NCBI lineage: Eukaryota > Metazoa > Arthropoda > Arachnida > Ixodida > Ixodidae > Amblyomma > Amblyomma mixtum. Next base: position 149,970,006 of record NC_143012.1, read on the forward strand.
CCCTGTGATGTCCACGTAGTAGACGCCCTCTTTATATCCATACTGCCTCTCAAGTGTGCGAACCCGCGCTTGTCGTCTGCCTTCATGTGAAGCCATGTCCATGTTACGAGGCAGCGGAGCGACCAAGAGCATGTGGCGCCACAGCACCGGGATGTTCTCCGTCCCCTCTGGTATGCATGTGTGTTGGATGTGTAAGCGGTTTAGCAGGCGGCGCCCAGGAACCGTCTGCGATAGCCGCGTATATTGGTTCACGAGGTGGGCCTCCCGCAACTCCTGATAGGAGTTTACCACTCCCAACGCCTTCAGTTTGGCGTTGGAGGTAGTCACCGGGAGGTCCAATGCTCGCTTTGTTGCCTTCCTGATGATGGCGTCAATGCGCTCGTCGAGCGAGCGTGTGGGAGCCGTCGCCTGATAGGTTATAATGGACTGTTGCATATTGTACCTTAAATTAAAGAAGTCCACCTTTTGCTCTACACAGAGGTGCACTCGTCTGCGTTCGTCCCGTTTACGGTCGTCCGGTCTGCTTTGTTCCATTGTCTTTTCGCCTGCGTAGCTTTGTTTTAAAATTTTGATATGCCAACTAACCCCCATCGTAAACTCTCCGAATGCTAGAGCGTTTGAACAGCAGAGCATAGTTGGTTGGCTGGCTTTGCTAATAGCATAGCACGGCAGCGTGTTGGCATCAGCAAAAATCGGGCACGAGAAGAGCAGTGACGAGTGCAACGAATATACGTTACTCAACTTCCACGCATGAATGTCGAGATTCAGGCACACAGGAAGAGAAAGCGCATCGAAACAACTGCGCAACAATGACCTAACCGAACGCCGTACCGCACCCAGAGGCCGAGCCGAGATGACGCCATGGTAGCCACTTATGAGATGGAGAATACGCTACTCACAGCTTCTTCGCAGAATATGTTAAGGTAATGCTTCCTGTCGAACCCACAGCGCATGAAATAAAAATCGCATGGCCATAAACTTACGCCACCCGCGGTTGCTGCGCTAGCCTTTGGCCGCGTAGGCTTTGAGCTTTTTCCCATTGTGCATTTTACAACCATCGCTTCGGGTCGAATGGAGTCGCCTAAGTCATCGTAGCTTTCGTTTACGGCAGTAAACGAAAACTTCCGCATTCTCTTGTTGGACGGCAAGAAAGTGCTCAGAAAACGTTGTTGTTGGGCTAGTCTATGTATTCACCGAGACGAACTTAGCTCAAAACAAAACGAACACAAGAAAGGAACACAAGTGGAGACGCTACTAGCAACCGATAATTTTTTTCCAGACAGCCAACGATATGTAGCCATATGAGTTTCATGTTAAAAAAAAAAAACGTGGTGTTAATGCCATAAAAGCAATGAAGGGTGTGCGGGGTGAAGGTTTGGGGGGGCTCGAGTGATTTATTTCCAGAAATAAAAGAAATTAAAGACAGTACTTCCTTTGAAAGAATTGATAAGAAGACATACGGTGAGGGTGTACAGGAGTAGTGCGCATGTCATCTACACCAGGGTGCCCAAATTCTTGACGACGTACTCATCTTAACTGTACGAAGTACACAGCTTGGGGAACGCTAGGCGCAGTGCAATTCAATCTTGTATGGTAAGGTCTATTGGATACTCGTAGCATCAGTAATCGTTATAGGCAGGCAAACAAGGCCGTTTGCGTTCGGTCGTGGACTGTCGGTAGCCTGGGAACAGTGAAAGTCTCTCTTTTCGCACGGAGACGGCTCTTCGTGCGATAAGTCATTTCCCCAAAAATCTTTCTCGCACAGACCACACGGAAGGCCGCAGCGATTTTCCATGAGCCCCTTTGAGAACTCCTGTCCGACTGCTTCATAAGATGGCTTTGGCATTATAATTCCGTTCTCTGTCGCATGGCATGGTTGCTTCTCTTAGCTCAAAGCCTTTTTGGGCGAAAGTACTCTTTGTGTCGCCATTCGTCAGTCCCGCACTGCTGTTGCTGCTTAAGTTTCCTGCTTCGGCGCCTCTATCTCTGCGGAGCTGCCAAAGATGTGCGAATTCCATTGCGAACCATAAGGCCCATAATAATGACTCGGGCCGCAGTGAGACAGCGTTGAGCGCATGCGTCCTTTCCAAACAAGCGCACATCTCGCTGTCAGTGTGAGTACAAGGCTCGTGAATGACAAACGGGAATGAAGCCAGCGCCATACGCTCAGCTGAGGCTAGTAACAATCCAGCAGTGTTTAGTTTATGGGTTTGGTTTATGGGGGTTTAACGTCCCAAAGGGACTCAGGCTATGGGGGACGCCGTAGTGAAGGGCTCCGGAAATTTCGACCACCTGGAGGTCTTCAGCGTGCACTGACATCGCACAGCACACGGGCCTCTAGAATTTCGCTTCCATCGAAATTCGACCGCAGCGGCCAGGATCGACCCGCGTTTTTCGGGTCAGCAGCCGAGCAGCATAACCACTGAGCCAACGCGGCGGGTCAATCCAGCAATGTGTCTACACTTGTTCTCAGGTTGTTCGCTTAGCGCTCGTGGCTTAGTCTGTAGTGCGCGCGTATTCTACTTGGCCGGAATTCTAGCTCAGAAAGACGAGGACAAGAACCAATTAGCCTGCAAGGGTGTTCTCATTTTCTGCGATGGAGTCCGCCGCAGAAGCGGGTGGATCCCTGCGGTCACAGCGCTTTTCCATTAGCACCTTCATCTTGGTTCACGATTTCCGTGACGCGCAAAAAAATCTAGGTGAACCAGGCATATAACACATTCTGTTATAACATGCCGGAAATTTTCTTGTTCATAAATCAGGAGCTGTGTTGCACATTTTTCTCACGTTCGGTAAATATCATTCTGGTGTTTTGGGGTTCTGTTTGGCAGAACGGCTACGTGAGCGTGGATTATTGATCAGGAACGCTACGGAATCAGATCTCATTATTCACCGTATCGCTAGCACATCCACTCCTCTTTTTTGAAGAAGCAGTCGTATTGAAAAAAAGCTGCCGCTGTACAGCGGGTTAAAGCAAAGGGGCCCTGTTCGTCACAGGAAAGGGGCTTGGAGTGCATCATCTTCGCGTCAGACTATTTACAAGAAAGGATATAGGTGATGCGCATTAAAATCATAATGAGAATTGGGTTTTATTGTTCTGCAAAGTACAAAGTTTCCAATATTATTCAGGAGTAGTTCCGTATAGTCAGACTGACAGGGACATCCCATATTAGCAAGCAATGAGGTAATAGGTACGAAAAATAAGCATGTATAATAATACCTCATGCTAGGCGTCACGTCCGCTCATCTTGCGTCAAAAAAGAACTGACAATTCCGTGCGCACCAGCAGTCAGAAATTTAAGGAGCACACATTAGCGGGACGACTGAAATTATCACCCAATTTTTTTATGCACCCTGGAATGGACATATGCTGCCAATAGAAAGTGTGGCGTTTAGCATAGCTAAGTGATAGATATAAAAGAACTCGCCGGGGACGCAAATAAATTAAATTTAGCCGACGTATTCGTGTTTTCATAAAACTGCCAATGCGGTTGCACTGGTGCAGTTTTCTGGACCCTTATGCTTTTGGCTACGAATCAATTCAGCCATTTGCTACTTTTCCCCAGCGAACGTGGCAGCATAATCAATCACCTTTTTTTCTCTGCTGCCCCTGCTTAACCCGCTCTGTGATGCTAGAATACACGTGTGGCTCAGGTAACGAAAATAAGGCTGTTTTGACAGCAGAGCTCTGTTTGAATTGACATCCCCATGCATGCTCAGCTTTAAGGAGCAGTATTTGGAATCCTTCCAAGCACGCGAAATTAACGTGAAGGTCGGAGGCTAAAATAAGAAGTTGAAAGCACAAAAAAGACATTGCGTGGTGGTTGCGTCCCGTTTCTGGAAAGCTTATAGAGGTTTAGCAAATGCCGTGGACATAGAAAACCACTTTCCGACTCACGCAGAAATAAACATCTATATATAAAGGCTATCTTTCTACGTAGTAACCCAACTAGCGGAGCTAAGCCCCTTTTATGTCTCCAGTCTCCACATGGGCGTGTTGTTACTGTAAAACGGTGCGATTATGCGCGCGTGCGATTCTTTGTTATAACTGCAATTTTATGTGCCCTCATGTTGAATACAAATTCACTGCTGCAGTTCACGAATGTTTAGCATTTACCAGGCGCAGAGCTTATAGGGTGGCTGGGTGGAAGATATGAGCGTACCCTTTGAAACGGGGTGGTGGCAGTTCCTCCACGCTTGGATTTTTTCATCAGTTTTCTTTATAATTCTTTAACGGTGTTATAAATCGGTCTACATATTACATGATGCCACAATAGCTGCGCATCGCCCCCACCCGTAGCGGAGTCTTTGTGGCTGTGGCGTTCTGCTGCTGACACCCAAGGTCGCGGGATCGAACCCCAGTCGTGGAGGCTGCATTATTAATAAAGGTCAAAGGCAAAAGACGCCCGTGTGCTGTGCGATGGCAGAGCACGTTGAAGAACCCCAAGTGACCGAAGCAGATCCGGAGTCTTTCACTACGGCGCCTTCCATAGCCAGTGTGCAACTTCAGGAAATTAAAATGCCGCATTACATAACATAGCATGACATAATATAATGTTATATAGCATACCATGACATGACATGACATGGTATGACGTAACAGCATAACAGGAGCCCCCATCAATACAGAGCCCCTTCTCAGCCACCTAGGCCAAGAGAAGACAAACGTAGCAGAGGGAGGCAGAAATTCAGGTGGATGCGTTGTTGGGCAAGTTGGTTCATATTGCATTAGAAAGATGGGATGCGCACACAGAACAATCACAACAATCACAAAAATCGACATGTATAAATGTCGATTCCTTGAATAAACCTCAGTTGCTGGTTTCCGCCCGTCCCTTCTTCTTTCTTGTGATTGTTCTATGTGCGCATCCCATCTTTCTAAAGAAATTCAGGTGGGCGGATGAGAATAAGAAATTTGCGAAGATAAGGTAGGTGCAGTTGGCACAAGACAAGGCTAATTGTAGGGATATGGGAGAGGCATTTGTCCTGCTGTGGACGTGGGTAGGCTGGTGAAGAGGTAGAGTGACCGCCAATGGAAAGTTTAGGGGAGCGTTGACTTTATTTTATTTGTTGCTTCGGCATTTGCTGAAGAGGGGGCGAGGCTAAAGGATCAATATCGCCTGACAGGGCCTCGACTCCTCTTGCATGACTAACAAGCATAAAAAATAAAACAGTGTGGCAGGCTGGTAGACAAGAGCATTTTTGATCGGGACATGAAAAGTAAAATAGGCACAAATATGCGCAGCGTCTAAAGAAAAAAAAATATACATACACTCTGAAAGGGACAAAGGCACTTGGCAAGAAATTGCAACCTATGTTTTAGAAGAGTCGAACACATTTTTTAATTTTAACAAAATAAACTAAAGAAATAAAGAGCACAATTAATTAAATAAAGAGCAGATACATAACCAGCATAAAACACTGCATGAAAAAAATTTCAAACAAAACAGAAAAAAAAACACCTGGACAAATATGCACGATATGTACAGATCAGGCATTTCAGGTACGAAAATGCACTGACGCAAAAAAAAAAGAAATTAATATTTGTTGGCTTGCGGATGCCTGCACAGAGAGAGTTTTAATGAGAGAAATACGCAATATAGCTGCATAAAAGAACTCCTTTGCAATCGTTTTTGAAGACGGGAAATGGCTATTGTAATTTAATGAAATATCTCTGGGTTAACAGCATGCTGAGCATGCTGTTAACCTAGAAAGATAGTGTGTGTCGGCCATATTTGGTTCTGACTAATGGCACGCTTAATTTGGAACTTCTCACAGTAAGCTTATTGTGTCTGTGAGAGTTTGGTAGCAACCTGTTGCGACTTAATGTAGCAGCTATACCTTGTCTGCCTTGGGTACATTGTGCCTAATAAAATATGGGTGCATTCTTAGTTTTCGGCTTTTCTCGTAGTAATTTTCACATATGCGCAATGCTTTCTTCTGGAAAGTAATCAATTTATTTTGTAACTGAAATGAGTTGCTGTGCTACAAACTACGTGCAAGCGTCTCCACTAATATGTCTATGGTAGGTCTATCATATCAACAGCTCATCGTCCTTCTAGCCGCAACAACCACATCAAGACCGTATACCCACCCGCTGCAAGAACAACATCTCATTTCCGTTCTTTTTTTGTCATATCATCTCGGGACTGGAACGATCTGCCGCCGGAAGCCGTACTCATCGTCAACTGCATCGACTTCAAAAAAAAGATTGAGGCCATCCTTATGTAATCAGCTATCTTTATGTATCCTGTAATCTTTATGTATCCTGTAATCTTTATATATCCTGATCTTTATGTACTCTGTAATCTTTATATAATCTGCATGTAATCCGCCCATCCCTCATGTAATGCCCCACAACCGGGGCCTTTGAGGTAATAAATAAATAAATAAATAAACACGCCTATTTTCTCCGCGCAAACGTAGTGATCCGTGTCAACATCTGGCCAGCTATGCATCAACGATGGGTTGCTGCAAATCTACATCTTCTCATCACGTGTGTTTTAGACAATGTCATCTATCGTTCCAGGGCACATGCAGCGACAAAATCCGCTCTGTGCACATGTTCACACAATGTATGAACTGCGCTGTCTGTACATGGTGGCAGCACAATACCCCAGCGTGGCGAACAAGGCCTTCAAACTTCTCACCGTTACTCGACTGACGACCACGTCCATTAACTTTTGCTTCCACCTCGGATGCTCTGAACAGGCAGGGCACATGCACGCACTCATTCACCTCGTAGGTGATCGGCGCGTGCTTGACCGGCGGTTCCTACAGTTTCAATGTCGCCTTTTCATTTTCTTTCCGGGGCGGTGTCGCAGGGGCTGACAGACGCTCCTGGGTCCTCGCGAAAACTTCGTAGTTTTCCAACTTCCGGGTCGTGTTTACAACGCCGCCACGTTTGCTATAACCGAGTTGTGCGGCCAGAGATGTTCGTTGTACCTGAGATCAAGTGCCATTGCCCTAATGCATATTTTGACGGTAGCACCGCAAGATTTCGCAATAAGCGAGCGTTAGTTATATCTGCGGCAGTTATAAGTCGGCTTGACTGTGTAAGAAAAAGAAACAGCGCCAAAACTGATCCTTGAGAAAGCCGTGTTGTATCTCCGTTTTTCTCGATGTATGTTTTTTTATAAGCACTTTTAGGAATCTACCCATCAGGTACATTTTATGTAGTCTGAGCCAAGCGCCCGAAGCCCACAGATTTCTAGATTTTTATCGATGTATGACGTTGCACAGTATCAAACACTTTTCTGGGATGTATAAATAGACCAAGAGTGCACAGTTTATTTTCTATGTGTTTAATAATTTTATTTTTATATGCATGAGTGCGTGTTTTTTGCTCCTTTTTTTCGAAAACCGTACTGAGGATCATCTATTATTTTATTTTTCTTAAAAAAGCTGGTGATTGTCATTAATAACGCGCTCAAATATTTGAGAGAACATATTTACGACGGAAAGATGCCTGTAGTTATTTATGTCTGCTGCGCCGTCACCTTTTTAATGGGAACTCTTGCTATGTTTACGTCCTCCCGAAATTATCCGGTAATAAGCATGAGGTTGATTACATAAGGCAACACTTCACTGACCTAATTATCGATATCCTTCGTTGAAAAACCCTTTATAGCATAATTTCCAGGTGCTGCATCGTTTTGCAACCTATCAGATATTTTGTAAATTTCAGATGGACAGCTAGGAAAAAGAGAGATTGAACTCACTGAAATGTTTGCATTTTTATGGTTTTACGTGCTAGCAAATGGATCTGTGTACTTTCGTGAACTAATGAAGCTAAGATTAATTTCTTCTGCAAGCTCGACATCAGAGAGGCGTTCTCCATCGACTGGAATATATGGTACAAAGTAGTTTGAGCATGTTCCGCTCATTAGATTATTACCGATTTCTCGTAACTTTCTATGGCCATTACGAGCACGAAGAATTTCAGCCTGAAAGTATTCTATTCTCACTTTCTTCAGGTATGGGTTCTATTTATTCTGGTAGGTTTTAAACTTGGCCATTAAATTCAAATCGCAAGATTTCAGAATATCATGACACTTCGTATTTTCCTCTCTTATTCCTTTGTAGAAGTCCACGGTCATCCAAAGTTTTCCATTTTTTTCGCTTTGCTTTACATTCAAGCAAGGAAAAAGCTGCGTCATAACACTGTAGAAATATTCTGAGAAATATTTTGTAGGCGGTTGTAGCATTTTATTCCTCATAAACATCATCCCAACTTTCGTTCTAGATTAGGGTGCTGAATGTTCTGAGATTTTGGGCCTTAATTATGCGGTGGCCGTATTTTCCTTTTTATTTCTGGGTTTGGTGGTTAGAGGGGTGGCTGAGCACGTACTGGAAGGTGGTGACTGAGCTCGCATGTTATCACTGCTGCGGAAATATCGCCACAATTCATATTTGTATTTGCGGTATCATTGGTCACCCTTGTTAGAATTGTTACAACGTGGTGCAAGCATAAAGATAGATAAGGCCGCGAAATTCGTTTGCATATCGGGCTGACCGATATCCTGACAATATTGACGTCTACGAGTATCATAAGTATTTTTGAGATAGATCGAAAGAAGTAGAGCCCATTTTCAAAGAAGTTGTTAGATTCAGATACGCTTCCAGATGGTGGTCTCTATATTGTTACGATCACGGAATCAGTTAAGTTAATAAACAAGCTTTCTGTGTTTTGGTCACTCCTCGTCAAATTATCTATAACTGCATGTTGTATATTTTCCTCAAGATATGCAGCTTTTCCGCCCCCTATTTTTTTCTTCTCTGTATATGCTTTCACATCTATAGGCTGGCAGGTATGGTGGCATGCTATCCTAGGGTAACCAGGTTTCAGTCAGAACTATGCCTTAAACTTAACACTCAGAGACTGGAGAAATATTACTTGATCATGTACCTTATATCTTGTGCTGCGCACATTTAAATGAATAATTGCAAGTCGTCGGGCTCTTGTTTTATATGTTTAATTGAAAACTTCATAGTCATAATAGCAACATGTGTATATGTCTATCGTAAATGTTTAATGAGCGTTCGACACATTCCTGCTGGTGCTCTAACTCTCTATTTCTTTCATATCGGACACATTGGCTATTCTGATTACATATGCAGCCTCATCCTTGCGTGCCCAAATTTCTCTATGGGGCGTCCGCACGATCTTCTATCCCATTGATTTCTTTCGGGCAATAGCATCCCCCAGGAGCTTTTTGTTTGGGACTGTTAAATGCACATTTACCAAGACAGGGCAGCTTATCCCGGCGAAGTCAGGGTCTTTAGTTGGCAGCCTCTTCCTTCTGAAGTTTTGCAGAAACTTTTCACTTTTAGTGTGTTGCATGAAACGGACAATGATGTTTCTTTTTCTGTTTGGTTGACTGTAGAAACGTGGTGGCGTACATCAATATCCGAGTGACCAATCGGTTAATCTAGGAAGGTCCCAATTGTTTTAATAGCGTAACATGGGCCGTCCGCATCGGGTACATCTTTTATTCCAAGATGGTTAGCTCTCTGGGATGATTTCAGCAGCTCTATTCTTTCATGTGAACTGTGGTTTTCTGCCGTCGGATCATCTTTTTTCTTTGTCGGGATCACAACTTTCCTCTGTAGCTCTTTTATCTAATTCATTCTAATTACAATTAATTCGAATTCATTTATGCCGTCACGCTGTCATTGCAGTTTTTCACGCTGTCTTCTCAGGTCCCAAAGTAATCCCTCAGTTTCCGCTTCAGATCTTCCAGCGCCTTGACGATCTGTTTCGCCTATTTGCTCATGAAAAACAACAATGTGAAACACTTATTTATTGCAAGTTCAGAACATATTTGAATACAAAGAAGATCCAGCACTTCAACACTCAGTACTGTGTTCGGTAGGGACGCACATGCAGTGTTCTGGATTGCAGAATAAGCAAATAAGCCTCACCTGCAACAGCAACAGAATGTTTGTACGGCCCTGTTATGTGCGCTGCCGCAGAACTGAAGCCTGGGTCTGCAACGGCACGCTTCATAAAGCGGGATCCACTAGTCGATGGCGGCCCTTTTGGTGATCACTTCTGTCCCACGGCGCGCATTGCTGTAGGATGACGAGAGAAGCACGGAAGGTGGTGATCGCTTCTTGCTTCTCGGGCGATGGAATGAGCACGCTTCAAGAAGTGCAACAGAAACGGAGTGCTTGAACGAACCTCTTATGCGCACCGCTGTCGAACTGAGAACTTCATCTGTAATATGCATAAGTTTGGTTTAATGGTTTAAAGGGGTTTAATGTCCCAAACCGACTCAGGCTATTAGGGACGCCGTAGTGGAGGGCTCCGGAAATTTCGGCCACCTGGGGTTCTTTAACGTGCACTGACATCGCACAGCACACGGGCCTCCAAATGCCTCCATCAAAATTCGGTCACCGCGGCCGGGATCGAACCCGCGTCTTCCGGGCCAGCAACCCAGTGACGCAACCATTGAGTCAGTGCCTCTTCAGTAGAACGTTTTGCTTTAAAAAAACCATAGGGAGTGTCAGCTATTGTTTTATTTTTCTTGAAAAAAGCAGATGAGTCTGTGATTAATAACGCGCTCTAACTCTTACCGCCATTCGTCTCTTTCAGTAAGGAAGAGTGGAAGGCGACAGCCTTCCACTCTTCTGAGATTATTTCGAGCTGCTTTACTTCGCGCTGTTCACTCATTTAGGTTGTGCGGGTCTCGTGGTCGTAGCATGACTACACTCCCCACTCCTCCACTCTTCCCACTCTGATTAAGTTGGTGCCTCAAGTAGCCCTCTGTGCTCGACATGCGGTGTGCGCGAGGACCTTCAGCACTTGATCTGCCACTGCCAAATCTTTAATCCCCATCGCAAAGCACTGTTAAGTGCTTTAGGACTCCGTCAAGACGGCCCCGTGCACCTGGAGCATGTCCTTGGACCCTGGGGTGATGCGAGTTCGGCTGCGCGATGGACAAAAGCATTCTTAGTGTTTCTTAGGGACATGGGTTTGGTGAACATCCTTTGATGTCATGTGTGGTTGAGAGTGCGTGAGTGTTGAGTATGCTTGATGTCAGCTTCCTTTTTTCCCTTGTTTTTCTCTCCTTTTCACACTCTTCTCTCACCCTCATCTGGAGTAGCATGCCAGGCCCATAACCAGGCAGACCTCTTTTTTTTTTTCATTAAAGTCTTCCCTGCGTCTCCCTCTCTCCCCACTCCTCGCATTATTTCGCTGCTGCGTTTCTCACACCTCGCACTCATTCGGATGTGCTGGCGGAGGACTATGCTCTTACGGTCAGAATGGGGAAGTTCTAGGCTAGAAAGGCAGCACATTACAACAGCGATATAATGGAACCCTGGCCACCGTTTGCCATTTCAAGTCGATCATTGCCGCTCCCGACAGTGTTGCAGTTTCTGAAGAGCTCATTCAGTTCCCTTTTCCATTTCGTGCAAATGCGCGTCTCTGTTCATGCGAGTGGTGATTTTGCTTTTTTGTAGCCCCCACTTCGTCAAGCGTGATGCGACTAAGGCATTGACGGTAAGAGTTGAACTAAAAAAAACAAAAAAACAATGAATGGGTACTAAAAAAAGAGTACGGAGTACGCCACGCCGCCATAGCAACCAACGGAGCGTGTGTGGGTCTACCCCAGGCAGGTGCTAGCTCTTGCGTTCCCTTTGGTCTGCTTGCCAACAACCTCCTTGATGGGTTCGGTGCTTCATAGCGGTATCGATGCTGAAGCTGGCATGAAAGCCTTCAATGCCTCATCGTTGTAAGCAGCAGTTGTCGACAGAAAATGTCACGCTTTTCAATTGGTCGGAACGGCCGTGACGTCACAGTGCGCGAATTTCAAATGGGGCCAATTGTACTTTGCCTAGTAACCATGCATCCAATTGAAGGGATCGTATAGTGATGCTCCAAGTAAGTGGGACTGAGCTTAGTTAATTGCTTACTTAAACAATTAGCCTAATTAACCTTTCTAGTCAGACCAGATAAACAAATAAAAACGAGTAGGAAATTGGTCGAGCTCGGGAATCGAATCCCGGTCTCCGGCGTGCGAGACGAGCATGCTATCCACTCCGCCATGCCAGCTCGACGGTTTGGAATGAACTAAGGCGCGTCTAGTGAATACGGTGTCTTCGCTCACTCTCATCCTCCTCCCTTCCCTTCCGGCGAGGTTTAGGTATCCACCGAGATATGAGAGAGATACATTTCCTTTCCTCAAAAACCAATTTACCGACGAGCGAGGCGTAGAACCGAATGCGCGATGGCGTTCTATGGACTCCCTGGCAGCGTTGCAAGACGCTGTCGCGTTCCACTCGTAGAGGCGAAGCTTAACATCTTAACCACACATCAGTGACCACACTTAAGGTAAAAAAAGTGCCCCCTTGAATTTTGGCGGGTGTCCATCAAAATATGTGAGAGAGTTCTTTCCTCAAATACAATTTTCATTTCCTTCATTACGGGCCCTCTTTGTCTTCTTTCACTCCCACTTCCTCCCTTCCTCTACGGTGCTGTTCAGGTGTCCACCGAGATGACAGAATTTCTGCGCCATTTCCTTCCCTCAAAAAGCGTCGCGTTCAAAGGGCAAGGCATCGCGCCGAACGGGTGGTGGCGTTCCGTGGACTCCCTGCCAGCGCTACAACACGCTGTCGCGTTCCACACCTAAAGGCGGAGCTTAAGCGTCATTAATTAGCACTTAATTAGTATTCAGGCATTAATCAGCAATTAACCATTAATTAGTGTTTTGTCATCATAGTAATTAGTACTCAATTATATGTGACGCCACCAGTTCCACTGAAGAAGTCAAAGTGGTGCGGAAAACGCTTTCGCCTCTACGCACTTTAGACAGCCAAAGTGCTCCCTGAATTTTTTTCTTTGCTCTCATGCTCCTTGACATGAAGCTTATGCTTGACGAACTGTAACGCTTTTCTTGCGCTTCTGGCCCTGAGGGCATATTAAGTAAAAAAAAAAAGCTAATAAGAACGGCTGGCGGTTTGGCACTACTAAGCACTTATTGTGCGAAAGCACAATTTTTGGCAGGTGGACACCACCGCCACGTACCTTACAGCGTGATTTAGGTGTCCACTGACCCAAAGAGCCAGTTATGCCCGTCTTAAACATTTTAATTGTCAATGCCAGTTTACCCGCTGAACGCCAGTCCCGCGCTTCTGCAGCAATATTGTGCGCGCCCCAGTGTCTTGTTTCTGCCCCAACGCTGTCCACTCCAACACATGCAGCGCACATCTCTCTGTCACTGCCGCTACATAGGTCAGAGCGCGAATATTAGTTTGGGAGTGCTTGTTGTTGTTGTTCACCTCGTAGAATGGCGCATATCCACACAGGGGGATCGGCAAAGAAGAGGGGTGCATAGAGAGTTTTATTGCGAAAGCAATACTACTTGCACTTTCACGCCTTTGCCGTGCCGCGGCGGTGACCACCAATGACCTTCATTTGAACTTGATTGCATTAGGTTGGATTGGACTGGACTGTACTAAAGAACCCCAGGTGGTCGAAATTTCCGGAGCCCTCCACTACGGCGTCTCTCATAGCCTCAGTTGCTTTGGGACGTTAAACCCCATAAACCAAACCAAACCAGATTACATTAGATTACATTAGATTACATTCAATTAGATTACATTGGAATGGATTGGATGGGATTTGATTGGTTTGGATTGGATTGGATTGGATTGGATAACCGATGCATCACCACAAGTCTAACCACAAGCACCACCACCAGCTACACTACCAGCTGAACCATCGCGTAAGTACGGATATTGCTTTCGCAATTACCGGGCTTAACCAAGCTAAGCCCCAGCGAATTATTTGTGATGATTTTTTTCCTTGGGGAAATAAATAAACAAACAAAGTAATAAAGAGAAATAAAAAAAATGCTAGGGAAGAGAGAAATGTAGTATTAGTTGATGAAGAAGACTGTGCAATGCACAGCGGGAGAGTGCGTTGCAGTAACACGAGACGTGTGCGGCTGCTGCGGCGATAGCATAGGGGAGAAAGACGAAGATGGCGTCCCGAAAGGTCATTCCACTATTATAAGAGGTGAACAACAACAACTTCACCGCCTCACGCCTTTCTTCCCGCACAAAAAAAATTCAGGGAGCACTTTGACTGTCTAAAGTGCGTGGAGGCGAAAGCGTTTTCCGCACTACTTTGGCTGCCTCTGGGGCACTGGTCACGTCACCACTGGAGAACGTCACACATTATTGATGACGAAGTAATGACAAATTACTAATTAATGACTAGTTACTGATTAATGACTAAATACTAACTGACTGCTAATTAATGACGCTTAAGCTTCTCCTTTAAAAGTGGAACGCGACAGCGTGTTGTAGCGCTGCCACGGAGTCCACGGAACGCCACCACCCGTTCGGCGCGATGCCTTGCCCTTTGAACGCGATGCTTTTTGAGGAAAAGAAATGGCGCAGTAATTCTCTGTCATCGCGGTGGTGGTGGTGAAAACTTTTATTTTGTGAAAAAGAGTTTGGGAGCCACAGAGTGGCCCCGCTACATGGTCGGCGTCCCTAGTCCGGGACACCGCATGACGAGGCCCCGTCTCTCGCCCGTTTCACCAGAGCCCTTTGGGACTCAAGCGAGGAGCAGTTGAGGAGGGCAGTCTCCCATGCCTCTCTGGAAGGGGTAGGGGAAGGGGGGAGGTGGGGATTTTGAGTACATGCCCACACCATGTGGAAGATACCACAGGTCTCCCCGCAGTGTGGGCATCGCCCATCCGTGTTAGGATCGTAATGTTTTATTATTGCAGGACAGAGTAGAGTACCTGTCTGCAGGCGCCTTAAAGTTCGCTCCTCCGTCTTACTCAGCCCTTTTGCAGGGGCCGGGAAAAGGCGGTGGTTGTCGCTCTAATGTGTTAATATTTCCCTGAATCGCAGCAGTGGCTGGTCAGTCTCCGAGCCAGAAGAGCTGGGATGAGGAGCCCGGTGAGTAAGCCCTCGGGCAGCCGCGTCAGCGGCCTCATTACCTCGTAAGCCCTGGTGGCCAGGAGCCCAAATGATTCATTTGGGTGTTGGACCAGTGGCAGTCCGTCGTAGAATACAAGCAGGTAAGGGGGAGATCTCCCCTGCCAAGTAATGTTCACATGCTTTTCGGGAGTCCGTGAAGATTATTCTCGAATTGGCGTGGGCGGCAGCAAGCGCTATCGCTACTTCCTCGGCCCGCATTGAATTCGGGGCTCGAAAGGAGAGTCCATCAACGTGCATTTCCTGGTGAACGACAGCGGCCGAGTAAAATCCCGTGGGCGATGGCCCTGCTACGTCTACATAATATACACCGGGTCGGGAGCCGTGTTGTCTCTCAAGAGCCCGAGCCCGCGCTTGTCGTCTGTTTTCATGCATGTCGGTGTCCATGTTACGGGGGAGCGGGGAGACCCAGAGCATATGGCGCCATAGTACTGGGATACGCTCCGCCTCCTCTGGAGTGCAGTCGTGTTGGATGTGTAAGCGGTTTAGCAGGTGGCGCCCAGGAGCCGTCGGCGTGAGCCGCGTGTATTGGTTCACGAGGTGGGCCTCCCACAGCTCCTGGTAGGAGTTTAGCACCCCCAATCATTTGAGTTTGGCATTAGAGGTAGCCACCGGGAGATCCAGGGCTCGCTTAGTTGCCTTGGGGATGATGGCGTCTATTCGCCCCTCGTCTTGCTTAGTAGTGCGGATATATGGCACGGCGTAGAGGATCCGGCTAGTCACGAAGGCATAGACGAGCCGAAGCGCGTCCCTGCTCCGCAGACCACCCCGCTTGTTGGAAACGCGGCGGATCATGCGCCCTACCTGTTCGCCTACTCTCTTGAGTTTCGCAATAGTGGAGTCCGGTCTGAGTCTCTGGTGAATGAAAAGGCCCAGAATACGGAGCTCCTCCACCTCTCTAATAGGACCTCCTGACAGAGAGATGTGTATTGCTGTCCTATCCTTTGGGTTCACTCTGACATGCAGAAGCTCTGATTTCGCTAGAGCACATTGCAGCCCACATTCATTAGCATACGTATCGACTATGGAAGCAGCACCGGAGTAGCAACACCAACATGTTCTACATTCCACCTTTCTGCACTTCGCAGGCGTTCCTGGCGTCTTTTCTGCTTTGGTCAGCGCTTGCTACCGTTCCCTCACCAAGCCATTCAGATTGTGTGGCATCACCCAACCACCACGCCGGTCCCGATATCTACGTCCCGCTGCACCCACCCGGACAGATGCGCCCATCGTACGGCGCATATACGTCACCCACGATGACGTCAATTCCCAGCGCCTATTTAAACTCCTGGCCGTGCGACACCGTCTTCAGTGGGCACCGGAGTAGCAACACCAACATGTTCTACATTTCACCTTTCTGCACTTCGCAGGTGTGTAAGCCTTTTTCCTTGTACGCTAAGAGAAGCGATGATATCTGCTTATTGCTGCTCCCGTGCCCACAAGCGCTTTGAAATTATTTGCGAGTGCTTTCATATGTCTGTGCTCTTACTTTGCTGCGGCGACATCGAATCCAATCCTGGCCCTAACACGCGCTCTGAATCCAATCTAGAAACACTGACTTTGCCTGACGAACCCTCGGAACAGATGGCCGCTATCTTCAAACTGCTCAAGGATAT
This sequence comes from Amblyomma mixtum, assembly GCF_055824585.1. Taxonomy (NCBI): domain Eukaryota; kingdom Metazoa; phylum Arthropoda; class Arachnida; order Ixodida; family Ixodidae; genus Amblyomma; species Amblyomma mixtum. Next base: position 149,986,580 of record NC_143012.1, read on the forward strand.
TCAGCTGCGATCTGTCCAGTCCTCTAAGTGTCAGACAGAATTGGTAGCCGGTGTTAAATCAATCAAAGCTAGCCAAAAAAATATTGAATCTAAGATTGGCTGCATCCAAGAAAGACTTGATGCCCTTGAAGAAAAAACAAAGTGCTTTGATGACTTTGAAGAGCAAGTTACGGATGTCCAAGAATCTTTGGAAGCCCGCAACGCTGAGCTTGATTCCATGAAATCTCGCTTTGCCGACCTAGAGGACAGATCACGAAGAAATAACGTCATTTTTCACGGTTTCCCTGATTCTCGGGAATCATGGGAGGAATTTGAAGCCTTTGTCGTCAACATGTTAACAAGCCGTCACGTCAATTTACCCGACATGGCAATTGAACGCGCTCATCGTCTCGGTTCATACTCGCCTAACAAATTCCGTCCCATCGTTGCAAAATTCAGCCACTACAAAATAAAAAAAAAGTGTTTTCCATACGCAGTGAACTAAAAGAAAAAGACATAGCAATATCTGATGACTACTCATCCGCCACCCGTCATGCACGAAGTAAACTGATAGCCTTTGGTATAAGTTTGCCAGGAACACCCCTCTTTCATCTGCGCTACAACAAATTATCAGTAAGCAAGAAACTCTACATGTATGACCATGCAAGCGACAGCGTGACAGAATGCGCCTCACAAACACTACATGTTGATACGCAACAGGGCCTTTCATCCCCTGGCAGTGCGTAGCAAGGCGTGAGGGGCAGTGGTAGTCGTTTATCCCCTGTATCAGTCCTGTTCACTAACATTCGAAGCATTAAAAACAAACACGACTCGTTCACTTCTGCAGTAGACACCTGTAACCCAGATATCATTGTACTTACTGAAACTTGGCTGCATGCGCATGTTCGTGACCACGAAATTTTCTTAACCGCTCATAACTTCTCTGTTTATCGCTGCGACCGCACGATAAAAGAAGGGGGCGCTGTTCTTCTGGCTATTAACAAAAACTTACCCTCTAAGCATATTAGTATTACTACGAACTTGGAGATAGTATGGGCAATTATTGAAATAAACTTCCAAAAAATTATAATTGGCGCATGCTATCGTTCTCCTACTCACTCTGCCTCCTTTGTTGACGAATTACAAGATGCCATCAACATCGTCATAACACGCCATCCTTTCTTGCCCCTGTTTCTGCTTGGCGATTTCAATATTCCTAACATTGCATGGAATAACGAACCCATTATCATACGCCCTTTTTCCGCGTTAGCAAAAGATTTTCTAGACTTGTGTGCATTATTCACTTTCAGTCAACTAATAACACAGCCTACCAGAACCTAACAACACGTTGCTAGTACTCTTGACCTACTGCCAACTACTCGGCCTGAATTTATTTCGAACATTTGTTATTTACCTCCCCTGAGCGATCATTCACTGATTAATTTCAACATCAACATTTCACGGCCAAAAATCAGAAAGAAAACAAAGATCATTCGCGACTACAAGAAAGCAAATTTTGATTCCATTAAGAAAGAGCTCTGCACATTTCTTGATACTTTCCTCACAGATTTCGACGACCGCAGTGTGCAAGCGAACTGGGACATGTTTATGGATAAAACCACTGAATTAACAGAAAAGTTTATCCCTACGTACACTGTCTCCTCCGACGGTCACGCTCCCTGGTACAACACTCACATAAAGCGCTTATCTAACACAAAGAAACGCTTATATAGATCAGCTAAAACGTCTGCTAACACTGCAAAATGGGCAGCTTACAAACGTGCATCTAACGACTACATCACAGCTCTTAGGGCTGCAAGAGATAACTTTTTAAAAATCACATTGCCATCTATGCTATCTACTGACACGAAAAAGTTTTGGCGCACCATTAACCCAAAGAATGACGACATAATAACCCTTGTTGATGACGCTGAAAACGCCATCTCACCTACCGATTCTGCATCCATATTTAATGAGGTTTTTACACGCAACTTTTCGAAACCCACCCATGCCACTCATCCAACTACACACTCTTATGACTTTGCTGTAATGTACCCTTTAACCATTGAACCAGTCGGCATAGAAAAAGTAATCACATCACTGAAACTTTCATCTGCTCCTGGCTGTGACCTAATTAATCCAAAGTTTCTGAAAAACACTAACTCTTATTGTTCCGTTATACTTTCAAAGATTTTTCAGCAATCACTTGACAAAGGTTCACTGCCTGCTGAATGGAAAGTTGGGAAGGTGATCCCACTCCACAAATCAGGTACAAAACATTGCCCACTTAACTATCGGCCCATTTCCTTAACCAGTACACCATGCAAAATTTTTGAACATATCCTCTTTTCTCAGATTGCCAACTTTTTAGAAGCGAACTCATTTTTTTCACAATTTCAGCACGGCTTTCGCAAAACATACTCATGTGAAACGCAACTAGTCTCGTTCACGCATAAACTGCACCTAATACTTGATCACTCTTCAGCAGCTGACTTAATATTTTTAGATTTTTCCAGAGCATTTGATAAGGTGTGTCATAGTTTATTAATCTATAAATTGCATCAACTAAACCTTGATACCAAAATTCTGTACTGGCTTGAGGTTTTCCTGACTAACCGCTCACAGTTTGTCTCAGTTAATGACGTAACCTCGGAGCACTGCCCAGTTCACTCGGGTGTACCTCAAGGCTCTGTGCTTGGGCCCCTTTTATTTCTCATTTATATTAACGACTTACCTTCCTGCGTCTCCTCCCACATTCACCGTTTTGCTGATTACTGTGCAATTTTCACCGAAATAACTTGTGATGACGATGTAACCAGACTACAATCAGACCTTAACGCTGTTTCTGCATGGTGTAAGTTATGGTTAATGGAATTAAATGTTAACAAGTGTAAATTTATGCGTGTGTCAAGAAATGCTAATGAACTTCCTGTGTATTCTCTTAATAACGCACCTTTAGATCCGGTAACTACTTACAAGTATCTTGGCCTTCACATCACCTCTGATCTAACATGGGCCGTTCACATCGCGCATATAATATCCAATGCTAATCGAATGCTTGGCTACTTACGACGCAATTTTTCTAAAGCACCATCCTCTTTAAAATTACTTCTTTACAAAACTCTAATACGGCCCAAACTCGAATACGCCGCGTCAATTTGGGATCCCGGCCTAACAAACCTAACACAAGCTTTGGAAATGGTTCAGAATAACTCTACTCGCTTCATTCTTTCTAACTATACCAGAACAGCAAGCATCAGTGCCATGAAATCTAGCCTTAACCTACCATCCTTATCATCACGTCGCAAAATTTTTCGCCTTTCCCTTTTTCACAAGTTATTCTATCACCCGCAGTTTCATAACGAACTTATCTCACCCCCTCAGTACGTATCATCAAGACTAGATCACATTCATAAGGTTGGCATCCCTTTCTGCAGAACTAAAACTTTTTTTCAGTCATTCCTACCACGCACATCGAATGAGTGGAATCACCTTCCTTCTTCGACGGCCACCATCACCGATCATCATTTATTCAAGAATGTCATAGCTAACATTGTTTAACTAGGATGTATTTTATACTGTGTTATTGTTTTTTTTCTTTCCCTGAACGCCTTAGCTAACAATGTATGTGTAGTAGTCATGTTTGTACTTTGCCTGTTTAATTAACTCCTGTTTGTTAAATTTTATTTGTTGTAACCACTCCCCTCTGTAATGCCGTAATGGCCCTGAGGGTATAATAAATAAATAAATAAATAAATAAATAAATAAATAAATAAATAAATAAATAAATAAAGGTGGTCCTCCATGTCCCCAAGGCTCCCCTGAGTGGTCCAAATTGTAATATCGTCTGCATATAACGCGTGTTGAATGCCTTCCACCCGGGCCAATTGGCTTGGGAGGCGCATCATAGCAATGTTGAACAGGAGCGATGATAACACTGCTCCCTGAGGGGCACCCCGTGTTCCCATCATGTAAGGGCCGTATTCCTCGCCCTCAATCCGAAGAAAGGCCTGGCGATTAGACAAGAAATCTCTTACATACGCGTAGGTCCTAGCCCCACAAATCGGTAGAACTCAAGTTGGCCAGGATGCTTCCGTGTTTTACATTGTCGAAAGCCCCTTTCAGATCAAGGGCGAGGATGGCTTTGTCATTGTGTTGCATAGTTGTGGGTCGTATTACATCCCTGTGCAGCTGGACAAGGACATCCTGTGCAGACATGTGAGGGCGAAACCCGAACATGGTGACTGCAAAGAAGCCCTTACTCTCCAGGTATGGAGAGAGGCGATCCCGTACCATCGTCTCCATAAGCTTGCCCGCACATGAGGTCAGTGATATGGGCCTCAGGTTGTCCGTATTCACGGCCTTACCTGTTTTAGGGATAAACGTCACAAGTGACGTTTTCCACTCGGGAGGGAGTGGACGCCCGTCCCAGATCTGGTTCATGTATTCTAATAAATGAAGGTAGGCTTAGTCCGGTAGGTTCGCCAACAGGTTCACTGTTATGTGATCCCGTCCCGGAGCCGTACCCCGGCGAATTTTTGCTAAGGCCGCCTTAAGGTCGTGCAACTCAAAAGGGGCATCGAGTGTTTCATTAGGCCTGCCAGAGTACATGTACTGTGGCCCAGGCGGGTCCTCCATACGACAGAGATATCTGTCGCACAGAGTGTCCGCAAGTTGCGCCGTCGTACCTTGGAACCCTTGCAGAGCCCGCCGGAGCTGCTTTTGCGTCTCCCCTCTCGTTTGGGAGGGGTCGATTAGACTGCGAAAGTGAGGCCACGTCCCCTTCGAGCTCATCTGATGAGCTGCGGCGTCGCAGCGTGCTATCCAATTTGAATCTGAGAGCTCGGCAGCATACGCTGCAGCCTGCTCTGTGAGTATGGCTATGCGGTCGCGTAATTTGCGATTAGTTTTCTGCTTTTTCCACCGTTTAGTTAAGCTCCGACGCCCCTCCCACAAATGCAGGAGGTGGGTGGGTGGTTTGTAGTGTTGTGACGTGTTGTTTCTGAATGTTGTATATGTGGTTAGCCCACTCAGCGTAGCCGCCGGAAAATAGTACGGGAGGGATAGTGTGATTCCGGAATTTGTGCCAATCGGTCAGCTTGGCCTGACCCCATTTTTTGCGCGCTGCCTTTGCCTCGAGTGTAATCCGGAGAAGGAGGTGATCGCTGCCTAGAGAATCTCCCAAGTTGTCCCAGGCAGCCGCTCTAGCATTTTTAACGAGAGAAAGGTCTGGACACGTGTCGCGGGTCACCGAATTCCCCACTCGAGTGGGATACGCCGGGTCCGTGAGCAACGTGAGGCTGAGGGTGGAGATGAGCTCCGCCGGCTTACGTCCTCTTGCCTGTTCGAAGTGGTAGCCCCAATGAAGGCTGGGAGCATTGAAGTCTGTTACGATCACTAGAGGCTCTTTGGCTGCCAATTTTATCGCGCGAAGGAAGATTTCATTGAAAGTTACGCGCGGCTTACGCGGAGGGCAGTATATGTTTAGGATATGTATTGACGGGTCGCGGCGTCTGAGAGGCAGTACTCGGACCATTGTATATTCTTGCTCGGTACTCAAGTCTAAGTTGACCTGAACCACGGTGTAAGCCTTATCCACCAGTATGCACGTAGAGGGGCCCCCCTGAAAGGTGCTGTAGCCTGATAATTTAGCGTATATGCCGGGCTCCTGCAGGGCAATGAGAGCCGGCATGTCACCTAGGAACTGCAGGTAAAACTGGAGGTGTGACCACTTTTTCCAAGCTCTGAAACCCCTGCAGTTCCATTGGATGATCTGAAATTTTTCAAAGTTTTTAGCATTCCTATTACATCTGCTAGCCATCTTGTTGTATTTATTTAAGGGCGATCGGATTAGCTCTGGCCGGTAGCCGGCGAAACCCCAGTGAAGGGCCGCACCGACCCACCAGCTGCCGAGCCTGAACCATGTTCCTCCGCTGCCTGGCGGGAGGCTGTCTTACGTTTGAGGTGAGGGGATTCGCAGCTTGTGGCGTTCTTAATTTGGGTGCTGACCCAGGGCTGCACGGTTTTAAGGACCGAGTCAGTGACCTGGGCCATAAGGTCGGGAAGTGCTTGCGTTAAAGCTGCCTTGAACATGTCCTGGAAGGACTCGCGGACTGCTGGCATTACTTGATTCGGGAGGGCCGCCACTTGCTCCTCCAGTTGCTCGGTTTGGCGCTGCAGTGCCTCTAGGCCGGCAACGCGACCAGTAGATCCAACTACCGTGTCCCCGCTCTGCCGCGAGACGCTAGTCAGGCAAGATGTTACGGATGATCCGTCATCCTCGTCGTCTGGCTCAGCTTCTTGCATTGGTTCGGATGACCCGGCCTGTTTGGCCTCTAATTCCTGAATTTTGCGCGCTAGAATTCGGTTCTGGCGCCTGAGCTCCTCTACCTGCTGCTGTAGGGCGGTTTCGGTAGGGGAGGGACGGGTAGGGGAGGGACGGGTAGGGAGCCCGGAGACTGCCCTACTCCAACTGCTCACCTTTGGTTGGACGGGTGCCAAGGGCGGGAAGTCCCTGGCGTTGAGGACCGGGGGCACCGCCTGGGTCGCGGACTTGACAGGTTTCGATGGCCCGGTTTAGGCCTTGGTTTCCTGATCGGCTGGCGCTTTCTTGGCCTTGGGCGGAGGAGCCTGCTTGGGCCCCGTCTTTGTCTTTGGTTTGGATCCTGATGGGGAGCTGGGTTTGATGTCTTTCCGGAATCGCCCGGCACAGCCAGGAGCTCTGGTAGGGTGGCCGCCTCCGCAGATGAGGCAGCTCAGGACACAGTCATGTTCCGCCGGGCCGTCTGGAGTGGCATCGGGAACCTGGACTCCGCAGCGTTTGTAGCGCCCCGGCTGCGGTCGCGGGCACGCATCGGCCCGATGGCTCACTGTGCCACAGCGGTGGCATGCAGGCACTGTTTTCTTGTACAGGCGAACAGGGAGCCGTTCGTAGCCGTGCAACACCGTCCGTTGCACCTTAGTCCCCGCGAAGGTGATCACCGCAACCGGGGTTCCCCCCAGCTTGCGCACAGACACCACATTTGGTTCCGCACGGAGTTTTCTTTTAACGCTTTCAGACGTTTCGTCAGGCGAAACCCTCACGACGCCGCGTCAGAACGCACCGGAGAGTTTGGGGTGTCCCCGGAACGGTTTGGGGTGTCCCCGGATCGGGGTGGATACCTGAACCGCACCGTACAGGAAGAGAGGAAGTGGGAGTGAAAGACGAAAGAGAAAGAGGGGCCGTAATGAAGAAACAGAAAATTGTATTTGAGGAAAGGAAATTACGCAGTAACTGCGTAATTTCCTTCTCACATATCTCACATATCTCAGTGGACACCCGTCAAAACGCGGACACATATGCCGACACGGCTGCCGACACGGCTGCTAACGACAGTATGCGGCATTAAAGGCTTTCGCCTTAATACTGCCTTGGCATTCTCCAACATACCTTGGCCAATCCCCCCGCATCGGTATGTGCCATTTTTACTGAGAGAGAAGAAGAGCTGTCGCGTTTATGAGACAACAAACAAACAAAAAAAAAACACAAAAACTCTCTATGCACCCCTCTTCTTGGCCGATCCCCCTGTGTGGATATGCGCCGTTCTAAGATGTGAACAACAAAAACATGTTCTCCGCCGCTCCCGTGTGCTTTTGCCTTTAGTATGTACAGGTGAATAGCAAACTTTACCTCCCGATTCTTGGCCGATCTCCCAGTGTGGATATGTGCCGTCTTTTCAAAGACCAAGAACAACAGCAACATGTTCTCCGCTGAATTGCATTAATTGGCCCCAGGCCGAGGTACCGTTGCTGCGTCTGCCGCCAGTAATACTGCTTGTCGTATAGTTCTGCCCCGTCTACCTGGTGGTAAGCTGCTTTTCAACTCCATTTTTCTGCATGCCGACCTTGCTGGCCGCCCCTATCGTGCTCAGGACTTTAGAGAAAGCATTACGCGATGTCATCGATTAAATGAGACCAGCTCCGTCGGGCAGTTCCAGATGTCGCACGTGTGGATGGCAACTTGCAAGACAGCGTTAGCCAAAGCTAAGCTCGTGTGCTCCGGAGAGTTACAAACGAAAATCCATCGTTGTCTGGTCATTCACCCAGAACCGAAGACCGTCAAGTTCAAGCTTCTTTGGCTCCCAGAACACCTAGAAGATGTCTACAATCGTGACGCCCTTCGAGCTTGCGGAAAAGTTACCTCCAACACAATGGAGTACTGGAGAGTTTCGGAAACGAAGGATATATGGAACCATTTGTTTTTTGCATTTACTTCTGTATCTATTTTTTACCAGATATATTTCAACTATTTTAAACGGGAGTCTAGGTTCGTGCACGCTTCTATATGTTAAGTAATAATTTCATTACCTGTATGTCTTATTGATGTATGCACAACTTGGACTGGCGTATGTTTCACTGTCACTTAGTAGTCTGCTTTATGGACTTCTATATATATATATTTTTATGACTGCAGCAGTAGCTGCAGATTGCGTTCCAAAAATCCAAATGCTGTGTTTTCTTTTCTTTTTTTTTCTCTTTTTAGTTTTACCATGCGCTGCCTCTGTTTGCCATGTATGGGGTGGGGGCCTAGTCAAGCCTATGCCAGGCTTTTTGTCTGTACTCCAAACATCCTTGAGATGTTGAATAAAGATTGTATTGTATGCGCACTTCGAATAAACACATTGCACTAACTCTTGCTGACGGCGTCACTGTCAATAACGTAATACCTCATCTCTTGACAGTTGCTGTCTACAGAGTCTGTTTTTAATTCCCGCCAGGCCTCTCTTGTGTCCAAGGCGGAAAGCTGGGCTAGTTCGTGTGTCATCCTTAATTAAAAGGCTAACGCATGTAACTAGGACATAGACGTAGAAGGAGACAGGACTTGCGTCTCCATTGCCCCAACGGTGGGCGTATACACCGTCACTGCCGTATAGCCCGGTGTGATGATTGTCGTCGATTTAGCCATACTTCGGAGGAGCGTGTTGTGTCGCATGCCGATAAGCTCCGCAATGGCCCCCGTGCCGTGGACGACACTCTGCAGGAGCATTTGATGGATGCGACAGAAGTTTTGGATGCTGTTGGTGGCATATCAGCCGTTACTGCCGCTGACTCGCCAACTAATCGCCTAGTGTCTGATGCTGGTCCTGATCTGCAACGTGAGCCTCCCACGCCCTCACGGACGGGCAACTCTCTGCATGTGTTGATCGCTAGTGCAAGGCTGAGCGCACACCGGAAATACACAGCGTCAATGAATAAACCCTTGGTGCGCGTTCCTGCCCTGTGTGTGAGTCGGAGAAGGAAAAGTGTGGTGGTGTGGCTGTGGCGCCGAGCACCTGCACTGATGGAATTCCTGATGCCTCTGTCGGGGGTACCATACAGATGGCTGATTGCCAGCCAGTCAGCTCACAACCTGCCGGTAAGTGTGGAGCGGATGTGCCAAATTCAACTACGTCCTCCAAGCACGGCGTGTAGCCGAGTTCTGCTTCCTCTCAGAAGGACGCTGCCCCTGCATCCAAGCACAAGTCTCACCGTCGAAAGAACAAGACCAAGAAATCTCCTCGGCGCTCCAGATCGAGGAGGAAGGGTGCCAGCTTTTGGGAGGTCTCACCTCCCGGAATGGCGTCCTGCATCGGCCTATGTGGATGTTAGTCACCATGGCGAGCGTCCAGCATTTGATCGTCATGACGCTCAACATCTGTGGGCTCCGGTCGAGGTAGAAACAGGTACAGTTGCGCCGATTGTTGACGGGAACTCGGCTAGACATTGATGCTGTTCAAGAGACTAAGATCGAATGTGAATTAGATACAGAGGTGACCCTGCGGCCTTCTTAACAGATTGCACTGCCCTTCTGTCGTACTCGGTAGGCCTTTCGGCGGGTTGCTTGCTGTTCTTCAAAAAGGGTATCTCGGTTTCTGACTTTATGCATCAGGTTGACACAGAAGGGCGCGTGATATGTTGTAACTTTCGGCTGCATGACGAATCGTGGAGGCTCATCAAAGTGTATGCCTCAAATAACCGGGTGCAGCGAGCAGTTTTCTTTCAGGGTATGGCAACTCTTCCAGACTGAGGCCTGCATGTGGTACTCATGGGGGATTTTAACTGCGTGTGTCACCCACGCGACCGCACAGGCCCGAGCGAAAACCCCAATGAGAGCCCTGGAATTTTATCCGCTCAGAAAACGCAGGATTAATTGATGCCGGTTTGTCATCTGCCTTCACATTTATTAGAGGAGCCGCGCATTCAAGTCTGGATCGGATTTTCTTTTCCGCAGATCTCCTTAAAAGGCGCCTTTCATGTGAAGTCAGGCCTGCTTAATCCTTTGATCATGCCATGGTCACTGCGTGGATTAGAGAATGTGCCCGACACAGATTTGAGTCGTAGTTGGCCCTGTGGAAGCTTAATTCTTCGTTGCTAAATGAAGAGGGCTTTAAGAAGCGAGTGAGGACAGCTTTGGAATCTTGCATGACCATGGCAGTGGCATTATTTGCAACTTGGGAGATCTTTAAGCAAGACGTTCGTGGCGCAGCCATTGAGATTGGCTCCATGGCGTTATACTTTAAGCATGGGGAGGAGAAACGGCTGCTTCAGAACCTTTATAATTTGCATGAACTTCAATGCGAGGCTCCAGGATTGCAGACAGAAGAAGTTGAAACAGTCAAGTGTAACCTTCAAAGGTTCGATACACAACGCTTTCGAGCGGCCCGTGCACGATCCCGCAGCAATTGTGCCTTGCACTCTGAGGAGCCAACTAGACAGGCCTTGCTTGATGAACGTCGCCGCGTGAGTGCCAAGAGCGTATTCTAGCTCTACTGTGGTGGCACGCTGGTCAGAAGTGCAGATGAAATGGCAACCGAGTTTTCAAAATACTCCGCTTCACTTTTTGCTGCCGCTTCAAGCAGTGCTGAAGATGTTCATGTAGCGCGCTGGGTGTCTATGGTTTCGTCGCTTTCTGAGGATGAGTGCACGATAATAAGCGGTCCTATAACCTTGGATGAATTGGCAGATGCAATTGATCGATTACCACTTTAGAAAACCCCGGGGCCTGACAGCCCCTCAGGAAAATTTTATAAGAAATTTAAACCTGTGTTATCCCCTGTCCTACTCCAAATTTGTCAGACCAGTATTGATGTTCGATTTTAAGGCGAAAGCCTTTAATGTCTCATCGTTGTAAGCAGCAGTTGTCGACAGAAATGTCACGCTTTTCAGTTGGTCGAAACGGTCGTGACGTCACAGTGCGCCAATTTCAAAAGGGGCCAATTGTACTTTGGCTAGTAACCATGCAACCAATTGAAGGAATCATATAGTGATGCTCCAAGAAAGTGGGATCGAGCTTAGTTAATTGCTTAATTATCAAATTAGCCTAATTAACTTTTCTAGTCAGGCCATATAAAAAAATAAAACCGAGTAGGAAATTGGCCGAGCTCGGGAATCGAACCCCAGTCTTCGGAGTGCGAGACGAGCATGCTATCCACTCCTCCATGCCAGCTTTTTTTTTTATTTATTGCATGGAAGAACATCCGTAGAAAGGAGGAAAACCTCAATCAGACTGGATCGCGTCTCAAGTTGCCGGGCTGATTAATAGGAGCCCGCCATTGCCCTAACTCAGCACTGCAGCCCCATAAAAACATCAAAATCCAGGGAGGCACACACATGCATCTAGGCACGGCAGCCAGCTTGGAGGTTCTTCGCGTGCAGCATATACACTCCTCACCAAAGCACACTGTTCTCGAAACACAGATTTGGACGATCTTGGTGGCTCGGCATGTCTGTCCATCATACGGCTTTTCCAAAGACTGAATAGTCCCATCAACATAAACAGATCATAAGGCACAACAGAGTTTTTGTCAACAGGCAGAAATCTAATAGTGTACGGTGTAATTTCAATGTCCTTCTTGAGAGTTCGTTGTAGTATGTCCCAAAAAAACATGGCATCACGGCACAGGATAAAACAATGATCAATTGTCTCAGGCACGTTACACAGACGGCAATTCACATTCCAAGGTACAAACATCCCCTTGTCATTTAGAAATGTCTTGACAGGCAGCGTCGCTGTGTGTAGTTTGAAAAAGAACGTTTTAGCGGCTGCCTGAATACACATCCGCCTAACACGCTTTAGAACACTGATGTCCAAAGACCCCAGATAAGGCTGCCGATACAATGGTGTAGGGAACAAAGACTCAGTGAGAGCCTGGGTCATCTGTTTTCTCGAGAGGCTATACAGGTAATCTAAAGAGAAGCGCACAGTGAGGAAATTGAAAGTGTCAGCAACCTCCTTGAGGAATCCCCACAAAGTCCCCTCACGAGCCTGCACAGTCGGTGCGAATAAGTAAGGCAAATGAAAACTAAGCCGCCTAATGAGCACAGCTACCAGAAACGGGTGGTTTGCCGATTTTAAAAAGAAAAAACGGGAAACAAGTTGATGCACGAACAGGTGAACAAGACCCACTCCACCACCCTCTAAGGGAAGGAACAAGTTGTCACGCCTCATGGACTCCCATTGAGAGCGCCAAACGAATGTTGCAAATATTCTGTGTATTGCTTGCACCTTCCTCCTCGCACAATGCAGGACTTGAAGGACATACGCGAGCTTTGCAAACAAAAATATGTTACAGACCTGTGCCCTCGCAAACACTGAGAGTTCCCTACCCATCCAAGCCTGTGTTTGCCGCCGTAGAGTTACAATTTGTGAATCCCAGTAGGCTGTACTGTTGCGAACTTGGTGCAGCGGAACGCCTAAGTACTCAAGAGGGCTACTGTCCCAGCATATGCCACCGAACTGGCTTGGCCTAGTTCCCCAATAACCCAACCAAAAGCCTTTGGATTTCTCTAAATTAAGAGCCGCGCCTGATACATCACAGAACTGTTTAGTCAAGTTTAGAGCCTCAAGTACACTCTTTTTGTCAGAACAAAAGAGGGCGACATCATCAGCATAGGCTAAAACTTTAACTTCACATCGAGCCAGAGAGAAACCGCGGATAGCTACGCTGTGAATTATACTGAGACAGAGGGGTTCCAGATATAGGGCAAACAACAATGGAGACAGTGGACATCCTTGACGAACAGATGCTTCTAGTGGTATTGGTTTCGTTAGCTCCTGATTAACAATAACCCTTGTATAGGAGTTCTTATAGCACAGCCTTATGCCTTTGAGCAAGACATCACCAATATTTGCATACTCCAAGACCGCGAACAAGAAATCGTGCCGAACTTTATCAAAAGCCTTCGCCAAGTCAATTTGAATCAGAGCAACTTGGCCTGTCTCATCTGATATTGTCTCTAATACTGAACGTGCAATATGGATATGTGTTTGAATACTACGGCCTCTAATACCACAGACCTGATGCGAACCTATCAAGTCCATAATGACGAGCTGCAGACGACTGCTAAGAACCTTGGCAAAAATTTTGTAATCAACATTGCAGAGGGAAATTGGACGATATCCCTCAACAGTTTTCAACCGATTAGTATCTTTGATTTTGGGAATTAATATTGTGTGCCCAGAATAGAAAGTGGGAGGCAGGACACCCACATCATAAGATGCTTGGAAAACTTCCATCAAAACAGGGTCTAGGCAAGGCGAAAAAGTTTTGTAGAATTCGCTAGTAATACCATCTGGCCCAGGAGATTTCTGGCTCTGCAGGGCAGAAATTGCTGATTGAATTTCATCCAAAGTGATAGATCCCTTCACTATAGCACACTTCTCATCGTCTAGTCGAGGGAAGTTTCCGAGTAAGGAACTGTAATCGAAACCCTGATTTGGATCATCGCAACTACCAAACAGCTTTCGATAATAGTCGAAGAAAGCAGCAAGAATACCAGGCGCATCGCTGTATGTGCAATCACCATACTGAATTTCCAATATTTCCTTCGCAAGAGCATTCTCTCTTTCATCATTCAGGGCCCGACGAGAAGGTTGCTCATCAAGAAACCTTCGGGACCGAGATCGTATCAAGGCCCCCTTATATCTTTCTGTCGCAAATTGTTGAAGCTCTGCTTTTACGTTATTAATCTCTTCGAGATAGGCACCCGGGTTTACCCTCTCTAGCTCATGTAGCTCCGTTAGGGTGCGCCCAAGCTCACGAAGGTGGTGTCTCTTCAGGAAAGCGATTCTTGCTGAGGCCTCAATTGCCAAGTTTTTGATCTCCTGTTTAAACAAATCCCACTTTTGAAAAACGGACAGATCACGGCGTGACCATACGTCCTTCAAACAAGTAGGTACAGCACGCTGAAAGATTTCGTCTGAGAGCAGACAGTTATTCATCTTCCACAACTCCCATCGAGGGTGAAGTACATGCCGAGTGTACCTCCCTATCTGAAGAGACACCATACAGTGGTCACTGAAGAAGATGGGGCGCACCCAGTAGCCAAACACACTTGCTAACGCGTCTACAGAAACGTAAATTCTGTCAAGGCGAGCATTAGAGGAAAACTGAAAATGAGTGAAATGTATACAGTCGCCTTTTTCCTGTCCCACATCCACAAGACTATATTCAGAAACCAAGTCGGTAAGTAGTGCAGCACTAGGGTCGTATCTCTTACATACCACTGATCGGTCCTCATCCCTACAAACGCAATTAAAATCTCCCAACAATATAATTTTGCGGTCCGTGCACAAATGTTCAACTAATGACAGAAAGAAGAGCCTTCTCTCGCGCTGCTTTGTGGGGGCGTAAACACAAATGATCCGCCACTGTACACCTGAAATTGTGAGATCACAGCATATAAGTCGCCCCTCGTCATCTATGCAATAAGACAAGGCTGTCATCTCTAGCGTGTTCGCCAGGAATAGCATACAACCTCCTGATAAGCCTCTCGCGTGGCTAACAATAATGTTGTATTCCGACAAAAAAGGCTCGAGAGCAGCTGCTGGTTTGGAATGAACAAAGGCGCGTCTAGTGAATACGGTGTCTTCGCTCACTGCCATCCTCCTCCCTTCCCTTCCGGCGAGGTTTAAGTGTTCACCGAGATATGAGAGACAGATAGATTTCCTTTCCTCAAAAAACAATTTACGACGAGCGTAGAACCGAATGGGCGATGGCGTTCTATGGACTCCCTGGCAGCGTTGCAAGACGCTGTCGTGTGCCACTCTTAGAGGCGAAGCTTAACATCTTAACCACACATCAGTGACCGCACTTTAGGTCAAAAAAGTGCACCCCCCCCTGAATTTTGACGGGTGTCCACCAAGATATGTGAAACAGTTACTGCGTAATTTCCTTTCCTCAAATACAATTTTCATTTTCTTCATTACGGGCCATCTTTGTCTTTCTTCTTTCACTCCCACTTCCTCCCTTCCTCAACGGTGCGGTTTAGGTGTCCACCGAGATGACAGAGAATTACTGCGCCATTTCCTTTCCTCAAAAAGCGTTGCGTTCAAACGGCAAGGCATCGCGCCGAACGGGTGGTGGCGTTCCGTGGCAGCGCTACAACACGCTGTCGCGTTCCACTCCTAAAGGCGAAGCTTAAGCGTCATTAATTAGCAGTTAATTAGTATTCAAACATTAATCAGTAATTAGCCATTAATTAGTTATTTGTCATCACTTAGTAATTAGTACTCAATTAAATGTGCCGCCACCAGTGCCACAGAAGCAGCCAAAGTGGTGCGGAAAACGCTTTCGCCTCTACGCACTTTAGACAGTCAAAGTGCCCCTGAATTTTTTTTACTACAAGTCTCACGCATGATCACCCGCATCACCAACAGGCGACATGGCATGCGTGAAGAGGACACACTCAAACTAGTCAGAAGCCTTGTAGTTAGTAGAATCACGTACAGCCTACCCTACCAGTGCCTCAACAAAAACGAAATACAACAAGCTGTTAAGGTTCTAGTAGACGGACTGGAAAGACTACTTCCCGACGTGTGTCATCGGGAAGCAAGATGCGGTGTCAGGGTCGAAGAACGCGGGTCTGGGAGAAATAACCACCAAACGTGGGTCGTCGTTAAGCAAGGTACGACGAAGGCTAAGCAGCGGCGGAAGCAGCCAGCACACATATGTCTCCTGGGTGGCTGAGAGTACCTGCTTTCTACTCGGCGACCGTTGCCCCAAGCCTGCCGTCATGGACCACAAAGGGGACCCAGTGACAGCTGATTCCAATTATGTACTTTGTCCGGTCGGAGTGCAGGACGAAAACGAAAGGGCTGAAGTTTAAGCAAAACAAGACCCCCTTTCCGAAGTGCCTGCACGTGTCGAACACCGCCGCCACCGCCGCGAGGAGACGGACGTTATCTTCCCTAATTGCTGCGAGCGTGCAGGGGGACAAAGGGCTTGCACTTGGGCGTGCCAAGCCCCGCGAAGAGCTAGCGGGCATCGTTCGAAGATCTCCAAGGACAAAGGACCACTTTCCGGCCTTTCTCGTGACCTCGCGTTCTGGCCATGGGCGGCGGGTGTCCTTTGATGACCAACAGATGTCGGTGACCCGCGGGAACCTTTGGCTGGCCTGAAACCACCACCTACCGCAGTCGACGCCTCGACGGCAACCTTCTTTCCCTCGGAATCAACACGTGACAGGGGCGTGACCCTAAGTGCGGGGTTGTGTTTGTGCGCAGAGGTGAAAGTTATAGGCCCCTCCCACTCCGGCGTGGGCGTCCTCAACCTAGGGAATTTGGGGACCAAGAAGGATATAAAAGTCGACAACGAATGCGGCAGAATCGTCTCCCACTTCAGTCTCTCACTCCGGTCTCTCACTTCTCTTCACTCTTCCTGTAAATAGATGTAAATAAACCTATTCTCCTCTCGCCACCCTTCGAGCCTCTTCGCCCAGCGGCACTCCTGCCCTGAACCCTCGACTTCAACAACTGGTTGGTAGCGGTTGGATCGACCATGCTTCGTGGTGCTGCTTCTTTGGGTGAGTGCCCGGACTTTGCTTGAGATTTGCCAGGCTTCAAATGTTTGGGGAATAACTTTGAACTGCTGGGAATCGAGGGAAGTTGTTCGATGAGGCGTGTGTGTGTTAACCTCACGACAACAGTTGAACAGCAAAGCCGGGGCTAGGAGCAGCAAGCATGGATCTCGTGACATGGCCGGAGGCAGATTTGCTAGCGCTGTGCGAGGAGTTAGGTGCGGTGGTTCAGGAGGAGATGGAAAAAGCCGATATTTGTAAATCGCTTTTAGAAACTGCCGGTGAGGAAACAATCAGGTTTACGTGGGAACTCCTCAAACCCGAGCTAAAAAGAATAGAAGAGCAACGGGTAGCGGTAGAGCAAGAGAAACGGGAAATAGAGGAACAGGAACGAGAGTTGAAAAGGTTGCAGCTTAGGGTTGAGACGCTACGAGGCGCAGTCAAGAATGAAGGATGCGGAAATTCGACAAAAGCAGAGAGTGAGGAAGCAGAGTGCCAAGAACCTGCACAAGAAGGAGGTAGTCTTAAACTGCGCGAAAAGGAGCAACAGGCAGAGTACAAGCGCATAATAGCAAAAGTCTACCAAAGCATTGTCAAGGGAGACTGGGATGTGACGCGATCTCGGCTGCGAGCTTTCAAGACAGGCGAAAGCATTTCAAAATTTCTTGACATATTTGAAAGCATCTGTGAGAAGACTAAATTAGACAATGAGATTTGGAGCCACATGCTTGTGTCCCTTTTGCCAACTCAGCCTGCTTATGTCGTACTGAGCCTGTCCGATGAGGAGATGGATGACTACAAAATAGTGAAGGCAGCTCTCCTCCGTCACTTCAGAGTTAGGGCAGAGTGCCTAAACGGCCGGATGCGCTCCAATGCTAGAGTGAAGGAACCATTTAGGCGCGCTGCGGCTTCTGTCCAGAGAAAGCCCGATAAGCATCAGACTGTCGCGGAATGTAAAGATCTCAACGCTGCGAAAACGAAACAGGCGCGTGATCGGCCCGAGTGGGAACCAAACGCGACTACTCCAGAGAAACGTTCCAAAGAGGCCAGAGAGACCGTTGCCGAGCTGGATCGACGCGACGCTCGGATAGAGGGAGAAGGTGCAGGAAAAGGGGAGAACCTGGCACCAGAGTATAAGAAAAAGGCACGCGAAACCGTTGCCGAGCCGGGTCAGCGCGTTGACATGAAACGGGGGTCAGTGCAAGCGTGTGACCGGCAAAGAGGTAAAGCTGAAAAAAGGGAACACCCGACCCGACAGCTTAAGGAAAAGGCATGCCAGAACGTGGCCGAGTTGGACAAGCGCGACGCCACGAGAGAGAAGTTGGTTTGGGCGTCCAAGCGGCACGGGCGTGAGAAGGAAAAGGTTGAGGGGCCCGAATTTAGAGGTTCTAAATGTAAAATCGAGGCTAGCCTTAAAAAGTGTGCACAAAACAGTGCCGAGTGGTGCCACCGCAAGGTGTGTGACAGAGATGAGCCAGGCGAGCTCGAAGGCAGTGAAGGAGACGCGCAAACGACAGAGGACAATACTCAGGGGAATGAGTCGCCTAACCCAGAGGCAGTGAAACGTCCCGCGGTCGTTTGCGTAGAGGTAGTGCATAGCTGCGACGCCAGCGAGATAGCTCGACAACCCGGAGAGAAGTGTACCCTTAGTGCGTGCGGGGAGCCTAAAGAAATGGTTGTTGATCCCGAGGGGCACGCGGGAGGCTCGCAGCTGGGAGAAAAGAGCGCACCACTGCCGGAGCAGAAAGAAATGAAAGGCTCTCATCTTGCAGTGCTATCTGTCACTAGCGTAAAGAGAGGTGGGGTTGGTTTAAAACCTAAAGGAAAGAACCGCATTGCGTGTCAGAAAGCAAATTCTGATCGTGCGACGCGTGCGGATAGGTCAGAGAACAACCCCTCCAAAATTGCCAGGAAGTTGTCATCCAAAGATGAAAGTGGCAGTAAGCCCACAAAAAGGCCGCCACGTGAGAAAGAAGCAAAATCGTGTTGTCTAGAGACAAGTGCGGTCAGCTCTCGAAAGGGGAGAGAAGTAAAAGTAAAGAACTCTCGCTGCAGAAATATCCGACCCCACGATTCCCTGAAAATGAGCGGCACGATCCCCAGGCGAAAAAAACGACGTCGAAAGCTATCACGGCAAGTTTGTGGTGCCAGGCTACTGAAAAGGGCGCGGAAAACTCGGTTGCGTCTGCCGTGTCAACAGACGGGTAAGAAGGGGGACAGTGCAGCCGGCTCAAAGTGGGAAGAGGGGAGAAGCAATCCCCTTGCCGGAAGACCATTGTTGTGTGGTATGGTTCGGCACTGCGCGCGCTACCGAGGCTTTCGCAGTGTCTGGACGAGGCACACAGACGGAGACAGTGGTCAGGAAGTGACTAGCGCGAGGGGCTACTTCATTCATCACGCTTCCGCAGCAAGAGGGAAAGTCAGACGGACGCGACCCGAAGGGCGCGGCTGAAAGGTTAATCCCTGATCACAAAAGAAAGGGTACTTGCGCTTATCCTTCTTTTTTTTTTGTGAGCTTTTTGAACAAGTTGGTTGTGTTGACTGCACACGCGATGACAGGCTCCAGCTCAGTGAAAGTTTCTGCTGGGTCCTGGACAGTAAATTGTTAGGACCAAGGACGGTCTTTTTAGTTGTTTGCGATTTTCCCTTACGAGGAAAGGGAAACAAGAGTGAAATGTAAAGTTAGTTCATTTTGCCAATAACTTAGATCACTCACATGTGTAAGTGAACTGTCAGGCTAGGACAGAATGTGATGACGGCAAGTCACGTAATTGAGTATAAACTGTCTGGCGAGTGCATTTGAGGTTCGATTTTGCACAAGTTGTTTCTTTTTTTTTTAGAATTGTTAGCCGGCAATATTCATAGACTTTGTCGGAAAGAAGCCTAGACTCTGACGGAAAGACGCCGGCAGAGCTTATTGTACAGGCACGTGGCTTCAAATGACTTGAATAACAGGACGCGGAGTTATCTCCTCGTAGTGTCTCAATTTCGAGGTAGTAAACTTTTCGACAGAGTTTCCTCGGAAAGATCATGTAAGGATGAGCTGGGCCAAATTCTGAACTTAGACAGACCCTTTTAGTTGACAGAGGGTATTGGGGTGATTTAAGCTTTGCAATTTTGAACGAAATTTCAGTTGTGGGTCAAAGCTTTTACAGATCACGCCTAAATCGTGCTACATGGCTGTTTGACTTCGGCCGTTATGAGGTTACATGTAGTTTCGCTTTATGGCCACGACTGTTGTTGTCAACTACAAAATTTTGAGTTCAATTTGAGGCTTCCAGTTTGTATTGCATAACAGCCTGGTGGATCTCGGGTGAATTTCCTTGCACTGCCTGGGGAGTGGCGCTATGTTGTGTGGTTGGTTTCGACTAATGCCTCCCTTGTGCGAGGATTAGGACTCTGCTGTGTGCTGTGTGCAGAGAAAATCAAGAGAGGCATCCCACTCTACCACTCAAGCCCATCTCTACTCGGCGAGTGATTGTGACCACTGGCCGGTCGAGATTCTCCTGGCCGCGGAGGAGCTGTTAAGGTTCTAGTAGACGGACTGGAAAGACTACTTCCCGACGTGTGTCATCGGGAAGCAAGATGCGGTGTCAGGGTCGAAGAACGCGGGTCTGGGAGAAATTACCACCAAACGTGGGTCGTCGTTAAGCAAGGTACGACGAAGGCTAAGCAGCGGCGGAAGCAGCCAGCACACATATGTCTCCTGGGTGGCTGAGAGTACCTGCTTTCTACTCGGCGACCGTTGCCCCAAGCCTGCCGTCATGGACCACACAGGGGACCCAGTGACAGCTGATTCCAATTATGTACTTTGTCCGGTCGGAGTGCAGGACGAAAACGAAAGGGCTGAAGTTTAAGCAAAACAAGACCCCCTTTCCGAAGTGCCTGCACGTGTCGAACACCGCCGCCACCGCCGCGAGGAGACGGACGTTATCTTCCCTAATTGCTGCGAGCGTGCAGGGGGACAAAGGGCTTGCACTTGGGCGTGCCAAGCCCCGCGAAGAGCTGGCGGGCATCGTTCGAAGATCACCAAGGACAAAGGACCACTTTCCGGCCTTTCTCGTGACCTCGCGTTCTGGCCATGGGCGGCGGGTGTCCTTTGATGACCAACAGATGTCGGTGACCCGCGGGAACCTTTGGCTGGCCTGAAACCACCACCTACCGCAGTCGACGCCTCGACGGCAACCTTCTTTCCCTCGGAATCAACACGTGACAGGGGCGTGACCCTAAGTGCGGGGTTGTGTTTGTGCGCAGAGGTGAAAGTTCTAGGCCCCTCCCACTCCGGCGTGGGCGTCCTCAACCTAGGGAATTTGGGGACCAAGAAGGATATAAAAGTCGACAACGAATGCGGCAGAATCGTCTCCCACTTCAGTCTCTCACTCCGGTCTCTCACTTCTCTTCACTCTTCCTGTAAAAAGATGTAAATAAACCTATTCTCCTCTCGCCACCCTTCGAGCCTCTTCGCCCAGCGGCATTCCTGTCCTGAACCCTCGACTTCAACAAAGCGGATGCCCTGCTACGCAAAGCGTATAAGACAGGGCTCCGACTTCCGCGCAACACGTCAACAGAAAAACTCATGGCCCTGGGATTACATAACACCTTTGAGGAGCTACGAGAGGCGCATCTTGAGTCCCAAAAACTCAGGCTGTTGCAGACAACGACTGGAAGAGCGCTCCTGCAGAGGCTCGGATACCGCGAGCAGATGCGAGAAATGCCGAGGACGGCAACGATCCCCGACGAGCTTCGCAAGACCCTCAAGGTAGCGCCAATACCAAAAAACATGGATCCCAACCTCCATCGAGGCAGAAGAGAAGCGAGGGCCGAATTCATCGAAAAAACATACGCTCCTCAAGCCACGACCGTGTATGCAGACGCGTCTTGGAGAGGAGGAGACACCAAAATCGCTGTGGCGGCGGTGGTCGATTCGTCTTTACGCGAAATGACCAGCGCGTTCCACGTCAATGCTTAATATGGCCGACGCTGCCGCCTTCCCATCCAGCCACAGCGGGTCGTGCTCGCTGTCCACGGCAACGGAGGGAGTCCACGAACTTGCCGACATGGATACCCAGGACGCCATGCCCGGAATTTCTACCACCGACACAACGGAGAGGGGCCTACCGCACGGGACGCAACGAGACAGGACTGAAGCCTACCCGAAGGCGACGCCATGGTTCAGGATGATCGACGCACGCAAAAAACGATTCAAACCTGTAACGGAGGCAGAAGCACACACACCTGCCGAAAGATCACAACCCGCACGCCCCATCAAATTACCGTGGCTGCCGCATGATGACTACAAGGTGGTAATACGTCTGCGTGGAGGGGCGACGCTGCATAAGAACTCCGGTAGGTCACTTCTCGCTGCTTTGCAATTCAAGCTCAGCCACCAATTGACCCACGAGGCCAGGGTCAGGATCAAGCCAGAGCAAAACATCGCTATTCTTAGCACCCCAGATCCGGACCTCACTGAACAGATATGCAACATCCAAGCAATCAATTTAGGAGGAAAGGAATATTCAATGAGCGCTTACGCAGCCTCACCAGATAACTCATGTAAAGGCATCATTACCGGCGCCTTGCCGATACCATCAGAAGAGGAATTACTAAACTGCACGGAAACATATCCCCAACAAATAAGCATCATTCAAGCGAGGCCCTTCGGCACCAAAGGGGCATGTCTATATACCTTCGAAGGCAAAGCAGTGCCACGGTTTGTCTACCTCAGCGGCATAGAGTACAGGTGCAAACCATTTCGACCAGTGATGCAGGTTTGCGGATGCTGCCTGAAAACAGGGCACCGTGCTGACATTTGTCCCACTCCGCAGGATAAAAGATGCTACAATTGCGGAGTACGCAATCCTCCACCAGAACATGTCAATTGCAACAAGTACTGCATCGTCTGCGACACATCGAACCACTCCACAATTGACACGAACTGCCCGGCAAGACAGAAGAACTACAGCACAAGAGGCAAAAAGACAAGCAAAGCTGATGAAACCGTAATCCGACGCCATCAATTTGAAGACATTGCTGCACAGAGCCAAATGCAGAAGAACCAAAAGCCTGAGCAGAAGCAAAAGACGGCGCAGAAGAACAACACTGAGCAGGAGCACAAGACTGAGCATCGACCCAGGAACAGGGTGTCGAACCGGAATTTTTTCGGGTTCGGTTCAGGTTCGGGTTCACACTTTTCGGGTTCAGTTCCGGGTTCGGCTCCAGAGCGACATTACGTTCCGGTTCGAACCGGTTCGGACCAGACTGAACCGGTTCAAACGGGTTCAAACGGGTTCAGGACAAAAAAAATTAGAACGTTGATGGGTTTTAATTAACCTTGTTATGCTGTTTACTTTTTTCTGGCGCATAGATGTATAAAATAAAAATGCAAACATTTGTGTAATGCGAGATGCTCTCGCTCTACCCACTTCGTTTACTGTCCACGGCAAAAAGACGTATTTACGGCAAGAGCGCAAAATGAAATGAAATCGAAATTAATGTATATCGGCTGTGTACGCTATAATCCGTCTGAGCTATAAGGCGAAAAGCCGGTGGATTTTGCATATACAAAACCCTCAAGCTTGAGCAGTTTCGTAGATCCCGTGGTGCGAGTAACTTGAAGCTGGAGTCAGTCCGGAATTTCTCGTACGCAGTGCACTTACGCGGGCGTCGACATGACCGCCGCACGCGGCCTCTACGTTCACGCACACTATTGAGAAACGAAGCTGTCATTTATCGGCACCTGTATACAGACAGACGCCTTTCTCGTCGCCCCGAAACCTATTTGCAGTCATCTTTCAGTCATTTAAATCACCTCTTCGATATTGCCTTTTTGACTCGCGTTATATATCTCGAACCCCTACAGCTCAGTATCTTCAAAAACACAGATAATCGTGGCTTCTCGCTAGTACAGGGACAAGTTACACGTTTAGCTTATTATGATCACGTCGACCTCTTTTGTTCTGATAAAAAGAGTGCGACAGAAAAAAACACGCTTGGATGGGTTGCGAACGCTTCTGTTCTGCATGGATGCAAATTGGTAACATCTTCGTTGGGATGTTGCGTTGCATCATTCTTGTAAATGCAGCATTCTGCTTGGAAGAAGGTATGCTTGCACTACATAGAATTTTTGTAACTTTTTCTGAGGCGCTATCAAAGAGAGCCTGTGCGTCTACGGATTTTTTGGGCCCTGGATAGAGTGTGGTGAATCAGCTGTGCACCATTTGTCCATCAACTTGTTTCAGGGCATTTATTTTCAAAACTACAAAACAACCCCTTTCTGGCCGCTGTGTTTAATAGGCGTCTAAGTGCTCGTCTGTCTTTTCTGGACGTGGTCGTGGGAGAACTTTATGCTGATGCATTCGGTTTGCTCACTATTCGCTTTTCCTTCGGATGCTTGTACGACCTCTCCACAATGCAAACGACTAAGGTTGTGATCGGTCATTACTTCCTCTACCCATATATCTGCAGCCTTATTTAGCCTTTTTGATACCACTGTGTTAAAACTAATTCAACGGATGTAGTCATGCCCACTTATAACGGTTGCAGATATACACTCGCTTATTACGAACGGGTACGGTGCTACAGTCAAAGTATGCATAAGGGCAATGGCAATTCGTCGCAGATACAACCAATAACTTTGGCCGCACCACTCAGTCATAGCGCATGAGGAGGCGCCGTAAGCTACCCCCGGAGTTGCAGAGGTTGTGCTTCCAGTAAGCGCGGAGATGAGATCGCCTCTCAACCTTCACGACACCGCCCGAGAAAGAATACGTCGACCCAAAAATGGAATAAAATGCGGCACTACAGTGCACAGCGCTAACCGGAAAGTCCGGCGTCTGGTAACACTGTAAACGGTAACGTAAACACGGTAACGGTATGCTGTACCTCTATTGAAACAGTAAGTAACCGCCGGCCAAGCCCCCGTCGATGGCCTACGAGGACAATCATTGCCTGCGTGTTCGCCAAAGCATCCCAGGTGGAAGGAGCGCTTTGCGCGTAACAAAGGGACATCGTCGAAAGCGAAGCTACTGATCATGGTCATGGATAAACTAACAGCAGCCAGCGATATGAGAATTTTGAAAGCCTTGATACGCTGGTCACGTGGTATGAATAGCCTGCCCAGTCGGCTCCATCTTTTGCACTGCTACCAAGTGAAAAACGAGGTGTTGAACAATATATCTTTTCTATCCAAATTTGCTGGTTTAGAAAAACGAGATGCAATGTACAGCACAAGAAATATAGCGCAATTGAACGTAAAAACATACAGAACTTTCTATGGTAATCAAACATTAGAAAATAAAAAGTGCAGGCAGTGTCATACAGCGGGTCGTGCAACTGATCCACTCTGTGCCACGAGCGCTGCGCTACTTTCGTGGCTGCATGAGCCCAGGAACGAAACAAGAAGCTCGAAACACACGTGACCAGACGCATGTTGATTTGAGAAGGCACCCATGTGCTGTGGGGTGTCGGTGCACGTTAAAGGTCTTCAGTTGGTACGAATTTTTCCGGATCCCTCCACTACGGCACCTGATTCTCTCTTTCTTCTTTGACTCCCACCTTCCTCCCGTCCATTACGGCGCGGTTGAGGTGTCCACCGAGAAGTGAGACTGTTACTGCGCCATTCAAATTGGTAAATTGGTTTTTTGAGGAAAGGAAATGGCGCAGTATCTGTCTCACATATCTCGGCGGACACCTGAACCGCGCCGTGAGGGAAGGGAGGAAGGTGGGAGTGAAAGAAGAAAGAGAGAAAGAGGTGCCGTAGTGGAGGTCTCCGGAATAATTTCGACCACCTGGGGATCTTTAACGTGCACTGACATCGCACAGCACACGGGCGCCTCTTGCGTTTCCTTTCCTCAAAGTCTACCGCCACAATGTTGCTGGGTTGTTGCGGTAATGTTTCATAAATGTGTGGTAAAGGACGCAAAGAACGGTAAGGTATTCTCAATCGAGGTTTAAAGTACTATGCACAACTAATTTTATGGCGCGTTTGCTTCTTTCAAATGATGCACTAGATAATAGAATACGTGGATTACTGTGTAGTATTCGCCTGCGGCAGCAGAATAATTTAGAGAAGAATTTATTCTCCCATGCTGTTTCGGTCTCGGTTTCATCAACCGAACGATGCAGTAACGTGTAGTTGAACCGGTCACGTGATGCGCGGAAAAACTGTGATATAAACGCTGATACGTTGCTTTGAATCACTGCTGTACTTAAACCAGCGTGCTTCATAGGCTTGAGTTACGACAACCAACATATTAGCAGTAACATTGCCGTTTCTTTCGTGCCTCATGTAACCTGAATTCAACTACACGTCAGAGCCATCGCTCTGTTGATAAAACCAAAACTGCGTCAAAAAGAAATTCAAATATAATTTATTTCTTGGTCGTAGGCGAATACCTCGGGTTGCTCCATGTGCACCAATGTCGAAAGCATCGTTTGAAAGAAGAAAAAATGCAAGCAAAAAATTGGTGTCTATATAACTTTATTGATTTAGATCAATGCTAACAATTTGATTAAAAGCATCCGCAAACATGTAAAGGGGGTGGGGGGGGGGAGAGTAATCACTCAATGTTTCATATAAACCTGACGTACAATGTCTGCTTATGTCTGTGTCTGTTTACGTTTATGCCTTTCACAAAATCTACTATTATAACCCTCATCTCAGAGTCTCGCTACTTCTGCCGGCTTCATATATTTCTTCCCTCTGAGACCATCAGTTCAAGGTTGAAGTGCTAAGCAGTAGCACAAACTTTTATTTCGCCTCATTCATCCTCAATACAGCTAAGGAATGGAACCACCCTCCCACTTCCATTGCATACGTTACAAACTCCCGACTTACTTAAGAATGTTGTTAGCGATTAATTCTGCTGCACCAATATTGTTCTTGCATATTTCTTATTACTACCCACTCCTATCTGTAATGCTTCGGCCCTGCGAATAAATAAATAAACAAATAAATGCTTTAGAATTGGTGCTAATACATTACAGAAACGCCAATTAGGTTTCTTCCCAGACACCAGACTTCATTCAATTTTGTTGTCGCATGTACTGGGTGCCATTTTCGTACTTTCTAGCGCATACAGCTTCGGGTGGGTAAACATACGCGCTAAACTATCTCATTTTGTCGCAACAAAAAAGTGTGCCGGGTTGCAAAAAAAGTGGGGTTGAACCGAGTCCGGAACCGGTTCAGAGCGGTTCCTTTGAATCGTTCCGGTTCGGGTTCAGTTCCAAGATGGCGAAAAAAATATGGGTTCGGTTCGGCTCCGGTTCCGGGTGAAAATTCGGGTTCGGTTCCGGTTTCGGGTTCAGGTTCGGTTCCGGTTCGACACCCTGCCCAGGAATGAGCATTGGCCCAAGTTGAACCAAATCCAAGCCGACCGGCTGGGAGAACAGCAAGGATATAGCAACAGCACGACACTTCCCAAGAAAGGGCATCAGAACAACGGGCAAAGCAAGACACTCACCATGCATCCAAAGAAACCTTGGAACCAAAGCACAGAACAATGGCCACCCCTCCCACCACTGAGGAAAGAAAACCTAGTGGCCACCAGGGCTGCTCAGACACATTTGGAGCAGGCCATGGAGACCGAGAGCTCAGAACTGCTGGACAACCAAGATTGCAAAAACCACACGGAAAAGCGCAGTGTGGACACCGTGAACGCCGGATATAAAACTTTACAACGCGATTTCGCACAACTTCAACCCCTTCGGGGGCCCAGTGGTACCGAGACAGACGCCACCGAGCAACGGGCCTGTACCTCGAAAGCCAGTGATTGCGCAGCCCACATCCAGGAGACCCAGGAGACGCAGTCACTCCGGAACGCTACACCCGAGAAAGAAGCCGGCCCTGCTAAAAAGGGTGAGTTGTCCGTCCAAGCAGCCTCCACTCCTACCTCTTTTCGAAACACTGACCCCCCTATTACACCTCAAGAGGCGGTTAAACAGTACATACGTTCCGCTGAATTTCGCTCAGAAATCACTACCATAATAAACACTATAGTTGCTGAACAACTTGGAGCAATGCAGCAACAGCTCATACTAGCCCAGGCACAGTTGATACAGTCCATGGCTGACAGGATAGAAGCTACGATTAACACACGCTTGGAAAAACATGAAGCCGGCATCAACAAGCTTTTCGAACTTGTACCGCATCAGGAATTACCTCGCAAGCAGCGCGCAGTTCAACCCGCTGCTTCACTATCTCCAGACCAGCAACATGGCGCAGAACAATAGCACGCGAAAAGGTCGGCGGCGACGACAGTCCACTACACCAACAGAAACAATTATATGGCAATGGAACTGTCGCAGCATACGCCGAAAACAAGCACAACTAGCCGCATATATAGCAAACTCCCCTAATCCCCCCCATGTCATCGCTCTGAAAGAGACGGAAACAAATCACATTCATATCCGCGGTTATCACACGGCAGCCCTTACACCACGTACGGCAATCCTGACACTCGCATCCATGCCGGTACTAGACCGCACACCGACAAACACCCCAGACAGCAAGGGCACTCAATATACCGCGATAGAGCTCAGCTCACCAGGACACACATATGGCCTCACCATTATTAACATATACAGCAATCCTAAAGATAAAGGCAGAGTTATTCCGGGCATCCTGGGCTCCTTCCGTTCCTCAAAGCTCCTTGTGGTGGGTGATTTTAATGCACGTCACACGCACTGGGGATACACCTCGGATACCCCCAAAGGTAACCTGATTTCTACCGCAATGGCTGATTACAACCTTAGCTTGATCACAAACCCCACCGTACCCACTCGCATTGGCACGAGCGTCACCCGCGACACCACACCCGATCTCACATGGGCCACACCGAACATAACCGTTAAATCTCACACGGTGCTCCAAGACAGCCTTGGAAGTGACCACTTTCCAGTCTGCACTATTATAGCTTATGATTCCAAGATTTGCAACCCTCGTTCGCAGCTTCTCACTGACTGGGACAAATTGCGCTCATATTTGGCAGCTGATTCTACAGAACCCCGTACTGTTACTGACTGGACTGACCGTCTGGTGAAGGCCATCCAGGCGAACAGCAAAAGCATTAAAAATACCCCTAACGCACTGCAGATTGATCCGCATCTTGCTCATCTATGGGACGCCCGACAGGGACTTCTCAAGCGCTGGCGTCACCAGCGACACAATCGGAAATTGAGACTCCGCATAGCCGCTCTCACTCGCGAGGCAGAAGAATATGCGAACACGCTAGCCCGCTCAAACTGGGCAACATTTTGTAACGACCTCAAGGGTACATTAAGCACTAAACGCACGTGGTCCCTCCTACGTGCTCTCTTGGATCCAACAACCACTAAATCTCAGACACAAGTAAACACACAACGTCTAATACAACTAGAGCTCCAAAAGGGCACCGACGTAATTGGCCAACTACGGGGCACTTATATACCCACATCTCTTCAGTCGGCAGATCCACCTAATCTACCTCCACCTAACTCAGAACTTGATGCCGACATCACCTTAAACGAAGTCCGCCGAGCACTCTTCAGTATTCGCCGCTCTACGGCGCCGGGGCCGGATGGCATAACGTACAAGGCACTACTCAATCTGGACGATGTCTCCCTCCAGGAACTCACGGAGCTCTTTAATAACCACTGGCAAGCTGGGACGCTCCCATCAGCCTGGACCCATGCCAGCATGCGATTTATACCCAAACCGGGCAAACCCCTCACTCTTCAAAATTTGCGCCCAATCTCCTTAACGAGCTGTGTCGGCAAGCTCTTCGAGCATGTCATTCTCAATCGCCTGCAACCGTTTCTAGAAACAACAGGCTTTCTATCCAACGTTCAATTCGGCTTCCGCCCAAACATCTCGGCGCAAGACGTACTTCTTGCCCTTAAAGAGTCCCTCTTTTGCACCAGGCGCCGTACAGCCAGTACGCGAGCCATACTGGCCCTGGATATTCATAAGGCTTTCGACACAATAAGCCATGACCATATCCTCACGACATTAGCCACCACGGGATGCGGCACCCGCATATGGCAATATATTCGGGCCTTCCTTCAGGGACGCACGGCAGAACTCCACCTTGGGGATATTGCCTCCCAGCCTTTCCCCCTGCCTAACCGGGGTACCCCACAAGGGGCGGTTCTGTCACCTTTACTTTTTAACATTGCCCTAGCGCCACTGGCAAAGGCCCTTGCTGCTATCCCAGGGCTGCACACAGCCATATACGCAGATGATATAACCCTCTGGACAACGGGAGGATCCCTTGGAACAGCCCAGGATATCCTGCAATCTGCCATAGACATCACCACCACTCATTTAGCTAACACAGGCCTCCGTTGCTCTCCAAATAAATCGGAACTCCTGCAACTGAAGCCCCTCCCCAGTGACCCCCAGATCGAACTACACATGTACGGCAATCCAGTGCCCATTGTGCCTCAGGTGAAGATTCTCGGCCTTCTCATTAGCAACACACTCGATGCAACCACCACCCTTCAGCTCTTGCAAAAACAGACCAAACAGGTCGCTGCACTTATCAGGCGGGTGGCAGCACGCAATCATGGGCTGTCTGAACGGGAGACCCTCAATATGACAAATGCACTAATCATTAGCCGCATTATATACCACCTCCCATACCACATACTCACTCAGCGGCAAACACAACAGGCAGACATCCTAATACGCACGGCTGTCACCTCCGCCCTACGGCTTGTACGGACGGTTAGCACGAAACGTCTCCTGGCCACTGGTACCCAAAATACAGTGACCGAATTAATACAGGCTCAACGCACCAACCAATTAGTCCGCCTGAGTCGCACAGAAACAGGACAACGCCTAATGCGACAGCTACGTCTCAATCCACCCATTCCCACCCCAACAAGTCCTACACCTTACATGATCTCTCTGCGCACTCAGGATCACATATATCAGAAGCCCCTACCGCGCAATATGAGCGCTAGTTTCCATCAGGGTAGGCGGCAGGCATGGAGCGAGCTATTACACGAAAACATACAGCAACCGCTCCGATATCCTTTATGTCGACGCGGCACAAAATTCGAAACCAGGATATTTCACGGCAGTCGCAGCCTATGAAGACGGCACAGTGGGGGCCGCCGCCTAGAGATGTAAAATTTCAAGAAATTTTGAATGGCATGAAAAAAACCGTTTTTTTTCATGTTTTTTTTTTCATGAAAAATTGGAAATTTTGCAAAACGAGACAGAAACAGATTTATTTGCAACAGCACAACGATCAATAATAATGCTCCGAAGTTCAGTCGAATATGCAGTTATAGATGACATATTGTGAAACGAACTTGTTGTTCTATTGCACCGAGAAGATAAATAATGATTTCCACTTCAGGCGAATATGGAGATATATCATATTTGCGGAACGAACTTCTTGTTCTATTGCACCGAGAAAGGGAACATGAAAACTGATCTACAAGTCACTCCATATCGAACTGTGTCACTGGATGCGGCACTACGCGCAGGAGCATGGATTGAAGCTGTGTCCACAGCTGCGTTTGACTGCACATACACAAGCTTTCGAATCCGTTCACCCTGAAAGCCTGTTGCGAATCTTTGTATAAACGTGTCCGAAACGTGACCAGTTTCGTTCGCAGCTGGCGGATGATGGTGGTATCTGCAGCAGTCGGCAAGCCAGACGAGTTAGCCGCTGGTTGGTGCAAAGGCCTTGCCACCAGGTAGATGGGGCCACGTGCTTCGCTGAAGACCCCTGTCCTGGACCAAATTCCTGCGGATGTCCTGTAGTCTGCTAGGTTGGAAATCAAGAAGCTAGGCTTGTATTTGGCTAAAACCGCTTACGTGCACAGCAGCCTATGTTATTTATGCCATGTGCGTAGCACTGTAGAACTTGCAGCCATTTTGTTCTACTTCAGCCGTGAATTCAAGTATTAGTGTGTTTTTAAGTCAAGACTGGATCTTATATCTGACCTGGCCTTCAACCCGCGCACTCGCAGCACGAACGTATTAAAAGTACTACCTGGCACCGGCGATGACGACTGCTCTCCAATCGCTCAACGATGCACGCTATAATGGTTTTCAAAGCAAAAACAAAAATCTAAACTAAAAGCAAGCTGTCATAAAACCTTGAAATTGCATTGTGAAATTTTCGATGTTTCTTTCTATTTTTCCTCGTGTGAAAAAAACAAAAAAAACGTTTTTTTTTCGAAAATTGCAGTGTTTTTTTCAGGCCTTCACATCTCTACCGCCGCCACTATCCGGACTAATTCGCCTGCAGAAGCGGAAGGAGCCTCCATCGCACTTGCTTTGGCCCACTCCACCATTGACAAAAACGTAACCGAAATTTGCACAGATTCCCAGGCCACGTACCGCCACTACCTAAAGGGCGTGGCGACGCCGGCAACACATCGTATTATTGCCACAGTCACCTCTCTCGACCGAACGGTTACTCTGTCGTGGGTCCCTGGGCATGCCTCGATCCCCGGTAATGAGCGCGTTCATGCGCTGGCCCGAGAACTCTCCTCCCGGACCCCGGATGATCAGGCACCCAACCCTGCGAACGAGGCTACATCGGTCCTGTATACATATCATCAAATTACAACATTCTACAAACTCAGCCGCATGACACTGCCACCACCCCACAGTACCTTGTCGTCCTCATTCAGCGCCACATGGCGGCAATTACAGACAGGCTGTTTTATTTCCCCCCTCCGTCTCTCATGCTTTCACCCCACCTTTCCTCCTGATTGTACCACCTGTGGCGTGCCCAGATCTACACTTTTCCACTACCTTTGGGAATGTCCTTCCCCAAAGGCAGTACTCCCCATCCCCAATCCCACTCATTCTTCCTGGGAGGCTGCTTTACGGACCGCTCAGCCCGCCGGCCAGAAATGGCTAGTGGATCGGGCTTTACGTGAAGCGCAAGCCCGTGGACTCCTGGACCAGTAGGGGACCACCCTGGAAGATTTTTTATTTTTTTGGTGTAATAAAGCTGTTTCCATCCTTCCATCCAGCGCGTCTCTCCGAGGCTGCACAGCTGCAGAGTCCGAGGAAGTAGCCGTTGCTCTAGCGGGGGCGGAGGGCTATAGAACCGGGCGGTCTCTAACAATACTCACCGACTCTCAAACAGCCTGCCGAAATTACATGAATGGCAGGATAGGTCGTCACGCGCTCCGTATACTCCTCGCAGCGAGCGACAGAATTAAAAACCAGGAAGAACAAAGCGACAAGATCCCACACAAAATTGTGTGGGTACCGGGGCACACGGGAGTGGCAGGGAACAAAGAGGCCGACAGGATAGCTCGAGGATACATTACTTTCCGAGCATCCGACGAGCCCGCGGAACTCGCGCCAGCACCCAGGGATTACTCGGCCATACTACAAAACTACAGAGGCAGAAGATTGCGATATCCCCCACCGCACAAATCTCTCAGCAGAGAGGAAGCTGTCACTTGGAGACAATTACAAACAGGCTCTTTCCCAAACCTACATATACTAAACAAAATGCGCCCTACCCTATACGCGGACAAATCTCCCTGGTGCGACGGAAAACCTACTCTCTATCACATCACATGGGTCTGCCAAAACATAGACGTGGTCCCCAAAATACAAAACCCGAGTGCGGAGCAGTGGGAGACTCTGCTGTCCAGCGACCGCTGTGAAGACCAAGAAGGTCTGGTACAGCGAGCTCAACGGGCGGCAGTGGCCAGCGGAGCCCTGGACTGAGGGCAACCGACCACTGATTAGAGGCGGACGACTTCGACAGAGAAGACTCCTGGGGGTAGAATCAAGGAGAAAACGTCTCTGAAGATGCCCCCAAACCGCAGGAAAAAGGACTAGAGTAAAATAAAGTTTTTCCTTCCTTTCCTTCCTTGCCACAGTCATTTATCAAAAGTATATGGTGTTAATACCGAAAACTGACGACAAGGAAAAACTGCGATTTGTAGATGGCTACAGACCTATCACAGTTTGTAATGTTGATTATAAGATTTTCGCAAAATCCTCTCAAATGGGCTACAGCTTGCAGTAGATACTTTGAACCTTATCAAACAAGCGCCTTGAGGGGTCAGTCAATAGTCTAATATAGCTCGCACGGTGCTGAAGTATTGAGGTGACGGTCATAAAAAATTAGCACTGCTGGAAACTGACCTAGCCAATACATTCGATCGGGTGTCCCATTCATTTCTTTTTTTCTCTTCTAAATCACGTCAACCTTGGTTCAATTCTTTCTACTGGGATACGTCTTTCTTACAAAAACTGTTCAACGCGCTTCATTGTTAATGGCTGTCTCTCACAACCAGTTCGAATTCAGTCCTCTGTGAAGCACGGTTGCCCGCTGTCCCCCGCTTTTGTTCACATTATACTTGGAGCCGCTTTTTCCAAGTGTCAATAATTTTCCTATCATGGGTCACGAATGAAGCTATTAGCCTATGCGGATGACATCGCGTTTTTCTGCTCTTATAAGCCATGTATTGACTTGGTTATTCGTTTAACGGAATATTTCAGCTCAGTGTGAGGAGCGCAAATTAATCGTTCTAAGAGTTGCGGTCTCTGGTCTTGTATGTGGGGAACGACAACTGCCGAATATGCTGGTATACAATGGACACGTACGCGCTCGAAGTTCCCTGGCGTTCCTATGAGTGCCTATGAGCACAGTGGACATTACTGGAAAGACCACGTGCCAACTCTTAGGCGCTATGCTCAGATTTTTATTCCCCCATGGTCTCGCGATTTTTGGCAGGGCGAAGGCATGCAATATTTCTCGCCACTAAAATTTATTATATACTGAAAACTACTGATTGCACAAGGGTTTATATACAGCGGTTCCGCAGAGTTTTCGACGCTTTTGTGTGGGATTCGTCTTTTGAATCAATGAGGCGTGATAACCTTTTCCGGCCTGTAAGTGCTGGCGGCCTCGGTTTAATCCCGCTGTATGTCTGAGAGATGGTTTCACATTTCATGTTTTTCCGGGACGCTACACACCCAATAGTGCATGCATTCCTGCAAGTAAATCAAGTTCATGTTTTACCGAGCATCATTCTGTCTCGTAATGTTTCTGATCGTCCTTGTTTCTGGGGATTCATGCATGCGGTGTATTTGTTCGTTTCCTACTTGCTGGTTTTTCCCCTGAGTACCTTTTTTGGTGTCGAGAAAACGGTCATACAAGGACTTAATTCTTCTGCTCTTCCCTCCGTCAATGCATCGCTCTGTGTATTTTGGTTATTTTGGTTTACCGAGAAGTGACGTACTCAAGAGAGAAGGTAAAATATTCCTCTCGCCACGTACAAAAACATTTTTGCTTGAGCTACGCACCGAGAGAAATCAGCAGTTGAAACGCGGCTAGAGGAAGAAGGTATTTTCGTGTCTGCGGTGAACTGTCGCCTTTGTGATGCTCCTGAAACGATTGAGCATTATTTCATTAATTGTAAAGATGCAATACTCTTCTTGCACATCATGCAATGGATATTGAAAAAAAAAAGACTCAATTTGACACCGCATTCCGCACGATTTCTCACTGCGCTACCATTTTTTGATGAATGCTTAGTTATGTTATTTTTGATTGGATCATACGGCCTGTGTAAAAAACGCATGATGGACCGACATTGTAAATCTGTTGTTTCTGCTAAAGACCATTTATTTAGGATGATTGCACTCCTAAAAGATATGTATGCCCAGAACGAGTTTGAACCGGAGTGGCACTCACTCTTAGCGCTGTGTTGTTCATTGCCTTTTTTCTAGTTCTTTGTTGCTTAGATGTGTCGTGCTGTGGTGTATTAGCCCCGAATTGACTCTTTTCTCGTGCTTCCTTGCTGATGTGCCGCTGTTTTCTAAATGTT
This sequence comes from Amblyomma mixtum, assembly GCF_055824585.1. Taxonomy (NCBI): domain Eukaryota; kingdom Metazoa; phylum Arthropoda; class Arachnida; order Ixodida; family Ixodidae; genus Amblyomma; species Amblyomma mixtum. Next base: position 150,022,175 of record NC_143012.1, read on the forward strand.
TGTAGACCGCTCATGTACGTAAAAGACCGCATCATTGTAATAAATACCATGTGCAAGAAAAAAAGCAGTGATAGCCTAGTGGCGAGCGAAGCTGACCTGTTCGCTTCGCCGCCTGTACAAAACCCATGTACGGATATTCATATTATTTATTCTTTTTCCACTTGACAAGACCCACAAACACAGCAAGCATACAAACATCGCAAGATCTTGCTCGGGATTTTCCCATCGGAACTGTGCTTTCCCAATAAAATATAATTAGCTTCAGCGGTTAAAAATTACCCGCGGAACGCGCCTGCCGCGAATACCGTCAAAGGATGGAAGACATTGTTGCCGTTCAGTTCATATGATGAATTATCGCGCTCTTAGACGAAATCAAATGCAGAGTTTAAAAATCAGATGGCGTTGATCTGAAAGTTTTTGTGAGCTGATGCGACCAGAGCAGAGCACTCGGCAAGTGCGGCTGCATGTTGCAATCAACTGAAAAAAACAGGCGTCAGCTCCTGAAAAGGCAGCTAGGAAGTCACTGTAATCCAATACCGTAAAGAACTCTTTTTACGAAATTGTCATTTAGGGGTCCGGTCTTTCATGTGAGACCTCTTGGGAAGCTGAATCGCACGTGCCGCTGTACGGACAATGATTCCGTCATTGTGCATTCCAAAAGCCGAACTTGAACGGAATGGTACGAATAACAAGGAAAATATGATTACCTACAGACTTCTCCTCAAACGGGACTGCGCTCCGTATAAAACTATCAGTTCTTTCACTGCCTCAAGTCACTAAGATGCAGTGAAATACGGCGATACGATAGAGGGCCGCAAGGCGCTCGCTGTGCTGGTAATAACAGGAAATGAAAACGCCTTGCCGCATTCTTGATCACTGCCTATTTCTCAGCCGTTCTCTGCGATAGCGAGCGGGATTCAGCGGCCGATCTCAACCAGATACGCCGTTTCTCGCAGCAGAATTTGCATCTTTTTCATTTGCTAGACGAATCGCCTCCGCAGACGCAAAATCTGAGGCTGCCCACCATACCCAGTTCCATCTGCTACGCTTTGTCTGCTTTCCGCAACACCTGATACTGCGCCCCGCATATTATTGATTGTAAAACATTTTATTCGCCGGGAAGAGCTTGGAAAGAGGTCGCGTTAAGTGGTCGAGAGTACATAGCCCTCGACGACTTTGTCAGCATAGGCGACCGCGTTATCACGGCGTCGAAAATCGCGCGCAGTCAAGGCGACGGACCCACCGAGGCAATCGGCCAGCTCGTTTCCGCAACGGTGCGCGAAAAGTCAGTGGAGTGCAGCAACCGAGATCCTTTACCGTTTCGTATCGCAGTGTTCGGCTCGTTCTAGCGACAGGTCAGGGTTACCTGCTCTCTTTCTCGCAACCACCGCTCCTAGCTCTGCGACAAATTAAATGCATACGTTAAAACGCAGGGGCGCCCTAAGATGGTTACAGTGCTGAATTCCCGCCGCGTGAACTTAATGGCGAGAGGCTCTTATCTGAAATCAGCTGCTCGGCCGGAATCGCCTTCGCCTCGCCCGGAAGAACCTGCGTCCCACGCCGCCCGAGCAAGCCGGCTGCGCGGCGAAGGCGGAAGAAAGAAAGCCGAGGAAAGACGCCCGGCACTAAAGCACGATAATGAACCCGAAGCACTTAAGAGGGCGGCAGCACGCCGTGTAGTTTCCGTCGCTTTGTGAAACGGGGCCTCCTCTGCGCAGGCGCCTATCACGTCACTTTCAGCGAAAATTTACGCTCATTGCGGGCGTCGAGGCATTTGGCGCTGTCCTCGAAAAGCGAAAACTGCTTTAACTAGATATCACATGAAGGTCCGAGGGAAGATCGAAAATGAAACTGAGCCGTAGACTCCGCGGTATTACGTCAAAACTCTCCCTTTGCAAGCATACGCGACTGCTCCATTCCGGAGTTTCGCATCAACCGAAAGCCACTGCCACGCATTATGGCCGATAGCACCACCTAGGCGGGAGGCAGTTTTGCTGCTGAAGGAAGGATGTATCGGGCACTCGGGGAAAAGCGAATCACTTAAGCGGGTGAAGAGTACACTGCGGCGCGTTGCTAAGTCAATGTAAATGTAAAGTCATTCATGAACATGCTGAAAAACAAATGTAAAACATACCAGGAGCGCTTGAGTTAAAATGGTTTTGAGATGGTTGGGTCCGTCACTTTCACAAAGCCCTACAAACCAAATGACATAAGTATCCATGATTTGCCGAGCTAGTTAATTCATACTGAAATAAGGTGTTAACTCTGCGAAAGGGTTAACTGAGCGAAAGCAAACTTCCATGCAATGGAAGTTCGCTTACATTTTCCTTGCTGGGTGCACCCGCAGCATCGATCGAAATTTTCTGACCCTTCGTCTCTTAACATTCCTGTTGTGGTCACTTAGGCGCTCATTTGGGCAACAGACTGGCTGGCCTAAAAGCGGCATCCTATCGACAATATGTTATCGGTGCACGGCAAAAAAGGGTTTTGATGTGGTACGGTATCAGAATAAAGACACAAAACGTCCCATCCGAGAATCTGGTGTCCACCCCAGCGTTGAGGCCAGAATATCGGTGTTTAGACGTAACATGCGGAAATTCCTTTTTCTTGGGAACATGCAACTACTATGTTTACAGCTCAAGTATATGCATTTGTCTTGAAATTTCCGCTAAGGCCGGTTGATAAAAGCGGGCTTGGTGACTGCTACACCGGCACGTACCGAGGAGGGGCAGAAACATAACGCCACCTAGCATTGCCAGGTGGCGCATAACTGACGACGACGAAGTAGGGCTCGCGCCGTGGGGAATCCGTCGCCTTTGCTGCCCCAGCTTGCGTGGCCTTGTCTGTCTTCGCACTTGTTATTAAAGCCCCCTTCGTCAATAAGTACGTTACAGTCTGGTGGAGGTGCGGGGTACCCGTGATCCCATGCAAGAGACCCCTCCAGGCAGCAGTCGCGCTAGACCTGTACCGCTTGACACCCCGGTACATCGCTTCAGTCGGAGGAGTCAGTCGGAAAGTGCTCTCAATTCCCTGAATGATTTGCTCTGCCATGTTACAGTTTGAGTCAGTGAACCATCTCAGATGCCAGACACGATCGTGGAAACGTGGATGTGCAGGCCAAGAACACATTTCGTCATTTCAAGAAGTTCATGCTTGTTGCTCGTTATTTTGCCCTTCTTTGCTTGCTGTTCCCTCTTCCAGCACCGACTCGTTGCGATGCTCAACCATTTAGCGCATCGGTAAACTCTAGAGACTTGTCTAATTGTGCGCCGTTAAAACGGCTACACCGCATTCACTACGAATCCTTATTAACTCTCGCTCTTCATACAAGCATTAGATGCATCGTTTTTTTTACAGAAAGCAATATTTCACTGGCATGTTTGCTCATATCTACAAACTCATGTCCGAGTTGTCTCACTTCATGTAACGGCACGTCCCATACTCAGTATCAATCAGAACATAAGACTGTGACAACGGCGATATGGGGAGCGGGCGTGGAACTGTTTTCAGTTTCGGAATCGCCGTGCTTGTCTTTTTTCGTCGCGCATGGAAGTCAACTGCGTGATCGGCGAACAGAAATATGACTTTACAAGTCCCTTATTTCTTTATTTTTTTTTGCATCCAACACAGCTGTTTCCGTCGTCAAGTACTTGTATGCCAGTGCTTCTATTTGCATGTTGGCGATTCAATGGGGCAGGGGAAAAAAAAACAGATAGCAGAACTGACCCCCAAGCGGGCGAGTTAAGCCTTACACATGGAGAAGGATGTTTGGCTGGTTGCGCTTGGGTGTCGAGGAAAATTGCTGTGCGGACGAAAACAACCTCGGCGTGCAGCGTAATCTACGCGCATCGCGGCCCCGTACTCACGCATCGCTTCGCACGAAGCGGTGGAGGTCACCTGCGGCCGTCATACGCTTCGCAACTAAGCGCTGTTGTGCGCTGCGTCGACAAATACAACCTAAACCCTCCTTTGCTCCCACCGCTGCTTGCTTTACTGTACGCTAAATTCTCCAAAGTTAGAAACAAACAAAAACCAGAGCTTCAGTTAGGCTTCGCTAGACAATATTCAACCACGGTAGAAAGGCTAAGCGAGCGAAAAAGGGAAAACATGCGGACTCACAAGAACACTGTTGGCCACCCTGGTGTAGTACTTAGCTAACACCCGCTACATGAACACACCAACTAGAACTCGGCCCTCAGTCCCCAGCGGGTGCGGAACAACTGACCGAGGCGACGGTCAGACCTTTGACGCCGCGGGTCGACGCTACTAAGAACCACTGGATCCTGACAGGACGCCTTCGAAACTTAATCTGGCAAGTTTTAGGGCAATGACCTTACCTAGTTGAGCTAGCCTAGCAGTGCCGCTCGAGGAGCTGTCGGACTAATGAATCATAATCATCATCAGCCTGACTACACCCACTGCAGGGCAATCGGGTCTCTAATGTCTGTGCAATTAACCTTGTCCTTTGCTAACTGCGGCCACCACATTCCTTTAAACTTCTTAGTCTCATGCGCTCACTTAAATTTCTGCCGCCCCCTGCTAAGCTTGCCTTCTCTTGGAATTCACTCCGCATTGCAATTCTAGGGCGGGCGCGTATTCCGCTATCGCGATTTACTAGAGAGGCGAGAACCAGGTGCAGGATTAATGAGTGAAGATATATCAGGAAAAACCGATGAATTCTTCAACGTAACAAGGCCGTGGCAGTTACCACAAGTAAGTGTACGAACTGGAAGGTACTACGGACCCACGAATTAAATCTAATCATGTTGACGGAAGGTTGTGTGAATATGCAGAACGAGACCAGAAGGACTGACGAGAACGAGAGAACGACGAATGGTGCAGCGCGGACCTGTTTTTCTGTGCAGAACGTGAGAAATAGATGACGAAAAGAAGAATGGAGGACAAGCGCGGTTAGAAGTGAGCTGCAGCAAGCATTAAGAATAAAGCGCAATCAGGCATAATTTGGCACAATACGAAGTAATACTTGATACACTCCGTTGGAGAACGAGTACCATATATTTTGAAAGCGCTCATGTGAACAAGAACTTCGTCGGCATCCCATCATGTAGCAGCCACGCCCTCGCTCCATTTTGATAGGAATGCAACTCGGTAAAGTGGCGACTGCAATCGCTGCCACACGGCAAATTTAATGTCATTCCCATCGAATGACAATCGTTCAAAATGACATCAGTTTGCTGCCACATGAGAAAATATGTCATTCGATGAAAACGACATTAGGTATTGAATGAGTTCACTGAAGACATTCACCTGTGACCTCCGAGCAAATGTATTATCTCGAACCAGAGACTCGATGACGATATCGACTCAAAATTACTTACAGAAGTTCCTGAAGCTTCTTAACAATATTTTTCTCGCACAACTTTGTAGTTATTTATTGATTTGTGTGAACATTCCGAATAGCTTTGCAAAAATAAAACTACTACTCTCGCTAACAACCAGCCAAGTTGTCGGGCGGCCATGTTTGTTATTTTGGTAGTCGCTGTGGCTATTTGCGCATGCGTGCTGCCGCGACAGTTCAAAACGGGGCCCAGCAGCTGTCCGCGAACTTGTCTGTTTTGTTTTAACTGGGGCGTTGGCCGAAGCCGAAGTCAGGAATAGGGCACAGTGGACGGAGTCCGAGACGTTTGCACTCATAAGAGTATCGCAGGATCACCTGTGCGACCTGCGCCGCACAAAGCGCAATGCCAAAGTTTATGCGGCCATGCAAGAAGCCCTCTGTGCTGAAGGCATCGACAAGCCGCTGAAGGCCATCAAAACAAAAATAGAAAATCTGGGCAACAAATACAGGTGAGCATTCTCTCTTTTTCGATGTATTTTGGCAGGTACTGCTGCGCGCAAGCCTCGAACTTTTTATCACAATCATCTCGTTGTGGACGTGCACTGAACCAGCATTTTTTGTCGTCGTAACCGACAGCGCCGCCTTTATGGCGCCAGTCCGCCCCGCCACGGTGGTTAAGTGATTTGGGTGCTGGACTGCTGAGCCTGAGGACGCGGGTTTGATCCCGGCCGCGGCAGGCACGTTTCGATGTAGGCGAAACGCAAGGCGCCCGCTGTGCGATATCAGTGCCTGTTAAAGAACCCCTGGAGGCCAAAAAATAAACAGGAGCCCTTGACTACGGTGACCCTCATAGGCCATGTTGGTTTGGGACGTTAAAATTAAAATATCAAATATAGGTTTTCGCCTCAAGGCGTCGGCAGACGAGTTGAAATGCGAAATGTCAAACTTGTGTAACCGCAGTCACACTGCCTTTTTCGTGCGTTTACTCACGCGGCTGTGAGCAACTTATGTTTTTCGTTTGTCAGAGCAGCTTATGCTTTTAGGGCGCGCTGCTTATTCCTTCAAAATTATACCATTCTAAGCTAGTTTGCTATCGACTTCCTCGTAAAAAAAATCAGCATGCGGAGCATAGTAACCTTTTAGGGACTCGCGACTTGATGCTGGTCGAGTTGGCGCATAGTTTTTTAAAAACGTTAGCGCGACACAAAAACAAAACAGCGCGATTGTTTTTGTGTTGCGCTAACTTTTTTAAGAAACCGTCTAGGCAGTGCTGTTTTAGAAAGCTTGAAAACTTTCTTTTCTTCCAGGGAGCTGAGCAAGAAGACGACAGCGCAGGGCGGAATAGCCTGGAAATATTACTGGGATTAGCATAAGTTCCTGGGAAAGCTGCCTGCTAACGACGTCACACTGGCAGAAGAAACAGGCTGTCGTCAGGAGGCCACTGCTGACGTAGTAAGAAAAACACCGTTGCATTTGCAAGGGATATTGTGAATTGTTACCATGTGTTCATGCAATTGAGATGGTACTGGTGCTGCGGATGGCAACATATTTGTTTTGTGTGCAAAGAAAGCTAGTGCAGACTATATATCTGTTCCCTGGATGAGCATACTTATGAAGCTATGTCTTTCTTTGCTTGTCGTTTTATTTGAGGATGCCACACATTCAGTTAAGATCACTTAATGCAGAGGAAGCGATTACACTTCATGCTCAATAAACATCAATACTGTCTGCTTTCATTGTAATTGTGTTGCATCATTATACATAGTTCATCACAATATGTTGCACAGGTTACTAGATATAGGCCTGGCAAGCAAGACTGTCCTCATACTGTTACGGTCATGTTGTCTTTTACATGATGTGTACAGTACAGGGGTAGCATGTACACTTAGCATCGTGCGTCTCGGCTCGCACATACTACTTTATACTGCGCATACTGATGTTTGATGCTTGTGTTATTGTTCAAGCTTTTTTATTTTTTTATAGTATGGTGCACGGCTGCCAAGAAGCCTTGGATGACGAGCCAGAGTCGAGCAGCCCATCACAGCTGCAGCTGTATGGCTCTGGGAGCCTTGTGTCTGAAACTGACACGGCGAGTTCGTCGTCAAGGCCACCCGCACCGAGTCCCAAAGGCAGTCCCTCTCCACGTTGCCAGCAGCCTCGAAATGCACGGACAAGAAGGCCTCAAGATATTTTTCTTGGCCAACTAATTGAGGAACAAAGAAAGTTACGCATACCGTACGAGACATCCAAGCAGAAAGAGTTTGAGCTCAGAGAGCGAGAAATTAAGGTGCAAGAGGCAGCCAACGCAAGAGAGGAGAAAGCTGCTGAAAGGGAAGAACGCCTCATTTCTGTGCTTGCCGAACTATGTAAAAACAAAAAAACTGTGCAGTGCCTTGTTTATTTTCATGTTGCGTGATGGTTTCATATATACAGTCACAAGTACTAGTAGTAGTGGTTTTATGGAACGTTGTATATGGAAGGGAGAAAATTGTTGCTGGCCCCGGCATCTGCCATCGCGTATGGAAGGACGTGAGCTGGGGCAGCGGAAATAAAGGATAGCAGGCAGTGCATAGAAGTGAAATGAAAGAGGTGAGGGGATAGTAGAAAGGGCTGGGGGAGAGGTACACTGGGCAATAAATCTATTTACATATTAACATAACAAATATATACAGGTCGCACGCGTGTGAAGGTCTGGCAGAACGCAGGACAAACACGCGCTCGACACGAAGCAGAGTACAGCTGGAAGGGCGTCCAGCTGTTCATAGTCCAAGGTAGCAACAGTAACAACTGGAGAGTTCCTTAATGAGTGCCCCGCCGCGGTGGCTCAGTGGTTACGGTGCTCAGCTGCTGACCCTAAAGACGCGGGTTTGATCCCGGCTGCGGCGGCCGAATTTCGATGGAGGTGAAATTCTAGAGGCCCGTGTACTGTGCAATGTCAGTGCACGTTAAAGAACCCCAGGTGGTCGAAATTTCCGGAGCCCTTCACTACGGCGTCTCTCATAGCCTGAGTCGCTTTGGGACGTTAAACCCCAATAAAATGCGGCCATGAAATGGGTACTAAGGATGCAATGGCGAGTATTGATGTGACCTATGGAATGATGGAGTGCATAGTCCGACAAATGGGCTGACGAAGTACACTGCATGAAGAATGCATGAAGGTAATGTGTAAGTGAATTTAGAGCTTATCGAGATGTCCAATGTCTTTCAAATATGTAAAAATAAAGTTCATTGCAAGTCTCTGTTGCCTGATGCAGGCTAAGGGACCTAAAACTTTTTCCATTGTTAGGGGCAAAGCTTCTGCATGCAATGTTCATAGTACGCACGCTCGTTAGCATACGCAGGGCACTCAAGCAGGATATGTGTCACAGTTTCTATCGAGGCACAGTTGTCACAATGCGGACTGTTTTTTTTTATGCGAAGCATACTACTTTAGCTACCACTTCAGCCCTTCCCCGTGGTTATGCGCCTCCAAATCACGTGATACATGACGTCACACCACGTCACACGATGACGTCACGGCAGTGGAGAAACGGGGGCCCACCTCGCGCCGTCGCTGTGGTTGTGCGCCTCCAAATCACGTGATACATGACGTCACACCACGTGACACGATGACGTCACGACAGTGCAGAAACGGGGGCCCTCCTCGCGCCGTCGCTGTGGTTGTGCGCCTGCAAATCACGTGATACATGACGTCACACCACGTGACACGATGACGTCACGACAGTGGAGAAACGGGGGCCCACCTCGCGCCGTCGCTGTGGTTGTGCGCCTCCAAATTACGCGACACGATGATGCTTCGCATTCTCCAGGCTTAACCAAGTTAAGCCTCAGCCATTTTTTTCTTCCACCTCTTCCACGCTGCTCTCCTTCAGTATTTATCTCCCAAATTCCCCTCTCTACGCAGAGTAGCATGCCAGCGATATTGAAACGCCGGCTAAATTCTCTGTTTTTCATTAAAGAGTCTCTCTCTCTCTCTCTTAAACCCCAATAAACCAACCAACCAACCCTTAAACAGTATTCTTGCACATACACCACACCGCACACACTTCACTTCTGCTGCTTGTGCGACCTTCACTGAGCATGCTGGCTCCTCTTCGTGAAATAGGTGGCAAGAGCTGCACTTTTTTCATGTCCGTGGCCACTGGCTGCATCAGTGCTATGCACAGGTTGTGCGTACAGCGCATAAAACTGATGTGCCTCTTGCACCCACTGCTGCTCCACGGGGTCATTCAGAGCCTCGCAAATGTTGTGGAGAACACACGCGGCTCTGATTTCCCGCTTCGCTGCTGGCAGTTTGCATTCCATGCGCTTCATTGTATATCTGAAGCAGGCTTTCAGTCGGCCGAATGCGTTCTCCACAATCCTCCTTGTTTTTGATAAGTTGTAGTTGAACGCCGCTTGATGGGGCCCCGAGGCGTTTGCATATGGCTTCAACAAGTTAGCCGACAATGGGAACGCTTGGTCACAAAGAACCACCGGCGGCGCTTTCATTCCCTCGATCACCGCCACCGGTGACTGGAAGCTGTCGCTCTCGATGTGTTAAAAAAAAACACATCGAGACCGACCATACACAAAGGGGTTGTGACGTCTTCCCGGGCTCCCGAAGCTTATATACCTGAAGAGGTATCGATGGTCTACGATGGCCAGGAGTGTGCTGCTGTGCCTGCATGACAAAGAAAAAAAAGTCAAACGTTATGCATTTCAATGCTTAGACAGCGGTAATTACCAAAGTTATTTACACTTTAATGAAACAAGGTGATCTCTACATGTCCGTTTGAGCACTGAAAAACTTTGTGCTTTTAAAATTGAAAAATCAGGATGTCAGCTGTGCTCAGGGAAACTGTTCATTGTATATGAGGGCTTGTCCCAAAGCCACTCTGGCTACGAGGGACGCGGTAGTGAAGGGTTCCGGAAATTTTGATCACCTGGGGTTCTTCAACGTGCACTGACATCGCACATTACATCGGCGTCTAGAGTTTCGCCTTCATAGATACTCGACCACCGCGGCCGGGGTCGAACCCGAGTCTTTCGGGTCAGCAGCCGAGCGCCATAACCACTCAGCCACAGCGGCGGGATGGATGTTTCCCGTTTAGATGAAGTTTGAAATTAACAACAGCCGGAAGACACTTGCCATCTTTTATAGCTGTAATAGTCAGCAGCGTGATCTTGTGGCGGCGAGATTGGGATGTGGCATCCATCCAAGGCACCTATTGCCTGCGGGAAGCCGCTCAGGGCGTAAAACTCGCGGATATGTTCTGCCATTTCTTCATCACTAACCATGCGGATCCATCGTGCCTCTAATACTTCAATAACTGCAGCAAACAACTGCTTGCCAATGATGTTCACAGTGGAACGCCCCACACCGAACAGATTAGCGATTGTTGGGTCCTCGACGCTCGACCGTAGCCGGTAAAGGCCAATCGCCACACGTTTTTCCACCGGAATGGCCTCCCGCATGTTCGTGGTTGTACGCTCAAGCACACACCGCAGCGCGTCGACAACATAGCGGAATGTGGCAGGCGTGACGCGGAACGACTGGCGAAAATGAAACTCGCCCAGGCTCGGTAACGTCTCCTCAAACCATCTTTCGTTGCGCTGGAAGGCTCATCACTCTCTTTGCACAGCTGGCAAGCTTTCGGCAATCGCAGCACAAATCGCGGCGGCGTTTGCACGGAGTTGCTGCTCGAAGTCGCTTGTAGCAGCCTCTTAGGAGCGTATGGCCGACCTTAGCTGCGCTAGCTTGCTTCAGCACTGCGCTAGCCTGGCGCGGCGCTGTGCTCGCAAGCACAGAAGAGCAGCATTAATCTGCTGCCGCCGTCGCAAGTTAACGAGTTAACACCCACAGCAGGTGCGCTGTCCATCGCGCGGTCCGCCATTTGCATGTCCGAGTACTGGCCTTGTTTTGGCTTGGATGGAACGCGTGATGGCTAGTCATGATTGACAAGTCAGTGCAAATGCAAATGTGCATAAAAAGGCATTGAAAAGCGCAGGAAGGATATTAAACCTGTTTGTTGCTCAACTTTCGCAACATAATGAAACATATACTAAAACATTTTCTCTGCGCCAGTGTTTTCCCATCGCAATTGCCATCAATTGAAAATGACATTAGTTTGGCTGTGTAGCAGCGTGCAAAAACTAATGACATTAGGTCGAACGAATGACATTCGATGGGAATGACATTAAATTTGCCGTGTGGCAGGGGTATAAGTCGGTTTCCTGGAGAAAATCTTCACATATTCCTTCTTAAATGTATCCCCCACTGGTGGTATAACACGCTTAGAGAGCAGGGTCGGGTCACGCTGGCGACGCCAGCGCTACCCGAGGTCACAGCGCAGAACAGGCAAGGTTCCGTATGAGTTGTGTGAAGCGACTTCCTGCTAGTATTGTACCTATACCTCTATCATTTTGGAAAGCATATTCTCACAGTCGTACCATGATGGCGTACTACCCGAGGACTGGAAAACTGGTAAGGTCATACCTGTACATAAAGCCGGTGACAAACAGAACCCGTCTAAGTATCGACCCATCTCTCTCACATCAATACCGTGCAAAATAATGGAACATATAATTTTCACTCACCTTGTTAATTTGCTTGAAGATAATAGCTTCTTTTCTATGACTCAGCATGGCTTTCGGAAAGGTTTCTCCTGTGAAACTCAATTACTTTCCTTTACTAATGATCTGCACTTCTACTTAGACTCCGCGTTTTCCACAGAATGCATATTTCTCGACTTCGCTAAGGCATTCGATAAAGTTAACCATTCGTTACTTCTATATAAACTCAGCATTCTATTTATTGACCCTTCTGTTCTGAACTGGATTCGCGCGTTTCTTTTTTCTCGCCTTCAGTCTGTGCATGCTAATGACACTAATTCTTCTACCGTGCCAGTTGGTTCTGGGGTTCCTCAATGATCTGTCCTTGGCCCTTTACTGTTCCTGATTTATATTAATGATCTGCCAGCTACTGTTAACTCTAGGATTTGTTTGTTTGCCGACGACTGCGTGATTTACCGTAAAATAACTAACGATTCCGATATTCGCTCTCTCCAGGTCGATCTTAATAGCATACTAGACTGGTGTCATAATTGTAAAATGGAACTAAATATTAAAAAATGTAAATCTATGAGAGTTTCACGTTCATATACTACTTGTCCTCCTTATTTTCTTCACAGTCATCCCCTTGAAAGCGTAGGATCGTACCGGTATCTTGGCATACATATAACTAACACCCTGTCCTGGAAACTTCATATAGAACATATAGCATCTAAAGCAAACAAAACGCTGGGTTATCTTCGAAGAAATTTTACACTTGCTCCATCTTCGTTAAAATAATTATTATACACGACCTACGTACGACCGCAAATGGAATACGCTTCATCCATAAGGGACCCTGGACAGGTCTCACTGACACAGGTTCTGGAAACTGTCCAGAATCATGCAACTAGATTCATTTTAGGCAATACCATCGTACATCTAGCGTCACCCAAATGAAAAGGTCTTTAAACCCCCTGCCCCTAGCTACCCGCCGTAAGCACTTCCGCATCTGCTTATTCCATAAGATTTTCTACTCCAATTTTCAACTTCGCTCTCGATCGATTCAACCAGTACCGTTCATTTCTCACCGTCGTGATCATCAACACAAGGTCACAGTGCCTCATTGTAACACAGTGACATGTGCGCAATCATGTTTTCCGCCAACCTCTAAAGAATGGAATTCCCTACCCGCATCATTAACTAGCATCACTGATTCAACTCAATTTAGAAGAATACTTACCACTCTGTTTACATAATGATCGCTTTTGTATTTTATTGTAGTGTTGTGTTCTCCACGTACTAGTATTGTTCTTATTTATTTATTTATTTATTTGAACATACTGCAGGCCCTTTTCGGGCCCATGCATGACTGTTTGGTCTAAGACCCTTTTCCCAAGCATTTCACCCTAGAAGAGCCGAGCACCAGGCCAGGGGAAATCTTGTACCCATTAAAGAAACCGGTGGGTACCCGGCGGCACTGGGGATCGAACCCAGCACCTCCCGAATGCGAGGCGGATGCTCTACCACAAGGCCACGCTTCGGTTCTTAAACTATTTTATTAATCTGTTCCGTGTTAATTTTGCTCACTTCTTTTTATCCTGCCTCAGTTGGTCTATAGTTTTGTATGAATTGTGCGTTGTTTATTTTTCTTGTTATGAACTGCCCTTCCCCTCTGAAATGTACTCTGTACCCTGAGGGTATCACAAATAAATAAATAAATAAATAAATAAATAAATAAATACAGATACAAAGGGCCTTTGATTTTTAAACGCTTTTTGAGAAGGCTTTGGTGGTCTACTGATGCAGTTTACGGCGCAACAGGTAGGCACTGCCATGGAAAAAGACAAAATGCCAAAGGGGAATAGAGTCGAGAACTGGGAATTCATGTTGGCGTCCGATTTCGTGCAGTGTCAAATATTGACTTGCAGTACAAGGCCACATACTTCCGCTGGCTTCATTTTCTGACGCCCGATGCGCCATTTAGCCTGCCAGTGGAGATCAATGCTCACTGTACACCGCGACCCTGTTTAAAGGGACTGAAGCAATTTTTAACCTCTGGCCAGACAAGAACGCCTCTGAGTTGCAGCAGGATAGCGTTAGGCCCATAACAGTAAGAAACCTCGTGGCGCGCAGCTTATCTCAGCTAGGATGTCCTGCGGCGTCGACACACAGTGGGTATTTGCAGACTTGTGACATCCGTCTCCTCGAGGCGTTAGCAGACAGCAACAGTAGCTTGGTTTGGGCTAGTTGGAAACAGTTCTTCGAAAACATAGCGCAAAAAAAAAAAAGGACACGGACGAGACAGAAGTGGACAGGACAGGCGCTAACTTGCAACTTTATTTTCGAAATGCCACCACGTCTAATATATAGGAGCTTCTCTGTCGTCCGTGTCCTTTTTTCGTCCTATGTTTTCGAAGAATTAGCGGACAGGTTGTGCGCTCTGAACCAGCAGCCATTTCCGCTTCTGCAGACTTTTACCAACGCACACTCGTTTTCACTGCTGGCGAAAAGGCTTGGTTATTTATGGATAATGTTTGGAGAACCTGATTACTCTTCTACTACTTTGGCGTAGAATATAGTGCAACTTATTACGCATCGACGAATGCCAGGCGCGGTTGAAGGCGTATCGTAATCCAGCGATAGAGTGCAGGATGCAGAGTGAGAAAAAGAACAGGCTTGCCTAGGAACATTGCCTGCCGCCGCTGCAAGCATACTCGTACCGCCCACAAAGGATTACGCATCCTGGCTGCTGGCGACGCGAGCTCCGGGCGGGCTAGATGAAGTGGCAGGGCCGCAACAAGGAAAACTGTGGGTCCTTGAGATGTTGCCTGTTGTTTCACAAAACAGGCAAGCATTACTGCGCCACTCCGGCGGAAGTGAGCCTCAAAGGTGTTTTGCCCAGGCAAAGCGGATATTAATGCGACAGCATTTAAGTTATAGCGCGACAAAAACTTTCCCGCTTTTCTGTCACGAAATTACATCATTGGTCGAGAGAAATGACGTGATGTCGTGACATCATAAACCTGCCTTGATACGCCACCATGATTGGTCAAGATTGGTCGCGTGGCTTTATGGCGTCATCATAACCGCCACTTGCCTCAAAGCGCGGCACAGCTGCCCACTGACCCACGGATCCATTGCCTTGCTTTCCTCAAAACTAACGGAGGGTTTAATCTGAGAATAAGAAAACACTGGGAACTAGATTGTTTGCTTCGTCCAAGCGGGCTCTGGAGTCCAGGGATTGTGCTCAAGCGGAGAAAGACCGAGTACGCACGTGGGCGTATATACTCTAAAATGGGCCTGTGAGATGCCCAACCGGGCAGTGACCTGCGGAACGTCAAAATAAACTTGCCACTCCAGACATATCGGCCGCTAATGCCAGTCAGCTTTCGCAGATTAATGCGTTCAAGGTGCACTGAAGAGGAATATGAACTCGTCTTTTTGCCGCGGGAACTCGATCTACACGTTCCTAGCAGTCTTAGAAACTTCGACTTATTGCCCTGTGCTGCCGATATCTCTAATTAAATAGAATTAACGTCCGGCTCCCGCCTTTATTTTTTTAATTCTCCCCGTACGATGGCTGGAGTCGACCAACGTGGGGAGTGCCTTGCAGCCAGCTCCGTGGAGGCTTTGCTTTCGCTTTATTTTGTTTTATAGGTTTCCGTGAATAAATAGTTTCATTCGCAGATATTATAGCCGCGAAATAAGCCCACAGAAATAAAAATACTCGCGGACTATTTGCTTCTACGGATTACTGCGTATTACTCCGCCGATGGCAGAGCAGCAAGCCGCCACGGGACTGGGTGGAAAGCACTCCAAGCGTTGGTCGGCTCCGCCCACCGTACGGGGAGAATTAAAAAAATAAAGGCGGGAGCCGAACGTTAACTCGATTTAATTAGGGGAATTGGCCACACAGGGCAATAAGTCGACATTTCTAAGAATGCTCGGAACGTGTAGATTTAGTTCCCGCGGCAAAAAGACGAGTTCAGATTCCTCTTCACAGTACCTTTAAGCCGGTAAATTTAGATATATAATTTTTTTGTTTTCCATCAGTGGGCTTGGCATCGCTCATCGCTTTTGGCGCTTTGCTTTTCGCAGCGTTAAGCTGGTCCCCTTTCCTGTGCTGGGTAGCCCGTTCAGCTTTCCTCGCCCGCCTTCGCTGCTGGACGCGCCGTAGCGCTTGACCAATTCTCTCTTCATCCTTAGCGACGGCCGTCTTGGCTGCCTTTTTACCTCAGTGGGCAACGACATAAAGCTGCCGCTAGCGACGGGGGCCTTGTACGGCTTGACTCACCTGTCTTCATCAAGTGCACAACGAATAGATGAAGGATGGCACTGCGAGGACGACAACTGGGACACCAGAAATTGCTATATACTAATTAGAACACATAGCGCAAGACACAGTTGTAATGACCAAGTGATGTGAGGCGTCGCTAAGCAAAGCTTTATT
Source organism: Amblyomma mixtum (assembly GCF_055824585.1). NCBI lineage: Eukaryota > Metazoa > Arthropoda > Arachnida > Ixodida > Ixodidae > Amblyomma > Amblyomma mixtum. Next base: position 150,038,458 of record NC_143012.1, read on the forward strand.
CGAGTCGACTTTTGTTCTAATCCCATAAGGAGCGCCGTTACGGAAAAGTTTCTGCGTGATACCATTTGGGCGAAAAATTTAGAGAATTTTCTATAGTCTGGAGCTGAGTTTTGATTTAAGTTTTGAGGCTGGCTTCGCGATGGTATTGGGATGAATTCACTGGCAGAGAATTGGACCGAAAAGCGTTTCACGGTTAAATGCAAAAGTATGAAACTAAAACAGAAAACACAAGTATTGCTATATACATCAACATATGAAGCAATTAAGACGCACCGGTTCATCTTCGGTCGATACAAGAAAACAAAGCTGCTAAGGTGACTTAGAGATGCCTCAGCCGCGTGCTGATAGACTGCTAAATAAAGAATTACAGAGCGAGCTATTTTGTATGTGCGTTCTGAATAGGCTTTATCATAGGGATCTTTTCAAAAAGTGGTTTGAAAACATTGTTAGCACTATTGCAACAGGTTGGACATGAACGGACTTTGCCGAAATGACTTTCCAAAAACCGGGATATTTTCAGCTTGAAAAATTTTATCTTCAAATAAGACGGGAGCACGTTCTTCACCAAGCTGAATTTATACGTGGCAAATTTTATGCCTCTGTGATAAAGAGTGAGATTACAATATAGTCTTAAAATTGGTGCAGAAATTGTTCGTCTCCTATAATTCTGCGGTCTCTGGGGAGGGGGGGGGGGGGGGAGGAAAAACAGAAGAGGCAAAGGATTAGGAAGTAGTGCCACGAGAACACTCAACAAGTATTCGGCAATTTCAATAAAACATGGTGCTGGGCTAGTTGGTTATTCATACTAGGTAGGAAGACAGCGCAAAAACGACAATGAGAGGGGAGGACAGGTCCGCTTAAGGAAAGGTGATTTCCGCGTTAAAATGAAATTTATGAACTTTTGTAAGGATTTAAACTTGACGAAATTAGCAAGTGATATTTCCAGTTTCCGAGGAAATTGTCTGGAAGTGTTTTTCACTTCCAAAACGCACAAACCCAGCATTCCTTTCAGAACGATTTTCAGTGAGAATGGCTCGTGGCAGCAATGTGTCAGCCGGTTTCTGTTGAACAAGCTTAGGTTGGTAAATGTGATTGATCCGTTCTTAACGAAGAAGTCTGAAGAAGTTTTAGGGTTTCTCCGGGATCGCCACAACATGAGATATGCCTTCTCTGTCGGTGTTGAGGATTTATTTAAGCGTTCTTTTGTGTCTTGCCCTCCCCTGTGGTTGTCGTTTTTGCGCTGTCTTCCTACCTAGTATTCGGCAATTGACCGCACATAACAGAAAGGGCCAGTGCAAGTGACGCGAGCTTACCTTCAGAGCCAAGTACACAACAGGAGCCACAAGGACCACTACGGCGGCACAAGAATGTTCCGATGCTTTAATGGCTCACGAAAATCAACCACCTCATTTTCATTTATGAAACCCATCAAGAGTTTGCCTGAATGCGTGAAACCGCATAATAGCAGATCAAGTATGCGCTGAAAGAAGTCCTTATTGGTGAGGTAACATGCACAAGACAAAAGAGATGTGCTAGCGGCCTACTGATTTTTGTACGAGAAAGGTCAGCTTCTTTAGGAGAAAAAAATCTCGGTCAACCCCAGACGCAAAACTAAATTCAACAAAACTTACAAAGCAAAAGGCATTGAAAGAAGCAATTTCCATAGCAATCAGCGTCACTGAAGCACCGCTCGCACATTGTAGTTTACCCGTTTTCATGCAATCGGCTTCATTAACCTACCGAGATTTGTAGTTAGCATGCTCGCAGATGATATCGGTTTTATTGAATTCAGGAGAATGCTACAACCTATGTGATCGGAAGCGATTTACGCATACGAGCACGACCACAGAGAATTTGAGGTTTCCTAAGCCTGTGCTGATCCATAGCTCTATTTGACCTTTCTATAAAGGCCGCGTAGTACCCACAGCTTGGACTCAAATGCATCCGAGCGGGGCATAATCTGTGTAGCATGGTTCACGAGGCACTGTTCATTTTACTCGACTGTCCAACCACTGCGAACTATATAATGTAAAGTTTGTTTAGTTTTTTTTTTATAAACTAAGCAACGAAGACGCAGGTCATCCCTTTGTCAGCATTCTTTAAACCACGTGAGAGCCGGTGTACGTACGGGCTAACAGAGAGGTTCTGCGTTTTCATCACTATGCGTTCCTACGCAATTGTGCCCGAGTAATCGTAACCGCAAGACCTGAATATATTAAGTATCTTGCTGCATGGTAGTCGTACAGACAGCAGGGAAAACATCTTGTTCATTCTTCTAATCTGGTCGTGGAAATTAATAGCGACCTCATGAAAGCAGGACTTCTACATAGCCGACGAAAGCCAAGAAATGGCAACTCATCACTTGAGATTTGAATTTGTCGCGCCTCTAAATTAACAGCGGCGTACAGTGCTGTGGAAGATAAATGACATCAGGACTGAGCATACTGAGACCGAGGGCTGCACTGCACACAAATTCCGCAAGTTAACTACAACTCGGGGCTCCAAAACAGTCATAAACCTTCGAACACGAAATGTCAGGGCACGGTAAGAACCCCAGGCGGTAGAAATCAATCTGGAGCCCTACTTTAGGGGGTCTCTTATTTATCCATACGCAGCTTGGAGACATTAAACCCTACATACCATACCATGCCACGCCATACCACATCGTTCCATACCATACCATACCATACCATACCATACCATACCATACCATACCATACCATACCATACCATACCATACCATACCATACCATACCATACCATACCATACCATACCATACCATACCATACCATACCATACCAAACCAAACCATACCATACCATACCGTACCGTACCGTACCGTACCATACCATACCATACCATCAGATACCCTATCAGATATTGAATCGCTCCCTGAAGACCCTGCAGAACAGATGACCGTAATTTTTCAACTGCTCAAAGATGTTCACGCCCGCTCATTACAAAGTTCGAAGGCGCAAACCGAGCTAACAGCAGATATTAAATCCATTAAGGCTGGGCAGAAAAGCATCGAAACAAAAATAACTAATGTTCAGAAGCGTTTAGATGAACTGGAAGAGAAAGGGAAAGTTCTTGACATCTTCAGCCATGAGTTTGCAGGCATGCAAGAATCTATCGAAAGCTTAACTTCACAAAATCTCTTCTTACAAAAACGCCTAGATGATATGGAGGACAGATCGCGCCGAGATAATTTGATTTTTCATGGACTAACAGATTCATCGGAAACTTGGCAAGAAACAGAAAGCACACTGACCAATGCACTAACGAAGGTACTTGACTCGTTACCAAACGACCCATTCCAGCGTGTTCATCGTTTAGGCATCTTTTCCGCTAACAAATGCAGACCCATCATTGCCAAATTTACTAACTACAAAGTGAAAGAGTTAATCCTATCTCATCGTAATGATTTCAAGGAACACAAAATATCAATAAGCGAAGATTTCTCACCCGCTACTCGAACTGCGAGACGGAAACTAACCGAATTTGGAATCGGCTATCCGGGATCACCCAAATTTCGCCTTCGCTACAACAAGCTACTCATACGCGGCAAATGCTTCATGTACAATCCATCCAACGACTCAGTTGATGAAATCGAGCTGTCATCTGAACACGCGCCCCAAGGATCACACGCTTCGCCACTTGTTGCGTCCTAGGGGCGCGAGAGGGGCAGTGGTCATTCATCACTATCTGATGTTACGATTCTGTACACTAACATCAGAAGTATCTTGAACAAGAAAACACCTCTTTTATCTGCTATCGACACCTGTTCTGCACATATAATCGCACTTACTGAAACTTGGCTATCACATCAAATCCACGATAACGAAATCTTTCACAACGCACCTCTTCAAAATATATCGCAATGACCGAACTATTCAGCGAGGAGGCGGCGTACTCCTTGCTATTTCGAAAGACATACCGTCATCATGCATCTACACTAATAGCGTCTTGGAAACTGTATGGGCATCAGTTACTTTACACCATCAGGAAATAATATTCGGCGTATGCTATCGCCCTCCTTCTTCTTTGCGCTCGTTTATTAACGAGCTTCACGACGAGCTTAACATAATACACACTAGATTTCCATCGGCTTCCTTGTTCTTGCTAGGTGATTTTAACTTTCCCAATATTTCTTGGTATACCCAGCCTCCCACCCTTTCTCAATTTTCATCCGATGCCAGTGATTTTCTAGATTTATGCTCCGTTTTTTCATTTACCCAATTAGTCACTAATGCTACCAGAATCTCTGTCAACACTGCCAACACTTTAGATTTGATCCTAACCAATCGAGCCGACTTTGCTTCCGCCATCACCTATTTACCTAATATAAGTGATCACTCTTTGCTTGTTTTCAGCATTAATGCTGCCTGTCCTAAACCTGCAAGAAAGAAAAAGACCATACTAGATTATATTAGAGCAGACTTCGATGCCATTAACACTGAATTATCAGTGTTTTCTGAAAACTTCCTGAAAAACTTTGACGATCGCTCTGTGCAAACTAACTGGGATATGTTTACGGCCAAAGTTCACGAACTAACTCAGAAATATATTCCAAGACGCACCATCACTTCTAATCCTCAAGCCCCATGGTACACCGCCCATATAAGACGCCTATCTAACAGAAAAAAGCGCCGATATCGCATAGCTAGGCTATCACCGTGTAACACACACTGGGACGCATACAAGACTGCCGCTGATGCCTATACTACTGCACTTAAGCATGCAAAAGATAACTTCCTTTCCAACACGTTACCATCCATGCTATCTACTAACATTAAAAAATTTTGGCGCGTCATCAACCCACATACCGAAGAATCTATTAACTTAACTGACGTGTCAGGGGACCCTATTCCGGCTCATTTATGCGCATCAGAACTTAACAAAACCTTTATTCAGAACTTCTCGCGCACATCAAACAGCACACATCCCGTTCCACTCCGGTATAATTACCCTGCTATGCCTCAAATTTTCATCGATACATCTGGTGTTGCTAAACTTTTGATGCCCTAAAACTTCATTCATCGCCCGGTTTTGACTGCATTCATGCTAAATTTTTAAAAAATACAATTGCCTCTAGCTCCTTAATACTAACAAAGATTTTTCAGCACACTCTCGATAATTCCATTCTGCCAACACAATGGAAAGTCGGGAAGGTGGTTCCATTATTCAAATCAGGAAATCGAACCTCCCCTACAAATTATCGCCCCATCTCGCTTACTAGTACTTGTTGCAAACTATTAGAACACGTCATTTTCACTAACCTTGTGAACTTTCTCGAGTCTAATTCCTTTTTTACACCCGCACAGCACGGCTTTCGGAAGTCATTTTCTTGCGAAACCCAACTTGCCAGCTTCACTATCAAACTTCATCATATTTTAGATCGCGCATAAGAAGCTGACTGCATTTTCCTTGATTATTCTAAGGCATTCGACAAGGTATGTCACCGCTTATTATTTTTAAAGCTAAACCAATTGAATATCGACTACAACGCTCTGAAATGGATTGAATATTTTCTTCTTAACCGATCGCAGTTCGTTTCCGCTAATAATTTTAACTCACCTTTCAGCGAAGTTTACTCGGGCGGGCCACAAGGATCCGTGCTCGGACCCCTTTTATTTCTTATTTACATCAACGACCTCCCTTCCATTGTATCATCTAACATTCTTTTGTTTGCTGACGACTGTGTTGTTTTCCGCGAAATAAAATCCCCCGACGATGCTAACTTTCTTCAGCGTGATCTCTCTAATATTTCTCTTTGGTGTAATGAATGGCTTATGGAACTTAACACTAATAAGTGCAAAATTATGCGAATATCAAGAAGTGCCAACGCTCCGCCTGTGTACTACCTAAATAACGTTCCCTTAGAAGCGGTTACTTCATATAAATACCTGGGTGTTCATATTTCTGCTGACCTTAACTGGAAGCGCCATATTGAGTACATTGCTAACAAAGCTAACCGCATGTTGGGCTATGTCCGCCGTAACTTTTCCAGAACTCCGTCTTCCTTAAAATTATTGCTTTATAAAACACTAATACGTCCTAAACTGGAATACACCGCCGCCATATGGGATCCCCATCATGATAAACTGATAACTTTGCTTGAGCTAGTTCAAAATAACGCTGCACGCTTTATCCTGTCCAACTTTAACCGTACCGCAAGTGTAACAAGCATGAAAGCTAACCTTTCTTTGCCTCTTTTAGCATCCCGCCGGCAGACAATTCGTTTGAGCCTCTTTCATAAACTATACCATCATCCCATGCTACATGATGCCCTCATTTCCTCCCCCAGATACGTGTCAAACCGCATTGATCATCGTCACAAAGTTGGCATTGAAACGTGTAACACTGTAACTTCATTTCACTCTTTCTTGCCTCGTACATCACGCGAATGGAACCGCCTTCCCGCAGATATCGTCGACATAAGTGATAACCAGCATTTTCGTTCTGCACTAGCTAACATTGTATAACAGGAATATAATCTTTGTTTTGTATCATGTATTGCATCTGTTTATATATCTTCATGTTTTGTAACCACTCCCCTCTTTAATACCTTTGGCCTTGAGGGTTCAATAAATGAAATGAAATGAAATACCATACCATACCATACCATACCATACCATACCATACCATACCATACCATACCATACCATACCATACCATACCATAGCATAGCATATCATAGCATAGCATAGCATAGCATAGCATAGCATAGCATAGCATAGCATGGAATAGCATAGCATGCCATGCAGTGCCATACTGCACCATACTACACCATACAACACCATGCCATGTCATACCATACCACACCACACCTTACCATGCCATCTACCAAATAACCACCATCATCATCAACAGCTTGATGACGCTCACTTCAGGGCAATGGCCTCGTCCATGTCTCTCCACTTAACTTTGTCCTTTGCCAGCCGCGGCCACCATATCCTCACAAACTTCTTAATCTCATCCATCCACCTAACTTTCTGCTTTCCTATAAAACTATATAAAGCCTATAGTAGATATGATTTTTGGCGAGAGCATAATTGCAATCAACAGTCCAGCTAGACTGCTACAAAAGAAAGCTGTGCAGCTTACTGAAATCATTGTAGTTTTAAGATAAATTTGTTCCAGGTGTAAGAATTAAGCCCTGTGCAGTAACAGGACTGGGGAAATTGCTTTATGATGCAAATTATAAAAATTTTTCGACTGTAGTTGACATCACTGTTCTGTTAAGCTGTCAGTGTGGGTTTAGTTTGCCGCTTGCTAGCTGTGCTGGCAATCTGCAACGATGGCATAGAGTTAGAGCATCCACTTCGCGTTCAAAAGGATTGGGGTTCGAATCATGATGCCGCGAAATTCTCCAGAGGTTTGAAAAAAGAAACTGCGTGTTCGCTGAAACTGCCTACAGGTGCGGCCTGATCTCAGTGATCAGAACGCACTCCCTCACCAGAGCAGGATTTGGCCACCCTGCTTGGCCACAATCTTCTGTGAAGAAACTAATTAATCTAGCAAATGGGCTTCTGCAGACACTGTTTTTTCCCACTGGCACGTTGGCTTCTCGCTTCGAACTCATTCTTCAAGCATATTGGTCAAAAAATTCATTTTTGGTATCGTCCTTTCACCTTCTTAAAAATGTCGTCACGTGCTCAGATTGAATTTCACGGAAAGGCGCATTTCTCATAGCTTAACCTTCGCTGCAACAACCTTAACAAACCTGAATTACTTCCACGCGGCCACTAACGCTTTTCCGGAAAAGAGAGTTTCCTACAAATGACAAACCAGCTCTCTTTATGCGAAAAAAGAGCTCTTGGTCTTTTCGAACACTAGAATTTCACAAAGGAAGCATAGCCCACTTTGGGTGCCATCAATCAACACTACGTCGTTATATCAGACGCTCACTCAGCCACTAATCTTTGCCAGTTTTCTTTCTGCACGAGCCGAGAAACCCACTTGGAAAAGGTAAGCTTTGCTTGTTTCATATTTAAAGGGCCACGGACCACCCCAGCTCAGCAGACACTCTCTACCTCTCTTTCAGCGAGCCTCCTCTCCTTCCACTCCCTCCTCGAAATTTTTCTCTCCCGCTCCTCGTCGAGTAGGCTCGGCAAGGCAAAATCACCCCTTCCTTCTCCGGTGTAAGCCGGAGGCGTGGTGTCTGTGGAGTGCGTCACAGGGCGACGTCATGGCCCCGCCTTCAATAGAATTCTTTTCTTGGTTTTTGCATTTTCTCCGCACACTGAACGATCGAGAGGCGCGATCGGCTCGACCACCTAGACTTGTTAGCGAGCGCATCCTTTCATACATCTGTTTGTCATTCCCAGTTAACGAGCCACCTTTTCATTTTCTTTTAGGCCTCCCCACCGTTTCACGAGCGGAGGGGCGGAAGTCGGTTGTGTTCGAAACACACGGCGAAGCGCGGACCCGGCAACCGCCCGTTTGCTTTTCTCCATGCGTGTTTGTGTTCTGTGTGTTTGTGTCTTTTCTCCGCTCCAAAGCATATGTCATTCATTGGAGTCAAGGCGTACGCAAGATGCACGAAAGATAAGCGGTATGTGTGCGGAGCGGTAAAGTGGGCGAGCGAGGGAAAGGCTCTGCTGCACTACTAATTAAAACCTTGTTTTGGGGGGCTCGCATAGAAGAAAAGAAACTGAGAAGGGAGCGCGCACGCAGAGCGTCTCGTGACGGGATCACGGCGGGGGGGGGGGGGGGGGGGGGAGGGGGGGGGGCGAGCCAACTCCCTCAGTTTTACTGTTTTTTTACTTTTTATGGCTAGGGTTCAAGGCTGTCGCCGCACGCTCCCTCCGCAGTTTTTTTTTTTTTGTTCCTTCATGCGGGTTTGTAGGCATGAGCCAGAACAGAAGGCGCTGCGGAAAGCGTTGTGCAGACGACGCGACGCCAAGGCTACGCCCAACCTTCTCCCGTCAGTCAGAACGATGCACCAATGGAGTGCCTTTAGCGAAAGTAGCCCCCCCTGACGTCAGCGGGGTGCAGAGAAGTGGGCCGGGCCCGTTTTTGAAGGAAGGAAAGAACGAACGGGCTTTGATTTGAATTTTCGCAGCTTTTCGGGGCGCGCATGGCTCTAGTATTTTGCAGAGGTTATCTTCGATGCCTCATCTATGCAGTGGGCTTGTTTTTCAAAAATGTGCGGACCCTGGTCAGTGGCCCTTTAAGGTTTTGGCGCGCTGTACTTAAACCAGCGCCATAAAGATGAAAATCAAACTAGCCACCATTGCAGCATTGCTTTTCTTGTTTGCTCAGTTCCGATTGAAAGCAAAACTTGGGACCTAGGTCAAGGGTCTGATAGCGCCTCTCAGGAGTAACCGTATTCTTAGCCACCTTCACAGTATGCGGCGTACGCTCTCCTGTCGGCAGATCAGAACAGCCAGAATTCCAAACTAACTTTCTGTGCTGATTGGGCAAAGGCGGCCGCCAAGCGCCATACCACACCTGCTAACGCACCAGTCATTAACATGTTTAATTCGTTCGAAGTAAGTAATGGCTGCTCTTCCGAGTTTGATAAAAGCATTATGTTCAAGCATGCTAACTAGGGCACACGGCAGATCTGTGAAGCCGGTCACAACAAAAATTATGAAGGCAAGTGTGCAATCTGTGGCGCTTATAGCTAAGAAAATTTCTGTTGAGAATTTTTTGTTCTTTTTAGTTCAGGGATAAACTTTTATGCAAAAGCTACTGTTTTATTGAACGTAAATCAGTTTGGAGTCAGCGGGCGTCCAGTGTTCTTTCTTTTTGTCGTTTCTTCTCTTTTTTGACAATGTGGTACTGACTCGCTTGGCGCTAAGCATCTTGGTGCTAAGCATGTTTTGTTTCTTTATTGATTATATTAAACTCTAAGCTCCCTTTCGCTTGTGTAAATATATTGATCGAAATTGCCCTGCTTCTGGGAGCACCTCAGTGTCGTAGTTCGTCCGTTTATGCAAAGAGGCAAGCAAACAAAGAAAAAAACTATGGCCAAACTTTACTACGGATTAGATAAAGCAGTTGTCGAGAGCCGTCATGTTCCTCGATTTCCTCTCCCTTCTCCAATTATTTTTTGTTGCTGCTAGCCTTTAAAAATACGGCGCATACCCACACTGGGGGATCGGCCAAGAATGAGGGGGACGAGGTTGCAATTCACGTGCACGCAAAAATGGCAAATGTAAAGCACGCCGGTGAGAAACACCGGTGGATTCTACCTCAACTAGGGCATGGACTGAAAAGGAATAAGGGTTTGGATGAAAAAGAGAGAGAGAGAATAAAAGAAGGAATAATTTATTGACAAAAAATAACACATAGAAAAGAAACTATTCTGTTATCGTCTTTTCTTCTTCTGCTTCTCTCACTTATTCTTTCTCTTGGGTTCACTTGGCTCATGTTTTCGTCTTTCTTCTCTTCTTGCTTTCCATCTTGGCTTCTGTCTTATTCTCAGGGACTTCTTCCTTTCTCTTTTTCTGCCGCCTTTTCTCTGCACCTTATTCTCTCTCTTGGCTGTGCTTGGCTTCGCTGACGACTTTGGCTTGCTGACTCACTCAGGAGATGAACTGCAAAGCATGATCAATGTGTTAGGCAGGCAGATCAGAACGGTGGACCTAAAAATTAACATGCAGAAAACGAAAGTATTGTTCAACAGTTTAGCAAGGGACAGCAGTTCGCAATTGGTAGCGAGGTGCTGGGAGTAGTAAGAGAATATGTCTACTTAAGTTATACGTAGTGACAGCCGATTGGAATCACGAGAAGGAAATAACTAGAAGAATAAGAGCGCATATGGCAGGTTCTCTAATGGCAGTTTACCAGTATCCCTAAACAGAAAAGTATGCAACAGCTGTATCTTACCGGTACTCACCTATGGGGCAGAAACGTGGAGGCTAACAAAGAGGGTTCAGCTTAAGTTAAGAACAACGCAACGAGCTATGAAGCTAAAAGATAAGTACAGCGTTAACAGAGAGAAAGAGAAAAAACGGGTGAGGGAACAAACGCAGGTTAATGACATTGTAGTCGAAATCAAGAGGAAGAAATGGCCTTGGGCAGGGCATGTCCGCTGGATCTTAACGGTAACAGAGTGGATTCCAAGACAAGGCAAACGTAGCAGGGGGCGGCAGAAAGTTAGGTGGGCGGATGAGATTAAGAACTTTGCGGGGATACGGAGGCCGCAGCTGGCACAGGACAGGGTTAGTTGGAGAGACATGGAAGAGGCCTTTGCCCTGCAATGAGCGTAATCAGGCTGATGACGATGATGACTAAGGGAAACCGCACTATTTTATCCCAGCCTCATATTTCACTCAACACAAAACAAGTAGGTGCTCGTCCTTCGCAAATTTCAAATGCATTTTTCCACCTAAATAATACTCTGCAACTGCAGATGACGAGACACAGCTCTCTGTACCAGCTGTGGGAAGATGAGGGCAGACACAGAACATATTCTGTGTTTATTTAACACTGCCATTACCTTTCCTTCTTTCTCTTACCGCCCCCCTCCTTCCTGGAGTGCTTGGCTTCATTCTGGCTCGGCATACGATCAATGGGTCTTAGCAAAGCAAGCGGTCTTTTCCACTGAGCCATACTGCTGGCGTTGAAAATAAATTTTCCTCCTCTTCCTTAGTTACGTGGCCCTTCGGCATGGGGTCCCAGTAAAGGTTCACTGCATAAATAAAAAAAAGTAATGCATGAATGAGTGCATAATGAAACCTGTCGCGAGCCTCACCACCGTGTCGCGCTGGCCGGCGCGGGACGGCGAATCGGCGTTCGCTACCACACCGGATAGCATGCGTCCGCTGCCACTCTATATTAAACGTACACTTGATTGGAATACTCGAATATATTCATTATAATCTTTTATCGTTTCTAAGAAATTTAGTCGACAGTCGCTATGCGTGAGTTCTCGAGGACCGGCTTCCCTGCAGGCTTCCTGTGCGAGATAATTAATGAAGAGCTGGCGTAAAATTCGCCAGACCCGATAACGGGTCTGGCGAATTTTACGCTGCACTCTCCATAATGCGGGCCGGTAGAGCAGGCATCCGCCTGTTTGGGAGGTTTCGGCGTTTTATGTCATTCCAGGAAAAAAATTGGAGGGTGCACGTAAGTTCCGCCTTAAGGGTATGAAGCGATAGCTTAATAGATAAATGCCACCCGGCTGCAAAAAGTTCCATGATGCAATAACCTCATAGAGCCTTCATCATAGAATATCATATAATTTGTCAAAGAATATCATACAATATGTAGGGTATTCTATCACATATCTCTATGATGACTGTATGATTTTGCAGAAATGTATGACATTTGGATGATAATTTTCTATTAATTGTATGATAATTCTATGATATTTGTATGACAAACTGCGTGAGTTTATTGCATCATACAACTTTTTTCAGCACGGCAATAGATGCAGAATTGGTCATTCTCTACTAATCAAGCTCTCTGGGAGTCCTCATACCACTCCTGGCGCAGTGGTGCGGCGGTTAAGCAAATGCGCCACTGCCCAGCGATGGGGCTTGTGCGACCAAGTTTGCTCTTGCCGAGCTACCTCTAGCCATGAATCTGTAATTAAACTGCCACCAGCCTCGGTGCGCAGTTTGCTCACTATCCGATGGGCATGTTTGGTGACGCCTTAAGGTCACGTGACCTATAGGTGGCCGCCAGCCTCTTAGGTTGCTTCTCTGGGGATTTTTCGTGGATTTTTCGCTCACGGTCATCAACGCCAACGAGAACGCCAGATTTTCTGCGATACCAGCTCCTTAAGGCTGTAGGATTAGCAGCCCATTCTTATTTCCTTGGTTTTCATTGGCCACGCAAGGCGGCGACTTTCGATATCCATCCGCGATTGGTCTGCAGTAAGGAATATTACTGCAATATAAAAACAAAAAGCAATGCGATAAGCTATGCGCGAGGACAGCAGGCGGCAATCAACATACGTGCTTGCGCTCATTTAGGCCCTCACCAACGTTTGCGCAAACACTTATGGCAGTAGGTGGGTATTCCTGTCGCTTTTACGGGATTGCCATGATCATAGCAACTTGTGAAGGGAAGTCCTGAGATACTGGGGCAGGATTCGGGAAGAATGCTTCATGCGAGCTTTTTCTGCTTCAGCGCTATTTCTTCCGCTACCGTTAGTTCCCGCGTTGTTCGTTTGTGTGTTACCCGTCACTCGTCTTCAATGCTAGTGTCCTCCTACCAGGGCCCTCCTCCTCCTGCGCGTGGGCCGCATGTTGACGATGTCAAAACGTAGTCGCCTTTCCGGGGCCCGAGCCTACCCCGACCGCAGTGGCGAAGGGGTCGCATCGGAGGAAACATTACACGTGTTTCACCCCGAGCACGCAACCGGAGGTGGCGTAGCGGGAAATACACGCGAAGGAAGGTCGAGCGAGGCTGGGCACGCGTCGCTCCACACCGTTGCTCATTGTGTCAACCCCGCTTGTCTATCCTAGTGGCTTTGTGCGGTGAGGAAAAAGCGCGGGTTTTATTGAATATACGGACTATTAAAAGAAGTCAGCCCGTCAGCACCCGTACCGCGAGCCATAAGCCCGCGAGGGATCAGCGGGTGCTGGAAAGGAGGTTGAAACCGGAGAGCGTCGAAGCAATCGCGCTTACGGCGATATTGTCTGTCAGGGGAGCGCAGAAGAGCGTGCCACTCAGCGAAAAACAAAACAGGGTCGTTCGCGCCATCCAGCTCGTTGCCGGCAACCAAAATGATGGGTGGTGTGCGCGCGAGGCGAGCGAGCCGCCTGCGGCGCTGCCGTATTTATATTCGCTCTGACAAAGTAAACCCACTCCGAGGTGGAGGACGTTGGAGGCCTTGACCGCAGGAGCGAACGAGGGGGCTGAAAAGTGAGGAGCGGACAACAAATCACGCAGTAGACGACGGCTGCGGCCTTGAGGCGCGAAGCGGTCGTCCGCTGCCAAAGCGAAAGACAAAACGGGCGAGGAGGCATTGGCGCGTGTCGGTGGTGGTGCATCGTGAGTGCAGGCCGTAGACCTGGGAAAATCCCGGCGCCTAATTTTGTGGTCGCCTGACCTTCCTGCAACCCGCACTCCCCCCAACTCCCCCACTTGACCTTCTGCCGCAGCGGTGCCACATTGGGTAGCAGCCGTGCTGACATAAGCGGGGCGAGTGCGAGTGGCATGTTATATAAGTGCTGGGGTGGCAAACTCCCACCGAGCCGTTGCCGGAACAGACTTCCTTCCGTTTCGCAGGTAAGCATCTTGTGCTGTGAGCGCAAACACCGCGCAGCTCCGGGACCGAGCCGCGGCGGTGGTGACCCGCATCGCTTGGCAGCCTCGGCAGGAGACCCCGAGCGACCCTGGGAGAGTAATCGCGAGATTCTTCGGCTGATAAGAAAGACACGTGCGGAGTTGGTGTAGCGCCAGACTTTCGAGGCGGAGCAATTATTCTAATAGACGGCGGTTGCACGATAGTAACTTGAGATGATGACATGCCCCCAGGCAGATTCTGTGTACGAAGCTTCGCTTGGGTCTTATTGAGGAACACGCAGCTGCCATCACATTTCTAATACATTTGCTCGCAACGTCTGAGTTTTAAACGGGAAATGACTAACCGTATGATTACGCCTTGCTACTAGGGACCTTGATGAAGAAGATAAAAATAAAGGTGTTATAGAGCAAAGGACGGTTGCCAGCGTTATCAGCTGCCTTTTAACGCTCTTGTGTTGACACTTCGTTATCAAATGTGCGCATGACTTTTTCCGTAAGGGCACCGAAGATCAGGAAAATCCCAACGAAAACAAAGGCCACGCTTTAGGCTTAGAAAACTTCTGCGCATAGTCAACGATGCTTTGATGCTGCGTGCACTGGGCCGCAAATAAGTTGGGTAACCAGCATTATGCGACGATGTTTCCTTTGACAAACTGCTCTGCTAATATGGTTTTTCGAAACTGCATTCCTTTCGGAACTGCTCCGCAGCTTTGTGTTACTCATGTAGGCATAGTCAGAGTAAGAGCAGCTACGCCAGGCCCGCTGAGCAGTTATGCATGCACGTCATTTAGCGCTAGAATGATCCAAAAGGTCGCTCTATGTCTATTTTTGTTATGTATTATCTATTTTTGCCGCCACACATAATTATAATTGAGTAACACAAGTTTACATACATAGTGGCTTCGTCTGCGGACAGGGCGTGCACCAATAGAAGGGCGAGCCATCAATCAATCACGTGATCACAACTCTCCCCAGTGGTCAAAGCAGAAAAGCGGATCGCAACGCAGATGCATACGTTCTGTTAAGAGCGTTTGAACAGTCACTGTCGACCGTCATATTAATTCGAGTTTAATGGTGCTGAAGAGGTGTACACTGTTAGAAATCAAGACTGGGTAGAAGGAGAGAAAAAAATTATGCGCAGAGCGCAGAGAGCAAAAACAAACAAAGGCGGTGTCAGTGTGTTCGGTCGCTTGTCCTGAGTATGCTTACCCTGAGCGCCAAATGTGTTGCTGGTCGTAGCAGCAACACATTTTAGCAGGGAGGTGGATAACGCTTTATTTTGACACGGAGAATGCGAATTTCTTCCCCGATGCATGAAGACGAGTGTGCCATTAAAAAAAAACATAAAATCATGTGTTGCCCCTTTTTTTCAGCACCCACTTGAAAGCAGACATGCTGAAGAACGTCCTCATCGCTGCCCTTCTGCTGGCAGCGGTCTTCTGCATTGCTTCGGCCCAGTTTGGCTTCGGCCGTGGATTTTATGGAGGTCGTGGATTCTATGGAGGTCGTGGATTCTACGGAGGCCGTGGCTTTTATGGAGGCCGTGGATTTTACGGAGGATACGGAGGATACGGGCGGGGCTTTGGCTACGGCAGGGGATTCTACGGCTGAGTAACAAAGCTTCCTCGGTCCTGTGAGTTGTCTACACATTTTTCAATTAAAAACTTGTGTGAATTTGCACGTCAGTCAAGGGTTCCCGGAGATTTTTTTAGAAACAGCCTGAAATGTTGACTTGCTCACTCAGAGTGTGCTACCGTTCCCCGAGGAAACTGACCGCGCGGGGATCGTTCCTCTGCCGTTTTGAAGCCGTCGCCGAGAGCACGGGTCGATTCGAGCAACAGTTGTGAAGTGTTACCGCAGCAGTGGCCTCGAGCGGTTTCAAGATCCGCTTCGTACACGGCAGGTGCAGGGTTCAATCTCTAGTTCCGCTGGGTATCCACCAGGTTCATAATAGGTACGAGGTTTCCCCTGGCCTGGTGCGCGACTCCTTTGGGGTGAAATTCTTGGAGATTGTGGGTTTTTGATTCCACCTTGTGTGAATGAAAAATACCTTGTGCCTCGGTGCTCTTCGGCCAGTATGCCTTTGCGCCAATAGGATCCATCTTCATCACACGCAACAACTGTTAATAGATACGCGTGTGGTCCATCGGGGAACATATGGAAAACAATGCTTCCATGGTCATTAGGCTGATTGAAAGCTATTATTTAATGCTTGCCAGGAAAAGAAAACGTATACCGTAAGCTCGTTTGGTCATAAATTTATAAAGTAATTTAAAAGGGTATTCAAGAAAAAAATCAAATACTCGCATGAGATTGTAAGTTCAGAACAGGAAAGTTGTGTAATTTCAGAAGAATGATGATAATATTATTCATGTTCGCTTCACAAAAGCGTTAATTCATGCTCGAGAAATACGAAACAACTTGTAAGATGAAATAGTATGCTTGATAACTTGTTGCTTGAAGAAAAAAAAACGATGCTGGTTGATAATTGAAGAATGCAAGAACATAACGTTCCATCACCGGAGGAAGTATGAAACGCGGGAAGTGTGTTTCTTTTTTTCTTTCGGACACCCAGAGATTGAACTTAGTTTATGCGACTGAGGCTCGCGCTCGCCGGTAAAAGAGAGGTATATGTTGTTGTTAGCCTTTCAGTGGAATATCGGAAACATTTGCACAAGAGTTTGCTTCTTCATTGTCTTCTCCAAGAAGAAAGAACGCGTCAATGATGTTTATTGGCCTTCTCAGCCGAAGGAACGCAAGAATGGTAAACTATAAATCGCTGTTTTAGAGCATGGCGTTGCTGACATGTTTAGTTTATCATCAGGATCGGAATATGGGTCTCAACATTGTGTATGAGGTACTCGTTTTGTGGCTGCATTCATTAACAACGTAATTTCTTAGCCAACAGTTAACATAAAACCCAGTGTTCAGAACAAGGACTCAGCGGAAAAGAGCCGGACGGCGTCGCTTACTTTCTTATTAAATCCTGTGTTAACGGCAATCGTGCCGATATGCAACTTCAGCGTTTCCAGGCTTTCATTCGGCGATAACAGGTGGCTCGAGCCTTATGTCAAACAAAGCTACCGGAATTCTTTACCTGTCACAACCCACTTATTCAAGGCAGCTTATGATGTTATTGACCAAAGCCTAATAAGATGTATATCAGCTGCTTTCGAAGAGTATTTCTTGGATGTGCACATTGTCGTCTATGCTTATCCTTGCATATGATTTTGTTTCAGGTGCAAAGTCCCTCATGTTCCCTCAAGCATTATTCCTACCACGGCGATATTTGACTTCGCAATAAAAGCAGCTCCACTTTTTACCCTTTCGTTGTTGGTTTTAACTTGTGCGTATGAGCTTTCCCGTGTCCACGGGATGAATGGGCGAAAGGATCATGGATCAGTTCTACTTGCAGTTTACATGACGACTGCTAAACTGCAGCGATGTTGCATCTTACGTTCGATACACAAAAAAGTAAACAAACGGGGAAAAATTGCACAGATTTCCGTAACACCGGTTTTCTCCTCTGTTAGATAAGAAACAGACTCTACTGACTAGCCACACTGTTTTTAATGAAAATAACGCGCAGTGACGTCATCTGTGTGGGCTTTGCACTGTATGTCAAGGACAATCCCGGAAGGCTACGCGTGTTTGAATGGGCACACAGAGTGGCACATACATTACAATGTAATAAAACAGTCACATTATCTTTTGATCGTGTTCCCCTAATACAACCCGTGCCCTTGAATCCCCTTCAACAAACTAGCATCCGTAGTTGCATCGCTAGGAATATATTTATTCCTGGGCTGGAACGTATAAATGCAGCCAGTTTGAACATGCTGCTGCAAAAAAGAGCAATCATATTACCACACAGTACGATCTTATAGATCGAACTAGAAGCAGAGCCTCTCTTGTGGGTGCAATGTGCTTCTAGAGGTGTCATTACATCTTTGCCTTTACGCAGTAGTTCAATCTCTTGAAACTGCGGCTCACACATGCCGGCGACGCCACTCCTTCGCCGCCAGGTGTCTGTCACGTTCTTCCCGCCACACAGACACACGAGTCGCTTGCAAGGCTTCACCGCCCAGAGGGCCCTAGGACGACGCTTTTTTCAGCCACCGTTCGCTGCTAAGCGCCGTTCTGTCCTCAGCGCGTGGGCTGAGTGAGCTGCACGGCTCACTGCACCCTTATTCATCAAGCAACTGTTTCTATGTGCAAAAATCTTATGCCGCCGCTACTGATGTGATAGACACTGAAAAGAGAAGGCAGACGGCGCTATCAAAATGATACTACAGTTTTCGGAGTCTCATTAAGTTAGGAAAAGGAACATTCGCACGAATACTCTCGCATTTTTTCCTGCAGGTGATAGAATACGTGAATGACAGGAGTTCATTCCACTAAAAAAAGGTTGACACAGAGAACAACGATGATGTGAGTGTGTGAAAAAAAAGAAGTGCTGATACAAAACATTACATACCTGAGTGTAGAACGTACAAAACGATTCCAAGGCAGAACAGTCTGCCCTTTGAGCCAGAACTGCAATATGTTGTGCAAACTACGTGTTCAAGAAGCGAAATATGGGAATTCCTCTGGGCTTGAATATGTGCTACGACGAAAAAGCAAAATAGTTACCATCGGCGCTCAGTTGAAAATCGAATTATTCGAGCACCTAGAAGGTATTTGAAGTTTATTTTACTTAGCCGCTTTCCTTCGAGCCTTGAAGGAAAACCGACATGTTTATGCATTCTTAGTGAAGGGGAAGTTATCATGTATTAGCAGAGGTTGAGTTGAGTTGAGTTTAGTTGTTGTATGCTACAGGTGGAATTTAGCAAGGTCGAAGTAGGTTGCCTCCCGCTCGCGCACTCGGACCGCTTGGGCCCGATTTGAGGCGACTCTCCGCGGAGGTGGTGACTAGGTAACTGGTGGACCAATTCGAGATCCATGTTGAATGCCGGAAGGCATGCGCAAGCCGGGAAGCGTAATCCCAGCGGTACTCCACCAGCATGCAGCTTACAGGATAAAGCAGGAGCCATTTAAACCCCAAAAAACTACAGAGAATGTTTACTTCATTCGAATCGGAGTGAAAGCACGGATTTTGCTGCTACGTGGCAGATGACGGTGAGCAGGCAGCGCCGCGGCGCGGAGCAGACGGATTTTGATGACGACGACGACGCTCTTCAATGCGCAGCGCGAGAGTGTGGCGCAGTTTAACACGAGGCGTGTTGGCTGCTGCGATAGCCTAGTGGTCTCACTGAGCGGCCCTTAAAGGAGATCTCTTCGCACAGCCGCAGGTTAGACACCCTGTCATGGATAATGATTCAGTTTCTTTCGCTCTTTTTCATGGTTTTGCCTCCAGCTCAGCTTAAGGTCAAAACTAGGCACCCGGAGACCGAAGCACGAGGTCTCGTAGTGAAGCTTTCGCTTCAAAAGCGGCTCGGGGCCCCAAGTGGTACGAGGGCACTGGCTGGTGGCAACCAACTTGGAACTCTAATAATGTATGCATCACTTCTACTTTTACTGAGCATGCATTAATATGCATAGGTATACAAGCGATGGCTTTGCGGAAAAGTTTATATCCTCTGCAATGCAAGAAATAAAAAAGTAGAAGCAAGGAGCGAAGAAGTACATGCAAAACGTAAAATATGAGGGCTTTGCATGTATCGAGAAGTGTTAAACGGCTGCAGCATTTTCCAGATTTGTGTGCGGTGCGGTGTTCGAAAATCAACGGCTGAAGGATGGCCACCGTGGCCCCTTTGTAACGGCAGGACAGACGAGCCGTACAACGATCTGCAGGCCTCGGATGCAGGCGTGCAAAAGCTGAGCGCAGCAACAGCAGCAGAAGGAAAATGAGCTGCTCGCGTAGTATACGCGGTAAGCAGCGCCGCCAGTGCGATGGGCGTTCCTTCGGTCCTTGAGACTCGCACGCCGGGAGAATGCGTGTCGATAGGAGTGGGTGGCATCGCCATTGGCCCGAGACACACGAGGCGATCCTTGCGCCCCTGTCCACAGTGGTGAACGCATGTAACTAGCCATTCGGAGCGCCATTTCGGTCTAGAGGAACAAAGGGTGCGGTCACAAGCACGGCTCTCCGTCGGCCGGACACGAAAGCCACAGCTGAGCTCGAAGCCTGCTCTGAGGAATGGCTCGACTGTGGTTCGGTGGAACAGGGTGAAAGGTTGTGGTGATTCAACGTGGGGATGATGCTTCTTCAACATCGCCAGTGGTGCAAGCAACTGGATGTGTAATTGGAAAATGGATGGCGGCAAAGGTGTAGATTACTGTAGTGTAAGCGAGGTAGGTCACGCGAAGTCTTCGTTCATTACGACAATGACTGTCACAAGTGGCCATGTTTAAACATCCGTTGCGCTTTATCTAAACATTATTACTTGAAGATCGCTCAGAACCACAGGTTTCATAACGGAATCTGGCTATCTATGCTTGCTCGCGTGGAACAGGAAAATTGGCTGCGGATTAGTCATTTTAGAAGACCCGAGTGGTAGTGTTTGCGCCTAAAATAATCTGAGTGATCGAATATACAAGTCTTACTCCTCTAGCAGAAGCAAGCTTTCCGAGTGCAATTGCGAACGAATGCTCACCTTTGTATAACGTTCGACGCAGCAGAGTCTGTTGAATCACTGTCTAAGTTGGAAGGAAACAAATTTGTGCGTCAGATCTGATACAGAACCTTTGATCACCAGAAGATTGCTCTGCAAGAAAAGCGGCTTACGTAGTCTTCCTTATCCCTTATTATCGTTTTCCATAGATACGACCAAGTATGCCTTGATTTTTGTTCAGTGTGTCAGGCGTTACTTGGATGAAGACTTTGGATATATTGTTGCCAGAGCGTTCCTATCTGTTGTCACGATCTCCGCCTGATCCGAGGCTATCTCATGACCTGCCTTGCACATGACCCTCAATTGCATTTTTGTTGCACGGTCATTTCTTAAGTCTTCTGAAGGAACCAGCGCAAAAAAACACAACGGACAAGAAAAAGGCGGAACACGACGGACAGGAGAACAACAACAAGTATTGCTCAAATTTCTAAAGTCGTTCTGATGTTACTTTATGCGTCACTGAAAGTTTTCGGTTTGTCCGAAATAGACGATGGAGCAGTCGTTGCATGGAGTTCTGTAAATCGCACCAGGGAACTTGGCGCGAAGCAGGGAGTCTTTCACCTTGACGAGTTCGGCTCGGAACTTACTAGTTGGCACCTGTGCGACGTACATCACGTCCTTTCGGAGGATTCGGGACAAGGCTTCGCTGGTTTTTGGCGCATCGATAATCGCATCACGCTCCAAATTTTTTGCTTTTTTTTTTGTGGGGGGGGGGGGGGGGGATCGCATGCGTTCGAGGCTCTTTGCACGATTGGTGACGAATTCCTCAGGCAGTCGTTTCTCTCCAGATCCATTTTCGCCGCTTTTGCTTTGTCACTGAGACTTGCACGATCGGAGCAGATATTTCTTGCACGGTTGACTAGTGACACAGCCAGTGATTGCTTGTGGGCAATAGGGTGAGTGGATTCGAATTCAAATAGCTTCCAGAACGAGTTGACTTTCGGAAGACGACGAAGAATAAGCGATGCAAGACCATCTAGAAACAATCTTAGCATTCGTTTCCTCTTCCAATGAGAAATTTATTGATGGCTCCATAGTATTCAGATTGTCAAGGAAGCTTTGTGCCATTCAACTCGCTTTCCGACGATTTTCATTCATCAGGAGAACAATTGGACATAACTGTACGCTGGATTAAGGGCTTATTCTACCTCACGCTCGTCGCCAAGTGAGCGCCTGCGAGGTGTGTGTCCAATATATACAAAGTATACAACAGCTGTATCTTACCGGTGCTCCCCTAGGGGACAGAAACATGGAGGCTAACAAGGAGGGTTCAGCTTAAGTTAAGGACAACGCAGCGAACTATGGATAGAAAAATGATAGCTGTAACGTTAAGAGACCGGAAGCGGGTAGAGTGGGTCAGGGAACAAACGCGGGTTAATGACATCTTAGTCGAAATAAAGAGGAATAAATGGGCTTCGGCAGGACATGTAATGAGAAGGAAAGATAACCGCTGGTCCTTAAGGGTAACGGAGTGGAGTCCAAGAGAAAGTCAGGTGGGTGTATGAGATTAAGCAGTTTGTGGGGATACGCTGGTCGCAGCTGCCAAAGGACATAGTTTATTGGACAGGCTTTTGCCCTGCAGTAGGTGTAGTCAGGCTCATGATGATGATGACATGGAAAACGTAACTTAACATCATTCTTGATTTGTATTGGCTCACTGGCTTCTATGTAAATAGTATATTGAATGGTGGAGGAAAAAAAACCGCCATTGGCAGTCAGAGGCTTCTTGGTCCGAAGTACGAACATTTAGTTTCACATATGTAACTCAACAACAGAAAACCGATCACAGTTAAGTAACGCCTGAAAAGAAAAAAATATTGCATAATATGTGTCATAGTTAGAGAAGACACAAGATATTGATAGACTGCGGCTCTTAACGCGAGACAAGTAGGTTTCACCGCGACGCATAAGCATATCCTCCTCTTGAATTCTCTGTGCCTTCTCTTTTTTGCGCATTGCTGTGAAACCTGATTTTCTCGATTCAAGGCCGGTTTAACCATCTCCCTGTGACACCTATAAGCATGACATGTAATGTACATAATACACAACAAAACAAATGCAACAGCAATTTAAGTGGTGTCATAAAAACCAAATTGAAGAAAGTCCGCAGAAGATGGCTTGGTTTAAGGGAGTTAGCGGAAGTAAAATTATAACTAGAGCAGTTAGTGCTGACAACATTAACTTCGGGGCGCCGGCTAGAACTCTGTAGCTCCTGCTGTGGTTTCCGAAAGAGCCGAATCACATGTAGTAGTTCTTTGAATGCCTGGCAGTTCATAATGACACAAGAGGAAAACAGCTTACGGAGGGTACGGGAGGAAATACCAACGGTCCGTCGAGCTTGAACTTCTACTGAAGCATTCGTAACAAGCGCTCATACTCCAGAACAGGGAATTTTTTTATCGGCCAAGTTGAATTCGCTAGAGGAAAACGGCCGTCCTCAATCACCTCGACCCGAAGCAGTGGCACAGTGGCTGTGCATGTCGGGAGGTTTGAATACCGTCCGGTTGCTACGTGTGGCCTTTATATCGCATCGCCAGAAACATGCGCTATGAACACTGCTTGGAATAAAGGGAATTAAAAGACAATGAAAGGCTGCTCAACCCAGGGTCACGGGACCAAATCTTAGCAGGAGCTGCCGCACTTAGATGGAGGATAAATGCAAAAGCCCCCCTCCTTTTTGTGCGATGTAAATGGACGTTAAAGAGCCCAATCTGGTGCTTCACTACGGTGGCTCCGTTGCCCACGCGCAGATTCGGCTCATTAAACCTTCCGTAACCAGAAATCAATTATCTCTAATTAGTGCTTTATTGCGACTAATGCGGCCATGATAATCCGACCAATTATCGACGCTAAACACTCGACGTGGCCCTTCACTGCCCTCCATTGCGTCTTTCTCTTGTGATATCTGCTCTATCAGTGCGCACTGCGCCAGAAATTTCTAGTTGTGCGCATAAAATGTCCTGATCGCAAGAATTTTATCTTTTAGTGTTAGCGAAAATATTAGCAGTTCGCATAACCTGTGTAACGGCAGTTCTTAGCTTAGATAACGGCAGAAAAGTGCCGGTAGGTGGAGCAGAACACCAACAAGGCGCCGAACTTACAAAGACTTTTGCTGAAAAGTTCATTCGATGTAAACGTGTCGCCGTAGAGGAAACCACCATCAATCACGAGTCTAGAAGGGACCCAGGATTCAAACTGCCACCATCATCAACTTGACTACCCTCACTGCAGGAAAAAGACCTCTCTCATATTTTTTTAATCAATCCTTTCCAGTGTCATCTGCGGCCACCCTCCCCCGCAAGCTTCTTAATCTCATCCGCCCACCTAACTACCTTCCGCCCCCTGCTACGCTTGCCTCCTCTTGGAATCCACTCCGTTACCCTTAAAAACCAGCAGTTATCTTGCCTCCGCATTTCAAGCCATGCCCAAGTCCATTTCTTCCTCTTTATTTCGACTAGGATGTTATTAACTCGCGTTTGTTTTCTCACCCACTCTGCCCTTTTTCTGCCTCTTAACGGTAAACCTAACATTTTCCCTTCCATAGCTCGCGGTGCTGCCCTTTACTTAAGCTTAACCCTTTTCGTTAGCCGCCATGTTTCTGCCCCCCTAGGTGAGTACCGGAAAGAAACATCTGTTGTGCACTTTTCTCATAAGCGATATTGGTAAACTGCCATTCATGATCTGAGAGAACTAGTAACATGCACGTACTGCAGAAAGAAACGAAACATTGCACGGATTGCACTGCGTTACGGTTATGTGCTAGGGGATGGCATGGAAATTAGAGCTTAAGAACGACCGCCAATTTGAGGCACTTGAGAGTTTACATGGTGTCCGAATACGCCTTGTACAAAGAGGCCACCGACGCCCCGCGACGGTAGAGTGGCTAGAACCGTTCCCATTCAGCTCTCATTAAGTGGCGCACCACATGTTCTATAGTGGTAGACGCCGGCGCCGGTTCTCTTTTAAGCGACGGAACATACCACGTGTTGTGGCCGGTTAAACCACCTGTCCTCGAGGAGGAGTAAATTTGTTTGGAAACGTGTTCGAGATAGAACCTTATGCTCGAAAGGATAAGACACAGGAAACGCAGCCAATGTTCCGCTAAGCTTGATGAAGCTTGCATTCACGGCATTGGCCAATGCTGTTAGGGATAAGATGAAGCTTTATGCCACAGAGTTGCTCATCGTTTCCGTGCAAAAGCTAGAAGTGTGCAGCTGCAAACAAGTGCATGTTTTATGGATGCACGATTTTTGAAATTACGGCACGTTCCGTTCGTGCTGCTCAAAAGCGTCTTAACTGAGGTACAGAAGCAGAAAAATCTTGCACGCTGAGCTCTTAAGTGGTTTACACGTAGATTGTCGACAGTATCTGGAACTTAAGAGGAACTTTTTCAAAGAAGATTCATTTGTTTACGTAGAACTGTGCTGCACAAATATTGCGCAAAAATATATGGGACGTAAGAAGTGCAGAAAGCATCGTTTCACATACTGCAAAAATGGCATATGTGGAAGACGGTTCAGTCTACGTTTATTTAGAGCACCGTAACGGCTGCATCTTGAAGACTATACGGGCAAACCGCGTTCCGCGTTCCCAATCGGGCTGAATGTACGGCATGAGCCCGAACCTAAACTAAGGCTTCTCTGCATTGCAGTCCTGCTCTGCGGCTGCTCCGAACCTATATAGTTTAGCGCCTTCACGTCGCTTGTTTGAGACGCTCTATGATGTGGAGATATTTTTGGGCTTTGCTCAACTATTTCGTGCCAAGAAACCACCGAATATGTGTCTAGAAATTTGCATTTGTACAGTGGGGGAATACTGAATTAACAGATATGCTTCGCGCGCATGCAAATAAGCGATGCTGAGTAACGAAACTGAACTAAGTCGAGGCAAGACCCGTCTGAGGAGCCTCTCCGCGAATAGACAGCGCGTTTCAACATAACATATAAAAAGTCATACAGAATTTTTCTGCTAAATTCAAACGAATGAACAGATAGTCGTACAAACAGATATATGAATTTGCTCAGGACGAACTGGCGGGCTTGTTGGTTACACATCTCAAAAATTTTAACGAGCGCACGAGAATGAAACAAGGACAGAAAGAAGACACACACCACAAAGCGCCGTACTGCAACTGATTTATTTTGCATGCGAAGCGCCCAAATTTATGCAATGCATCACTGGCACTCGTGGAAAAAGAACAAACATAAAACAAACATCACGGTGATACGTCTCGCTACTCCTTGATAGCGGTGAAGACCGTCGAGCCGAAACCAGGCCACGTCATAAACAAGAAAACCGTTTCGGCTCGACGGTCTTCACCGCTATCAAGGAGTAGCCAGACGTATAACCGTGATGTTTGTTTTATGTTTGTTCTTTTTCCACGAGTGCCAGTGATGCATTGCATAAATTTGGGCGCTTCGCATGCAAAATAAATCAGTTGTAGTACGGCGCTTTGTGGTGTGTGTCTTCTTTCTGTCCTTGTTTCATTCTCGTGCGCTCGTTAAAATTTTTGAAACCGATATATGCAATAAATACCGCAGCACCTGTCGGAGTATGGAGTGGGACGCATGTTGAGGTTTCAGGTGAAAAGGACAACGTTGATGGAGACGAAGCCAGTTTTACAAGCTGCGAATAATTGATGAAGAAGTAGCTTGTCGCCTCAAGCATGTATCGGTGGGCGTATACATCAAGTTGTTGCTAGAGGTCTCCCTATGTTTTTCTGCTCAGCGTTGTTTAGTTCATTTGTTGCAAAGTAACTGTTTTAACATTCCTTCGTATAACTGCGGGACGTGTTGTTGCAACTGTATTTTTATATACATCAGTAAGTTTAAGCACCTCGCATAATCCTCGAAGAACGGGCCACCTTTCCTTGTGACAATATGTATTTTTGTCTTGCTTGATGTGTATTCCAATAAATCTGATTTGATTTTATTTGGTTTACTGGCCATTTACATTTCTCGAAGCAGACAAGTCTGTTGCTAGGTGTTGATTTATACACTGGCTGTAGGGTACTGCTTCGGCAGCAGAGCTTTGAAGACCATTGACAGAGCGGCTGCGCGAGGCCTCCATCCCTGGCGCTCCATCAAAGGTAAAACATACCCCGGGTTTCTAAGCTTCGCTATTGAAGTAGTGCTTTTCGCACTAAAGAAGACATTAATGGCATTTCGCATGCCCTACCAAATACGCTTGTTCCTTCTGCGATATGAAAGGGAAGGGGTGCTGAAGCGCAGACAACCGAGTGCGATGATGCTTGGGCTTCGAAAATTTTTCACGCGAAATGGTCTCGCTTCTTGTGTGAATTGTAAATTATGGAACAATGGTTTTCCCTTTTTTATTCATTCAAATGAATGAAGGGCTAGGTTTCGGTGTTTGGAACTGAGTATGTCATTTTTCTGTTTCGTTAATTTATCGCTAAGGCAACGCCCGCTTGTCCCCCATATGTTTGTAGTCATAACGGAAGTCTAGAAGCCAGGCATTTTCAGTGCCATCAACTAATATGTTTTTGGTGTTCCGTCTTGAAGGCATCCTTGCGGTTTGTCGTACGACTGCTTGTAAGGCTTAACTTCGGCAGCTTAGAGAAAAAAATGACCGTTCAGCGCTTCCGTCAATGCCGTCTTCCTTTGCCTCGTCGGTTTCATCATTTTGCGCTGGTTCTTCAAAGTATCCAAGACCAACTAGTGCAACCACAGGTGTTGGTAAAATTGGAAAAGTGTGCGTAGAGTGGAGAAAGCTATTCGAACGTTTACAGGTTTAAGCACCTTTTTTACGTGGTGGGATTATTTGTGTTTAGGGAATGGTTACTATCTTTTGCTGCTTGGGTTTATGGGTTTAGAGTGGTTTAACGTCCCAAAGCGACTCAGGCTATGAAGGATGCCGTAGTGAAGGTCTCCGGAAGTTTCAACCACCTGGGGTTCTTTAACATGCACTGACATCGCATAGTACACGAGCCTCCAGAATTTCATCTTCATAGCAATTCGACAGCCGCGGCCGTGATCGAACCCGCGTCTTTCGGGTCAGCAGCCGTTAGGGCTACGTTCCCACTTCTGCACCTATTTGAGCAAACAGTGCGCAGCAGATAGCTGCAGGTGGTTAGGGTAGCAAGCAAATGACAGTGGCGACAATTGTTAAGTGGAAATGGTCAAGTTGGTGTTCGCCCGATCTGTTCAAGCCGTTCTGGAACGACGATTTGACAATGGCTATCTTGACTAGTTTGGATTGTGCCGGTGGAAATTGCAGAAATGACTTCTTAGGGGGGGGGGGGGGGGGGAGGGGGTTAATATGTCCAGCACATCATCAGCTCTGCTCTTTCTGATAATGTTTTTAAAACGCTGTCCATTTTTTTTCGGTGTCTTAATAACCTGTACCTGAAGCAAGAACTTCTGAATGGCGGTACCCCAAAATTTTTAGATCTCGCAGTTATATTTACTGACAACCCCTTGTTATAGAGATATGAATCCTGCACCAATAGGCTACGACTGCCGTTTCATTTTTAACATCGAAAACGTTAGAGCTATTGAAAAACTATGCTTCTAGAGTGCCCCCAAGAAGTCTCGAAAGCGCCTGCTTGAACAGAGTTTCACTCAATGATCGTCAAGACTGTTGGACGCTAGCTCCAGCTCCAGTTCACCAGTGTTCACAAGGGCCGCAACAGACGGGGATTTACTTGTAACCCAACCTTGGGAGTGTTTACCAGTGCCACCCTCGCCCATTGCGGCGGACGTCGTACGACCTGCATTAACGCTGGTAGGACGTGGAACGTCATCGAACGGTGAAGGTTGAAGCTGTGCGAGAACCGTCTTATGCTTCCTGAGGCACCAAGGCAGCCGAAGCGATGCTCTTGTTAAGCTTTTAAGCATACAAGGGAACGTAAATGAGGAGCTAGTTACACAAATGAAGGAAGCCAGCAGCCAAAAAAACAAAGGAGCATGGAGGATGTTATTTTTTGTAGTTTCCATCAGTGGGAGATTAATAAAAGCAGAAGAAAAAACAACCACAAGTCTTCGGTGGGTTCCCAACCCATGACCTCCGAACTACACGTCCGGTGCTCTACCGACTGAGCTACAGCAGCGGCAGTATTATGTCTACGCATAACCTAAATTTGAGGGACGTCTCTATATATTTTCGTACCATGATTTTCATGATTTTCATACCATGAGCGAGAAAACGACGTTCGTTAGCTGGTCATTTGTATCGAACTTATTATAGCGACTCACTAGTGTGTAATGCGTGAGCCTCTGGCCCACGCCATCACCGGCTGCGCCCGCGAAGGTACGGGGTTCACGGTAATGCGGCCAGGAGCTGCTGAGTGCAGGCCTGGGGGTGGCTCCTCCATCTAGGGACATCTAGAGCGCGGGAGTTGGTAGGCCGGCAAGACATCGACACCGGCGAGGCCTGGGCGGATGCTCTGTTGTTGGTTAGTTGGTGGTGGACAACATTTATACAGAGATACACTTCAGGAGGTTATCCATGAGCTGACCCAGAGGGGGCAAGCCCTTACAAGTACTAGGTGGAGGTCCCTATACTCCGTTTCAGACATAGCTGTCAACGCAGCCAAGGCTGCGGCGCCTGTTCGCGCTCCTCGTCCGCATCGTAATGTAGTGCGTCGAAAGTGAAAAGAGTAATGAACTCAAAATTAAAGTAAATGTTGGTTGATATTGCAGTATAATGATAATGGTGTTTTATTGTGCAAAAAGATTGCTTTTTCTTTAATGTTCTTCAAAACAGAGTGCCTTAGTTTTCTGGTTTTTTTTCGGCTCCTCCTGTATCAGGTTTTCGCAGCTAGGCCGGCCGGCGATGTCGTCTGCTTTCGTCTTTCGGTTTCCGAGTATGCAAAAATGGCACCGCTTTCTCCTACTCGCTTGTTTTCTTCGCCCACTGCGGCTTCAAAAACATCTCCTGCTCACCTGTTCTCCAAGCTGAAGTCTCCGAAAATTCCGAAAATAGTTCGGGATCCCAGTGGCGTCGGCCGCCGCCCGGGCTCGCGCGGCCAATGCCCGTTGGGCCTGCAAGTCAGAGCAGCCGAGCAGGGTCGCCTCCCAGTCCCCCCGGGTTGGGTTGGGGTGAGGGGGGATAGCAGGGTTGGAGGGGCAGGCCCACAGCATGTGGTAGATGTCCGAAAACTTCTCCGCACAGTGCGGACAGCTGCCCGAGGAAGGGTCGAAGTGTTTGAGAGCTGCCGGGCAAGGAAAGTATTAGTATACAGACGAAGCAGAAGCCGCTCCTCCGCCTTTGAGAGACCTTTACACGGGCGGGGATAAAGGCCGTGGCCTGATTGATAAAGTAAAACAATGCTTTTGAAGGATTAAGCGGGAGTGAATTCGAGTTCCTGATCGTCGGGGTAGGAGGCGAATGTCCGGTGAGAGAGCGCGCGGGCGGCGGCGTCAGCTAAGTGAGCAGGAGCGCAAACCAGGCCTAAGTGAGCAGGAGCGCAAACGATACGCCAGTGAGCGGGGTCCCCGGTGTAGACGCTGTTTTGGAGAATGCGGTAGGCTAGATACGGTACCCAGCCCTGCACGACGTTCCGACAGGCCCCTCACGAGTCGGAAATAATTGCTTTTGAATCGGGATCAGATGCAGCGAGCGCAATGGCGACCTCCTCCGCGTGTGTTATGTCACGGGCTATGAAAGTAAGGCCGTTCGCTGTTTTGGATTGGTGGACGGCTGCTGCCGTGTACCATCCCCCATGGTGGGGGCCGGAGGCATCCACGTAGAATACGCCGGGTTTCGATCCATAGTGGTGGGCCAGGGCTTCCGCCCGCGCCAGGCGGCGGCCATTATGGTCCTCACGGTTCATGTTCACGGGAAGAGGGCGCACGTGGAGGGCGCATCTCCACTGGGATGGAATACGGGCGCGCTCTTCAATAAGAGTGGTGTGTTGGATGTGTGGTCGGGCAAGGAGTGGGCTTCCCGGAGCTCCCGAAATGTGTTCTATACGCCCAGCCCCAGGAGGCGCTTGTTGGAGGTGTTTGCGGGGAGGTCCAGAGCCTGCTTAATAATTTTGCGGAGGATGACTCCGAGTGAATCCTCGGCCTGCTTCCACAGGTGGAAGTATGGAGTCGAATATGGAATTCGACTGGTTACAAATGCATGCGCCAGCCGCAAAGCGTCCTTGCAATGTAACCCCCCGCGCTTGTTAGAAACCCGGCGGACCAAGCGGCCCACCTGGTCCCCCGCCTGACGGAGTTTGGGCAATGTTGTTTCAAACCGTCTGTCTTGATGTATAAAGAGCCCCAGTGGCTGGACTTCGATATTTTCAGGGATTGGACCTGTCTCAAGAGACAATGAAATTTTGGCTGTGCACTTTGGTGAGGGGCGTATGTGCACAAATTCAGACTTTTGGGTGGAGCATTGGAGGCCGCAGCGGCGAGCATAACGGTCCACTATGGTCGCCGCCTCCTGCAGGGTGGCCTCAATGACTGCAAGGGAACCCTGTGTGGCCCACAGGATGATGTCATCGGCGTACAGCGCATGCTGCACATCGGCGGCAGCGCCCAGCTTGGCAGGTAGGCGCATCATAGCCAAATTGAATAACTGGGGAGAGACCACCGCGCCGTGGGGTGTACCGCTGGATCCTAAATGAAAAGGGCCATGGTCTTTATCCTGGATTCGAATGTAAGATTGTCTGTCGGTTAAAGATTTCCGAATGTGTTGAAAGGCGCTTCTGCAGCAGTTAGTTTGAGAGGGATGGTGAGAATGATCTGGTGGGTAACGTTGTCGAATGCACCCTTCAAATCCAAGGCGAGTACGACCTTGTCATTGTGAGAGCATTCGACGGGGTCGAGGACAGCCCGATTGAGTTGTAGTAGGACATCCTGTGCAGATCTGTGTGAGCGAAACCCGAACATGGTATCTGCGAAAAGGTGTTTGGATTCCATGAACTCGGAATCGCGTACCATCGCGTACCATCGCGTACCATCGTCGCGTACCATCGTCTCCATGAGTTTGCCCACAGAGGAAGTCAGACAGATGAGGCGGTGCTTGTCCGTGTTGATGGCCTCGACAGCTTTAGCAATGAAGGTGACCAGGGCGGTCTTCCAGTCGATGGGGAGTGGCACTTCCCCAAGCCAGATTGGTTTGGTTTGATTTGGTTTATGGGGTTTAACGTCCCAAAGCAACTAAGGCTATGAGAGACGCCGTAGTGGAGGGCTCCGGAAATTTCGACCACCTGGAGTTCTTTAACGTGCACTGACATCGCATAATAAACGAGCCTCTGGAATTTCTCCTCCAAAGAAATTCAACCGCCGCGGCCGGGATCGAACCCGCGTCTTTCGGGTCAGCGGCCGAGCACCATAACCACTGAGCCACCGCGGCGGCTCAAGCCAGATTGAGTTAATGTAATTCAATAAAGACGGGTATGCCGGGTCGGGGAGGTTGGCTAACAGTTTGACTGTAATTTTGTCCCGACGCGGAGCTGTTGCTGGTTAAAGCGTACCCAGCACCTCCATCAAGTTGTTACCGCCTCAACACCTTTGCTCAAGGTCGGTTAACGCCAGACGCACCAGGCGTACCAAGTCAGTTCGCGATAGCGTCCAACCGACCGAACTTCCACCACGTTCACACTTCTACTCCTTTGTCTTGGCTTGTAAGTGGCAATATATAATTAAATAAACAAGGGAAGGGGCATGAGGGGCTCGTTATAAATATGAAATAAGCCAACAGCCACAGAAACCAAGGGCCACAGAGGATTTTTAATTAATTTATTTATTTTGTGGTGTTGATCAATTTAGAATATTACTTAATATGTTATCGCTTAAAGCTAATTGATTAGAAAAGCAGAAGAAAAAACAACCACATGCCGCCGGTGGGATCCGAACCCATGACCTCCGAATTTCGCGTCCGGGGCTCTACCTCTGAGCTACGGCGACGGCTGTCAAATCTTCTGCTTTCGGGGGTATTTATGTTTTTATAAATAACCTAACTTTGAGAGTGTTCATCAGAGGTCGTGGGTTCGGGTCCCACTGACGGCATGTGGTTGTTTTTTTCCTCTGCTAGAAAAAACCACATGCCGCATAGAAAGCATAGAAGGAAGAAAGCATTGGATAGGCCCTCTAGTACTTCTTGGGAGCTTTAAGACGCGCCGGAAGTAAACCGAAAGCTCGGAGTCATCCCTCAGCAATATTAGGCGGAGTTAAATCCTGCAAGTTGACTTTTTATTCCGCCTGCGCTCTCACAGCACCTAGGACAGTTAGCAGAATTATAGGCTGTGTAATGTGGAAAATCACACAGTTAGTGTGGACGGCCACAGTCCTTGTCCCAGCGGTTCTGCTTAGCAGGCCGGCGTTCGCAAGCGCGCACCCGAGCTTCGTCAGCTTCGTCTTCTGTCTTCTTCCTCTCCTTCGGCAGCGCTAGGCGCTGAGGCAGCAAACCCCAACTCTCTTTCTTACAGCTGTATTATTCTAGGAGCCTTCGAGCGGATTGTTTGAGTCGCACACCAGGCAAGAAGAAATATATGAAGACACACAGTTTTAGACCAGTAGTATCACAGCTAGTCAGCCTCAATCGCAACATGCCATGTACAGCGGGAGAAAAGAGGCTTCTGTGAAGGAGGGGAAGATTTTGCAACACACGAAGCACCACTCCTTCAAATGAAATCAATAAACGACAAGCATTGACAGCTTAAGGAAGGGACACTTAACTTCTGCTTCATCACGGAAAGACCCGTGTGTCACGGAGGTGCCCCCCTTGCCAGACCTTGGACGGGGAAGACGCCATCGACAGGGCACGCGGCCAAGAGCCGCTCGCATATAAAAGTGGCCGACGACAGTTGGGCTGCGAATACCGATCGCTGACCAACGGGACCAGAGGCGAAGACAGTCACCATGAAGTTCTTCCTACTCATCGCCATCCTTGTGGTGGGCCTGCTGTGCGTCCAGGCGCAGTTTGGCCGCGGCTTCGGAGGAGGACGTGGCTACAGAGGAGGAGGTTTCGGGCGCGGGTACGGAGGTGGTTTCGGCCGTGGTTATGGAGGTGGCTTCGGACGCGGACGCGGCTTCGGTCGTGGAGGATTCTACGGGTGACCGCAGGTGAGTGTGCAAACAAAGATGAACTCTGGATCTTCGCCTGGCGGCAGGCCATGACCCCTGAGCTGCTCGGTTTACGTAGCTGCTGTGTTATTACCGCATGACTCAGAGCCTTCAATTGTACAGCAAAAAGGTGAAATTTCACGTTTTGAATGGAATATGGTTGAAAGTTCTATTTCTCCGTTCTTCTTGTGGCTGCTTTGCGTAGACGTTGGAACTAATTAGCGAGTGGCGTCGTAAAGTAACTAAGGCATAGAAATCAACGATGCAGCTTCGGAGTCCTGCCCATTATGATTTGCCCCACGTACGCTACCTCTCCTCAAGAAGACATAAAGAAAGCTGCTGTTTTCTGTCTGCGTAAAAAAGGCGAATATTCTGAATGCTGAAAGGAAAATTTGAAGGGTGGCCACTCTTCTGGCGGAGGCAGCTGAATTAGTTCATTCAGAAGTTCATGTCTGTCTAATGAGGTCCTTCGTCGTGTGCTGTTCGGAATAGCATAACATCGAAGGAATTGGGAAACCTAAAGAATTAGCTGACGTTTTGGTGCAAATGCAACACATGGGCCGCTAGGTACCACCCTCATTGTCGCTGACCATCTGGGTTGCAGCGCTCCAGAAAGTACAAGCAAGGAATACCATGTTTAACTTTCGCTGAGAGAGCTGCCTGTAAGGTAGGCGTGGGACGTTTGTTTTCCAGCACTTGTTTTCGGCTGGCTGCAGTGGAGTATACGAATATCGGGGAAGAACTAGCCGGAAATTTAGGATTTGGCAGTGCGCATCCTGTCAGCTGCTTTTCCTTACCATGGTATGTGTACAGTTTTTGGCAAATAATGGGATAACTCAGGTGGAGCGCTTCATACGGCGAACTTTGTGGAACCTGTCTTGACCAGAGCGGCGACACTCATCGCCACACATTTTTCTACATATTGGCATAAAGGGATCTTGTTCGAAACATTTGAACTGAAGTTATCTGGTAGTGTCATGCCTATAAACGAAGTAGATTTAAATGAGTGGAACCATACGACACGCCCGACATTTCAGACTTCTAATGAAGCTCTCTTGTGACGTTAAGTTTTTTCTTTCAACTTGCAGAGCATCTCGTCACTGACCTCGGAAAAGACAAACGCTCTGACTACGGCATTCTAAACGGACATGGAAATATCCTTCACGACGCTGAACCTTGTGAATAAACCACATTGAACATGTTTCTGTGGTTTCTGGTTTCTGTGGAATTGGTTTCTGTGGCTGTTGGCTTCTGTCATGTTTTATGATGGTGTATTTTGCCTCTTATTTCGATATTGGCGGTAGTTGTGGTTTATGGTGTTTAATTCTTGGAGGCTGCATGTGGACTGTGGCAGACCATGGCGAGGGCTTCCCGATTAATCTTTGCCCCCTTGCATTTCACTCACTTGCAAAGCATACGGCATATTTCGCATTTCGCCTCTATCGAAATGCCACCGCCGAGGCTAGGAATTGGTCCCGCGGCATTCTGCTCAACCTCTGAAAGCTGCAGTGACTAAGCAACAGAGGCATGTCATGTTCCAGCAGAGTATACGCTTGAAAGTGGAACTGCAGTAGAGCCGTATTTTCTATACAACAGTGTTGTTTGCTGCAGGAAGGTTTTTATTCGCCATTTGTACACAAAATACAGATCCTTACGCCGCTCTTAAGGACTGTATAACTTTTTTAAGCGCCAGAACAGAAAAAAGTCCTCAAGAGAAGTTTACTCGGTCGTGTTAAGTACTTGCGCCTGATAATTAATAACACATCGCATGTAATTTTTGTTCATACATCTTGAGCATATTTACTCAAACAGCCATACCTAGTGAATAAGAAAACATGACGACTTGAACCAGCATCTTTGGTGGTTTAGCATTGCTAAGCACGAAAATTTTGCGAAAGCACCATTACTGCAGGTGGGCACCGCCGCCACGTACCTGAAAGCGCAATCGAGATTTCCATGGACCCAGCGGGCTATTTATGCCATCTTCAACTTTTTCAACGTGGATGCCAACTTACCAACTGTACGCCGGCGACCTATGCCCCGGTGCCGCGTTTCTGTACCAATGTTTTCAATGCCAACGCGTATTCCTCCAGTGCCGTGTTTCTGCACAACAATCTCCTTGCTAAAGCAAGCAGCGCAAATATCTCTGTCACTACAGCAACATCGATCAAAGTGCGGATAATAGTGTCATAGCATTAATAGTTGATGGCGCGGTGCACAACTTGAGAGTTTGTCGCAGTTTAACGAGAGTCGTGATGGGCTGCGTCGATGGCCTAGTGATCTCGTGCAGTGGCCAGTGAAGCTGATCTGTACATGCAGCCGCGGGTTTGAATCCCAGTCGCGAGATTTTTAAGTTTAATTATATTTTTACGGTTTGCCCATGGCCACCCTCAAAGTCAAGCGTGACTCAAACTGGTGGGTCGGCTTTACCTCGTGAAGTAGAGCTTTCGCACCATATGAAATAAATTGCTCCGAAAGTACTCAGAAAAGCACTCCCTTTGGTGCGAAGTCTCCAAACCTTACTTGCACATTGTTTCAAACTGGATTCTGCGTCGCTTTTACCGCCAAAGAGCGTTGTTTATATACGCTACTTTTTTAAACATTTACTGCTATTTTGAGGAAATATCAGAGTATCCTTCGGCGGCACATACCAAAGCAGTTCAAAAATAATGCGTCATATGTTGTTGTCAGTTTACTGCGCAGGTCTATTTCCGAGGAGAGCCCGGTGCGGCCATTCGAAGGAAGTCGTAGTCGAGCCAAGTCGCTGTTTTGAAGACGTGCGATCAGTTTGGATGTCAGTTTTAGGCCAAACGGCAGGAACGAATTCTTGCTTTGGTTTGGTTGACGGGAGTTTAACGTCCCAAAGCGACTCAGGCTATGAGGGACACCGTAGTGGAGGGCTCCGGAAATTTCGACCGCCTGGGGTTCTTTAACGTGCACCGACATCGCACAACACACGGGCCTCTAGAATTCCGCCTCAGTCGAAATTCAACTGCCGTGGCCGGGATCGAACTCGCGTCTTTCGGGTCAGCAGCCGAGAAGCATAACCACTGAGCCACCGCGGCGGCTGGTAGGAACCAATGCATCTTGCGGCCGCGCGAAAGACAAGGGGGCGAAGAAGGAAACAGGCAGGACAGGTCGTCCCTTGTCGTTCACGCAGTTACAAGATGCATTCAAGTACGAACCAACTAGCCAGCCTTTCCTTGTTATATTCGGTAGGAATGGAGTGCTACTCAGCGCTTTCAGATGTAAATATGAATGCGGAGAAGAGCATATCTTTGAAACTGAGTGCTCAGTTGAGTTACGCGACTTTTAATACTCGCGTGCTCTACTTGGTTCCCCTACACCTGCAAGTGTAGTCGTTATCGCCGCATCAAATGCTGTAATACAGACTCAAAATTTTTCGGTGTCCGTTTATTTTTACTGAAAGAGATGGACAGGTCTAGTAACCACAAAATTAGCTGAAAACGGCAGTTTGCAGCGTTAACAATTTTTACGTGTCGGTCGGCGACAGCGCTGGAATGCCCATTGCAGTTACGGTCGACCCGCCAACCTGGAATACCACATTCCTGATGACGTCAACGTCATCGGCAACCGCTGGCTGGTCCGGTGGGCAACCAAAGGGTTCGGTGATCATTGGAGCACGTGCAACTTGACGTCACTCGATACGGATGGAAAAGCGGAGCAGCTCCTCGGAAGCATTCAAACTTACATTAAATTACGCTCCACGCGACGCCTGCGAATGGAACACAGCGTGCCGTTTGTCTGCGTTCTGAATTTTATGCATGTACCCCTTTACTTACTCAGAAAAAGCCATTTTGCGCATTCATTCTAACCAAAGCCTTGTGGACGGTAAGATGATTTTCGCTAAAGTTTATTAAGATTATTGCTACAATATGAACTTTAAAATTTATCGAATCCTTAGAGTCAGGATAGCTTTGAGACGTCAAGGACTTGAAGAATTACAGACCGACCAGCTTACTGTCTGTTGCCTACAAGGTATTTACCAAGGTAATCGCTAATAGAGTCAGGACAACCTTGGACTTCAATCAACCAAATGACCAGGCAGGCTTTCGTAAAGGATACTCGACAATAGACCATATTCAAGCAATCAATCAGGTGATATAGAAATGCGCAGAATATAACCATCCTATATATATGGCGCTCATTGATTGCGAGAAAGCATTCGACTCAGTAGAAACCTCAGCAGTCATGCAGGCATTGCGGAATCAGGGCGTAGAAGAGTGTTATGTGAAAATATTGGAAGATATTTATAACGATTGCACAGCTACCATAGTCCTCCATAAAGTCAGAAATAAAATTTCAATAAGGAAAGGTGTCAGGAAGGGAGACACGATCTCGCCTATGCTATTCACTGCCTGTTTACAGGAGGTATTAAATGGGAACAGTTGGGGATAAGAGTTAATGGAGAATACTTAAGTAATCTGCGATTCGCTGATGACATTGCTTTGCTAAGTCACTCAGGACATGAACTGCAAAGCATGGTCAATGAATCAGACAGGCAGAGAAGAACGGTGGGGCTAAAAATTAACGTTCAGAAAACCAAAGTAATGTTCAACAACCTACCAAGGGAACAACATTTCGCAATTGGTAGCCAGGTGGTGGAAGTAGTAAGAGAATATGTTTATTTAGGGCAGGTAGTGACAGCTGATTCGGATCATGAGAGGGAAATAACTAGAAGAATAAAAATGGGGTGGAGCTTATATGGCAGGTTATCTCAGATCATGAATGGCAGTTTACCAGAATCCCTCAAGAGAAAAGTATACAACAGCTGTATCTTACCGGTACTCACCTATGGGGCAGAAACGTGGAGGCTAACAAAGAGGGTTCAGCTTAAGTTGAGGACAACGCAGCGAGCTATGGAAAGAAAAATGATAGATGTAATGCTAAGAGATCGGAAGAGGTCGGAGGGGGTGTGAGGACAAACGCGGGTTAATGATATCCTGGTTGAAATCAAAAGGAACAAGTGGGCTTGGGCAGGGCATGTAATGCGAAGGCAAGATAACCGCTGGTCCTTAAGGGTAACGGAGTGGATTCCAAGAGGAGGCAAGCGTAGCAGGGAGCGGCAGAAAGTTAGGTGGGCGGATGAGATTACGAAATTTGCGGGAATACGGTGGCCGCAACTGGCGAAGGACAGGGTTAATTGGAGAGACATGGGAGAGGCCTTTGTCCTGCAGTGGGCGTGGTCAGGCTGATGATGATGATGATGAGGTTCCCGATGACTCGAATATAGCATAAATGATTCTGTGTCCTATTTCGATGACCAACTTTCCTTAGAAAGTAATTGAGCTTATACCAAAGTTTTTTTAGGAAGTCCAAAATTTTTAAAAGTAGAAATTTTGAAGTAAAGACAAGCTTTTTGTGTTGGCTGACATCAAAATCAGGAGAATCGTCCTAAGTATAAAAGCAATTAACTAAAATCAAATAGTTAACATTTTAACTATTACCGATAGGCACCTGATTGCAATTTAAGGTTTGTAGCCGGCTCTTGGTAATAGACATACCTGTTTTCATAACACCGAAAGCGAGACTACCTTCGCCGGTGTGGCTCGACTAATTTGGGCCATTTCTTGCGCTATGCGTAAACCGCACGCATTGCGGGCTGCCGCAGAGACATCAATCAAATCGCGGCGCTCCGTGACGCACGTACAAGGTAACATTCTCTGCCCCGCCCGCACTGTAGCAGTGAGGTGGCGAGGAACGGGGAACACTTTAGCACGGGAGGGGCCGCGATTGTGAAGTGGTACGTGCGTCATGGAGTGTCAGGATTTGATGACGTCACTTAGCGCCCTCCCAAAGCATGCGGTTTTTTTAATAGCGAGAGAAATGGTGCAAATAATTGCATTTTCAAAGTTATAAAAACTGACATGGGTATTACTAATCACCCGCTACAAGTCACTAATTGCAATCAGGTGCCCAGCGATAATAGTTAAGTTGAATTTTCGAATTCATTTATTCACTTTACAAGTTAACTTGATTCGTCTGTTTTTTGACATCAGCCAAACCTGGTAATGCACAAGCGCATAAAGCTTCTCTTCAACTCAAAAACCCTAATTTTGAAGATTTTGAACTTGCTAAGAAAAAACACCCGGTATATCGGTCAATTTAATGAGCTCTGTAGATTAAAGTAACTTACTTAACCATAAACG
Source organism: Amblyomma mixtum (assembly GCF_055824585.1). NCBI lineage: Eukaryota > Metazoa > Arthropoda > Arachnida > Ixodida > Ixodidae > Amblyomma > Amblyomma mixtum. Next base: position 150,078,476 of record NC_143012.1, read on the forward strand.
ACAGGGGTTAAGAAAACACCACTGCGAACCTCAAATAGCTGAATTTGCTCATGAAATCTATGACTCCGTGGACGACAGCGTTCAAATCGACGCCATCTTTGATTTTTCTGAGGTCTTTGACCGCGTTCCACAGTCGGATCTGATCACACAACTGCCCTCCCTAGTTATTAATAATAATAAAATTACCTGAATTGACCAGTTTCTCAATGCTGCGTGTAATCCATCTCGATCAATGCTTACACTCATTCCTTCTTAGTGAGCCGCCGCGGTAGCTCAGTGGTTATGGTGCTCGGCTGCTGACCCGAAAGACGCGGGTTCGATCCCGGCCGCGGCGGTTGAATTTCTTTGGAGGAGAAATTCTAGAGGCCCGTGTACTGTGCGATGTCAGTGCACGGTAAAGAACCCCAGGTGGTAGAAATTTCCGGAGCACTCCACTACGGCGTCTCTCATAGCCTTAGTCGATTTGGGACGTTAAACCCCATAAACCAACCATCATTCGTTCTTAGAGAGAGGGAGATAATTTTAATGATAGGAAGAGCAAAGAGGTCGGCCGGAAAGGTAGAGATCTAGCCTGCTACTTCAGGCGTCCGAGGGGGCTGGGCTTATCCTCGTTACCATTCATTATTTATATGGACGGCTTACCAATTCACACAAACGCTGAACTATAATAAATTGCTGACGAATGTGTCATCTACCGTTCCTTTCCTCATCTCCACAATAGATATATGCCGTCTTATGCCAACACATGCCAACTATATGCCAAGACATGCCAACTGTTGGCGTTCTCTTGCAACTTGGCCACAGGTTTAACGCGGTCTCAGTAAGTCCAGGATCATCGTATAAAAGCATTGCATTGCACTTGACGTCATCGTTATCATGGGTAACCAGCGTCCAAGCGATAAGCTCTGATGCCACCCGTACCTTAGCTTATCATCGCCGTCGCAACCTCTAACCAGCGCATCCCGCAGTGACGAATAAAAATGAAAAGAAAACGAAACTGTCTCACGAGAAATTAGCCTGCTCCAAACTCGAATTTGCATAATCCCCTCTCAGTTCATTTCAAACATATGTCAGCTCCCAACTGGAAACCATCCAATATCGCGCAGCCCGTTTCATCACTTCACAGTACTTGAACGACCAATTGTAATTGAAACTTCTGTTTTCCCGGTTACTCAGGAGTCACTCTGCATAATCACATTTCCAGAAAATCTATACAATCCGTCGATCTTATCTTAAAGCTTTCGCTGACATTTTTGTTTGAAGTTGAAAGTTTATTAAGGAATTCAAACAAAGTTACACGTGTATATAGCGAGAGGTCCCATGGTACACGACCGTGGCGGGACCTCCCATGAAAATAAATTTGAATAAGCAACAAAATAGAAGATACACAACACATTAATTAGCGACGCAGAGAATAAATTTAGGTACATAGTGTAATATGAGTTACGGAAATATTTAAATACAAGCAATATAATGCAGGAGAATGTACAATAAAACACTCACAGATGCCGCGATACATAGGATCAATAAAAAAAAAATCACACATTAAGAAGGAAAAGCTTTATTTTGACCTTGAACAAAGAAAGCGTATTAGTTTGTTTGATATCTAAGTTCAAAGAGTTCCAAAATGATATAGATGAAAAATGAAGTCATTCTTTCCCGTAGTTAGTTCTGACCTTAGGCAGTAAAAAGTTATTAGGCAGCGCAAAACGTGTGACGATGTTGTTTATGATCGCGCCGTGAGAAAATATGCTTAGCGGGAGCTGATGATGAAGAATCTTAAAGAATAGGATACCAATGTTGTAAAAATAAAGAGTCGAGATAGGGAGAACGTTTGAGCCTATGAACAAAATGCGTGGGAGTGACAATCGAGTGGTATTGGTTATGATGCGCATGGCTTGCTTTTGGAGTTTTATTAAAGGCCAGAGATGAAAATGATAGGCGTTACCCCAAGACGAGAGGCCGTAGTTTAAGTGGCTGTAGGTGAATGCGTACTAAAGAGATAATAAAGTTTGGACTGGGAAATGGCTTCGGGCTTCAATTAGTGCGCGTAACCCATGAGAAATTTTCTTGCACGTTTCAGCTACTTGATGATGGAATTTTAAGTGAGGGTCAATGTTAACACCTCGAAAAGAAACTCGGTCTTGCGACGAAATAGCAGCAGAATTGAGGTATAGTAGTGGTGTAATGGGCAATGGCTTCTGAGGGGGATGCAAAATGTGAAAACAAGTCTTAGTGACGTTCACGGACAGGGGGTTAATGTGGCACCAGCACTCAAGAGAATTAAGGTCATCTTGTAGGTTACGTATGAGCTGATTAATAGCTTCGTGCGATGATATCATGGTAATGTCATCAGCGTATAGTATACTTTTGCAATTCTTTAAAAAAGACGGTAAATCATTAATGAAGAGTAAAAAAATACGGGGCTAGAATCGAGCCTCGTGGAACACACTTGTTAAAGTGTGTTTAATTAAAGCTACGTTAGATGCGCGGTTATTAATACAGACTATGTGCTCTCGGTCACAGATAAAGCTCTTCAAGAGCATTAGGGGAGGTCCAGTGATACCATAGAATTCCAGTTTGTGAATCAAGATGGAGTGATTGATGGAACCAAATGCTTTTCTAAAATCTATGTATACTGCTCCTGAGAACATTCCTTCATCAATTGCCAGCCTAACGTAATCTATGAGAGACGCTGTTGCAGTATCTGTGGATAGTCCGCGCCGGAAGCCGTGTTGACCATCTGCCAGTACATTAAATTTTTCAATATAACTTGACAACCTTATTACAATTAGTATTTCTAAAATTTTGTCAAAAAAGGAAAGAATTGGAATCGGTCGATAATTATTTGGCAGAGCTGAATCACCGCTCTTGAAGACCGCTATTATTTTCGCTATCTTTAGCTGCTTGGGATAACTGATAGATTTCAAAACGAGATTGCAGATGTGGCTCAGGACTGGTGCAAGCAATGATCGGATACTTTTCACATGCTTTCCATGGATATTGTCAACGCCGGGGCCGGTCGTCTTTAAATTAGCAATTACAGATAGAACTTCGTCTGGACACGTGGGGGTAAGAAAAAAGGAGTGAGGGGAGCGTTCAAGAGGAGATGTGCACAACGAAGAGAAAGGATAAGTAGATGAATTGAAAAAAAATAATTGTTAAATGTATTTACCATTTACTCGGGATCAGATAAAATAACACCACAGTGAAGAATAGATTTAACAACATTAGGTGACTTACAAATGTTCAGAAATTCGTCAAGAAGCTGCCATTTTCGTTTAGAATTGTTAGTATGTCTGGATAACTTGTTTTCATAATAACATCGTTTAGCTTTCTTTAGAAGCGATGTTAGTACACTGGAATACTTTTTATATCTCAATTTAAGACGCAGATTGATAGACTGGTGTTTAGTTTTCTTATACATGTTTTCTTTTTTACTAAGAGAGTTTAACAGGGCAGTAGTTATCCATGGGGAAATGGGGGTAACATATTTTCTCGTGGATGATTGCAGCGATGTGCATTCATTGATTGCTGATGTAATTGTTTTCGACAGCTCATGTATAGCCAGTCCTGGGTTCGAGAGACCCAAAATGTCAGAAAGATCAGTATTAGACATGACTTCAATATATTTTCCGCTATAAAAAACTGACTTCTTTGTAGACGTGTAGTTACTACAATGACATGATAGTGCGCAAAGAAATACCGGAAAATAATCAGTGACATCATACCCTATCACACCAACCCGACGAGCAGTGGGAAAATTGGAGAGAATATGATCAAGTAATGAATGCGAGTCATTGTCAGTACAACGCGTAGGGGTGCTAATTAAATTTGCATAACCATAGCTGTAGAAACAAGTCGTGTAGTCGAAGGAGATGGGATTAGTCATGTCTAGCATGTTGACATTAAAATCGCCCATAATGAAGAAATTTTTATTTTCGAGTGATAGTTTATGGAGTGCTAGTTCAAAAGCCAGGCAGAATTCAGACACATCATTTGAAGGGGACCTATAAATAGCGCAGCATATAACCTTCTGTGTGTCACCAGTAGATCGGCAATCAATTTCTATCCAAACCAATTCGCATTCATTCACATTTCAACACAAATCAAGGCGTCTTTTTTAAGCAGTGTGCTTTGAAATGTAGATAGCCGAACCGCCATTGGGGCTACCAACACGGTGCGCGTATTCGCATCAATAGCCAGGAAAAGCACGCAAATATTTATCAAGAAATGATTGCCAAGTTTCAGGAAATGAGATGAAAAATTGATGCTGAAGGGAAGCAAGCAAAACGGTTATATTATCGTAATTCTTCCGTAGCCTAAGGGCAGTGATGTGGATGAGAGACAGATCTTTAGCTTTGAACAAGATTGAACGAGCATCTTTCGGTGAAAATGATGGCATTATTGTGGTTAGACAGATGTAGAACGTCAGCAACAGTATGTCTATTCACGGAAAATTTCAAGGTCGTCTAATTTCAAGGTCGTCTACATTGTTTACCTGAAGGACTGTGCTGTTCTGCTCCTTTCTAGCCAGAATAACACAGTTCGATGTCTACAGGAAGGCCTATTTGTTTTCCTTCTTAAGCTTGTGAGCCTTCGAAAAGAGGTCCTTGTTGTCAGGTGAAAGATGCTCATCGACATAAACAGGATCCTCCTGCGTTTGAGGGAAACCCAGGCATGTCATTGCACGATGAGTTTTCCTAGCTTTTGCCTGGAATTCCGCCTTCTTGTTTCGCGAGAGGAAACAAAATTATGTTTTTTCATTCTTGTTTCGTGTTGGAACCCTGTGCACGGTATCAATATCTTCTGAATTTACGGGGCAGTCAATCTCACTGCCGAGAACCTCAACGATCTTGGTGAAATCTTCGCCCTCAGTCACAGGGACACCTCTAATTTCCAGATAGTTCAGTTGCGAATATTCTTCTAGTTGGGCGACCATGCGCACGAGGGCTTCATTGCTTTCCTGTAGTGCGCAGAGGCGCAATGGGCTCAACAATTTAATTTACAGGATACGTTTGCTTAATGACCCGCTAGGTACTATGATAATGAAGAAGCAGCTTCCGTGAAAGGGCAGGAGCTGTGGGAGGTACTTAGAGCCACACAAGAAAGTCTGGAAGCTAGGATGAAAAGGCCTCGTAGGTGTCGCGCTGATGTTTTTGCTGCTGCTGGCTGAGTGCCGTAAACAAGCGAGCGAGCTGACGGCATGCTTCGGCGTACGTGTGTGGCGGCTTCGGAGAATGGCATTGACTCAGAAATGTCGGGGCGGTAGCATCCTTCGTGCAGGCTGGTTCGCGCCCGTATAGAGAATCTAGGAGTGGACGACGTCGCAGTGTTACCTGCATTGGTGGCGAACGGAAGAACCTGGTCCCAGTTGGAGTGGTCGGCTTTCATGTATCACTGAGAGTTCGGTTAAAAAGCTCTCCCAGACCCTTCGTCTGACGGTGAAAGTGTACTTGATAGCGTGCTCGCCCTTCCGCGAGGTTTTCGAGCAAGGTAGACTGTGCAGTATTGTTGGGAGTGATTCCGCTTCGGCAGGATCCTAGCATAGATTAAAGCCCTAATGATTGGCCTGTTCTAGTTGTCGACAGCAGAAGTCGCGAACCTGCCTGGCTCGACATAGGCCCAGATGTCCACGTGTACCACTTCTGGTTCTTTTGATAATTTTTTTTTGCCAGTGCTTTGACTCAGGCTCTCCTTTTACTCTTGTGTAACTCGTGGTGCATATATCTTGGTATGGGATTTACATCCATCTTCTCTATTGCAAGTATCGGAATTTGCGACTTCCTCTCACTAGTTCGCTGTGCCTACCATAGCCCCAGTCTCGACAAGATATCCCTACCCGCTCCTCTTGTTAGGCGTTCCCCCCCCCCCCCCCTCCCCAAATCACCTTCCTGAGCTCCTCGGAGGTGTTGTGTACTTCGAGTGCCCAAAGACGTTCCGTTGATGTCGTTAGAGGAATGTTTAAGGCAGTGTTATAGGCTCCCCTCATTTTGCAAAATTTTTAGCGCGAAAAACACGGACAGAAAGTGTAAACGACACGAGCGCTCGCGAAAGAGTAGACGACACGACAGCGCTCGTGTCGTCTACTCTTTCTGTCCGTGTTTTTCGCGCTAAAAATTTGCAAGATGTATGTCAACCAACTCGCCCAATATGCAGTACTGTTAAATTACGTTCCCCTTATGATGGTATCAATGGTATTTCTATCAACGATTCTAATCTCTCAACAGGGGATTCCGTAGGTAGTCATGCTTACAACTAGGGTTTGGACTAGTGGGGGGGTGTCTTCCTCCCTCGACCCTTTCCGATGAGGGAGGAAGAGCGTCCGCGTCCGTATGCTTCAGGCCGAAGCCATAAATGACAGGAATATCATAAGTGATAATAGGCGCCGGATGGACGACGAAACCAAAAGGCGGCGCAATGTGCGGAAGGCGCGCCATCGCAAGCGGGCATAAGAGCGGATAGGTTGGACATGCCGACAAATAGCTTTGTCCAAGGGGCGATGATAGAGGCGGAATTCAAAACGAAGAGGCGAAAGTAGGAGCAGAGGCCGACAAAGATTCGGAGCTGCTCCGCTGAGGTAAGCCTTACGAATAAAATAAATATTGTTGATGATCAGTATAATAGCTTCTGAGCAATACATCTGCTTCTCTTCATAAGTGTGTTTCGTGCAGAAATGTTTTTTTTTAAATTACTGAGAATTGAACTTGTTGGTGGTCGGTCACTGTGATTTTCCAGCGCCACATACCCCACGGAACGGGCAAAAAAAAGGAAAATAGGGCACTAACAAAGCGATTTTATTCGTGAGCTGCGTCAGATGTAGCAACTGATGAAATGCGCGTGGAACAAACCTACAACGAAAACAAAATGAATAAGCAGCATGAAATAGGAAGTGCTTATCGAAGTAGGCTATCACTTTTTCGTATTACACACCCGCAGGTCCTAAGATACACTTGTCCTAGGACTTTGGCGATTTGGTGTACCTCAACAATTTCCCTGAAAAACCGATTTCTGCATTTGAAGTGTAAGACATTTAAAACCTACCTATCAATTCCACCTTTTCTTTCTCCGTACAAAGCGGTGCCGTCGGTGTGGAGCGTAGCAAAAAATCCGCGAGCGAAAAATCCTGAATGATCTGCTTGCGTACCACGCTGCGTTACTGATTGCCACAGTGGCGGCGGTATGTGGCGGCCGCCAGAATTAATGACAAGAAACCTTATGGTTTGATGACGGTGGTTCCTTCAAATGCTTTTCGGTCTCTTAGCTGCACGTCAATGCACTTGCTTGTTTCACTCCCCTATGATTCTCTCCGCACACTGAAAAGTATTGTAAACGCTCCCATTTTTTGAAGCGAAAAGCTTCTCTAGGCAAGTCAATACCGCGCTTCGCGTGAGCCACACTACAGATTTGACACTTCTGCGCATGCGCGAATCCGAGTGACGTCATGCACGGCGCAGACACTCGCCATGGAAGGAGATGAAGAAGCAACAGTCGGACGGCGCACAAACAGGCAGAAGTGCCAGTGCGACCAAGGTCTTCACGGCAGACATTGTGAACAATCCGTTCGGCTACGTGTGTGAGGGTTGTGAAAGACTATGGCATTTGCGGGATCTTAAGCCGGTAAGTGATGCCATGCGGCAGACATTGAGCTTAGCATCTGTTTAGTTGAGTGAAACCGTGGGAAGGGTGTGTGCGTCATGTAGGGCATTTTTAGTCAAAGAGAAAGACCCTCTTTTCAGCGTTTGACCTTTCGCCGCAGCCGTGCGCAGTGCGCATTTGACAGGAGGGGTATAAAATGCGCGCTTGCCCATAGAACAGGCGCAGACACTCGCCATGGAAGGAGAAGAAGAAGCAGCAGTCGGACGGCGCAGAAACACCGATCCAGAAGTGTTAGCTTGGTAGTTGGCTGAAAAGCAGCGAGAGCTTTTCGCTTATCCAGGCTTAACCTTAGCTAAGCCACAGCCAATTTTTTTTTTCACGAAATGGGTCTCGTGCGCATGAGAAACGGCGCATCCTTTTCCTGCATCGGCGGTGCCCCTGTTTACCTTGTTTTAAATGGGCGCACACGCTCCCGGCCTCATATTTAGCCAAAACACCTTGTGCACAATGAATCTCGCTGTTTGAATCTTGCTGTTTTCTTCATCAGTTGTTGCGAGAAGCCATGTCACTACGGTATTAAATCTTGATCTTAAATCGTAGCGCTGGCTTCCCTGACAGCATACTGGCGTCTGTCGCTGAGAGCCTTATTAAAGAGCTCCGACAGGGACGCAAGACAGCAGGCTGCTGCAATGACGGCCCGGGGCGATGTCCGGTGCCTGTGCCCTACATGCACAACTTGTCCCATCGCCTCAAAAAGGCCGCGGGAAAGTGCGGCATCCCTGTCGTTTTGACTGCCCCACAAAAGCTGTCTAGGATGTGCCGTATGGTCAACAATGCTTACCAGGCAAAAACCTGCGCAACAAAACACGCCACGCGGTTTGTGAACTGCACCATCGGTGTGGTGTATCTTATCCCACTGACCTGTGGTAAATGTTACATTGGCCAAACAGGCCAGTGCCTGAACGAAAGGCTACGAAAACACCGGACTACAGTCACAGCTCTGATGGCGGGGGGCCATTTGGCCGCACATTGCCGCAAATGCAAAGTCAAAACAACAGGCGGTAATGAAGAAGAATGCGTTCCACTCTTTAGCCACACGAGAGTGCTGAGGCGACTTCATAGGCAGGGTAATAGGGAGATATTTGAAGCGTTTTGCATTGATAAGGCAGGGGACAAGTGCGTGAGCACACCCTCAGTAGCCCTCACGAGAAAAGAGTTAATCTATCTGTCAAAAAACTTGCGCGTCAATTTGGTTTAAATGTTTACTGTTTGCTTGACAACCTGCTTCGTGATAAAGAGAAGGGGGCGGGGGTACAGTCTCCTGAGCATGCGCCGAATAGAAGTGTGAAAATCTGTTATGTGTGCATTAAAACGTCAGTTGAAGTCTAGCGTGCTGTCCCGTCGGTTTCTTGTGTCGCTGTCCTTGTGTTTCCACGCTAGTTGCAATGTCGCAGTCATTTACGGTATTAAAAGGCCACTGAGAACTGCATAATTATCACGAGCCTGACGCCGCCCACTGCAGGACAAAGGCCTCTCCATATCTCTGCAATTAAGCTTCTCCTGTGCCCAGTGTGGTCACTAGGGTCAGCTGCAGCAGGTGCATCTGTGTGTGTTAGCTGCGTCAGGTGAAGCTGACCCTCTGAGGAATTAATGTAAAGAAGTCCGATACTGACCACTGCATGGCCTCATCAAGGTCAATGCATGCCGCTTCGAGGCGCCTCTATAGCCAACGGTTTCGACGGAGCGTGTGCTCTGAGACAAGAAGTCACAGACGGCTGTGAGTTGTTAAGCTCATTAAGAGTTGAGAAAGGCATTGCGTCCCCCCCCCCCTTTCCCCGCTCCTATGCTGCACCCATACGCCTATTCGCCCTCCTCCCCTCAGCCCCCAGTGACGCCATTGACTGTGGTAGCTGCGACACCATGACCGTAAACTCTAATCTCGTTCACCCACCTAACTGCGGTCAGAGCTATTGTAATAAAGGTGCGTCATTATATAACTGTGAGATGCAGCGATCGCGTAAAGCAGAGCATCCGCGTTGCGTGTAAGAGGAGAGCGGTTGGAATCCCGGTCCCGCGCAAAACAAAACAATACAAAAAAACTCCGCATGTCAATGGAATTGCATAACCAGGACTGGGGTGCGGCCTGATCTTGGTGACCAGAACCACCGACAACGCACTCCCTCGGCACAACAGGATTTCGCCTTTTTTTTTTTTTTGGGGGGGGGGGGGCGGTGGGGGGGGGGGGGTGATTACGGCATGCATGGGACCGTTTTGCGAAGGTCGTGCATCTCGGTTCATTTCGATATAAACCTTTCGACAAACATACTGGTTTCGTCTCGGCTTACCTCGGCTTTCGACTCGCCTACCTTTACATTTCGCTACTTTCCTTTTCATACGTAAAACCAGACGCAATGGCTCAGTGCCTTTGGAGTTCGGATGCGGGGTCGATCTCGGCCGTGGCTGCCGTATTTCAACGGAGACGAAAGCAGGAGGGTCCTTGCGCTAGCTCTTCGATGTTAGCGCACGTTAAAGAGCTCCAGATGGTGTGATTTAATCAGGAGCCTCCCCACAACAGCGCTACTTATAACCCATGTGTTGCTTCAAGACGTTATGCCCCCCTAGCTTAAATTTATTTTCATACATAGAGCTTCAAACGCATTGCACTTTAATTTCATTTTTTTACTCACTGGGTAAAGCGAGAACAAGCGGTAGCACGTAACACCAGGAAAACCAGGTTGTTGTGTGAGAAGCCAAGTCTGCCATGTGTCACCTCGCGTTGCAAGAGAAGGGCAATGCTGTGCAAGTCTTCCTTTACGGGTTCATTTGAGGCTACTTGTATCACTGCGCCTGCGCTACGCAGCAAGCGTGCACTGAAGGCGGGGTATCAAGATAAGAGAGAGGTGCCCTTATATAAGGATGCCCCTTGCTCGCAGATCAGTCATACCCCCCGTCTGCCGGGAGCGCAGAACTCGTTTCGGTTATCCGCAAACATGAAGCTCTTCCTGCTTCTCCTCGTCATTCTGGTTGGCCTCCTGAGCGTCGCAGCGCAGATCGTAGGCGGCCCTTGCTCCGGACGCGTAGGCGGCGGGCGGCCCAACCGATTATGCGACCATTTCGGGGGTTACGCAATTCCCGGATCAAGAGGCCACAACGGATGACTGTAAAGCAGGCACGGCTACCAGACTATTACACGTTTGATCCCTGAAACTGCGGATATTTGCTTACGCTTAACCGCGGAATCACCTAAAGGGCAAGGAATGGTGAGTAGTGTGCATACGATACTGTTTCTCTGACTGTCCAAGGCTTGTTTGCATCGAATACTTCCTACTTAAGGGTACTTAGGTGCCAACTGTTGAAAGAAGAAAAGCCTTGGAGGCAATTTCTTTTAATGAAATCAATCAATGGATTTCTATTTTCGCATCTGACACACACTGCCAGAATAAGTAAATGAAGAAAAGTCACTGCTTCGCGCGTTGACCGAAAAAACAAGAGTGTAAAACTGAACTTGTCAGTTTTTTCAATAGTTCTTGTTTGAGGCGTTTATTAGTATTTGAGAGCATTGAATTTATGCTTGAAAGATCTTGAATATCACCCGAAAGAACAAATGTGCATAAAACTAGCAAACTGAGAGAGGAAGTACGTGTTCTACGCATCATGCGAACTCACAAAGAAAATTGTTATAAATGCGTCGTTCTATGAATATTACTTCAACAGGCGACCAACTGCGCGCGCTAGAGCGAAGCGTATCATCCATCGAAGTTTCAACGCATTCCCTTGGTCATTAGATTAATTTCTGATAAGCCGGCATTGAGATGTATTTTGCTATTGCGAGGGACCATTGTAGAGTAAACTGTCCGTTTTAAATTACTGTGTGATTCTTCTACTTTGCTAACGGCATATTGTAGATACGCAGGCAATGACTTAGATATGCGGAGCAGAACAGCGGGCCTAAAAATTAATATGCCGGAAACTAAAGTAAAAACCTATTTACTCGGAAGGAACAACAGTTCACAACTGGTAGCGAGGGGCTGGAAGTGGTAAGAGAATAAGTCTACTTAGAGGAGGTAGTGACCGCAGACTCGGATCACGAGAGTGAAATAGCTCGAAGATTAAGAATGGGATGGAGTGCATTGTGCTTGTTCTCTCAGATCACGAATGACAGTTCCCCGATATCGCTCAAAAGAAAAGTGTATAACAGCTTCATGTTACATGTACTAACCTATAGGGCAGAAACGTGAAGGCAGACGAAAAAAGCTCAAATTAGATTACTAACAATGTAGCAAGCTATGGAAAAGAAAATGAGGTTTAACGCTAAGAGGCAGGAATATGGCACAGTAGGTCAGGGAACCAACGAGGCTTAATGACATCCTAGTCGAAATCAAGATGAAGAAATGGGATTGGGCAGGGCATGTAAAGAGAAGCGAAGATAACCGATGGCGGTTAAGCGTAACGCACTCGATTACGAGAGAAGGAAAGCGCAGCATGGGGCAGCAGAAGGTTAGGTGGAAGGTTGATATTAGGATGTTTTCGGGGATACGGTGGCCGCAACTGGCACAGGGCAGGGTTAATTGGAGATATATGGGAGAGGCCGTTGCCCTACTGCGGGCGCAGTGAGGTTGATGATTGACTGATATTATCACATTTTTTGTCTTGCAGGACGATGGACTGCAAACCTGGATAAAGGCTTCAAACCGTGTGATTTCGATTTAAATTGGTCAGGAATCCTCATCGATACAGACACCCAATCTCACCTGAATTAATTTGCGTCAGACTTAGGTTCCACTTTAACACAGGTCTGGAGAGTTGAAAAGGTAATCTAACGCTTTATTTTAACGCAAGCACAAAGAACAAGAAACAATGCATAACCGACTAGCCCCGCACATGTTTTGTTAATTTGATGGGCTGCTCGCTGCAAATCGCTTTTGTACTTATTGCCAGTAGTTTTAAGGTCCCGCCCGCGCGGTTTCTCGTTCCCGGCAGCAAAAGCATATCAGAATGTCAGCCTGCTTTTGATTTTTTCACATCAGCTGTTCACGATATGAGGAAAAGTGCACATCGAACCGTTCAGTCGTACATCAGAGCTACTGTCATATGCTCCTGCTCTTGGCTCTAACGAGTTAGAGATTTTAGAGTGAAGCACTCGCAGCTGGGCGTGTCGGTACATATTCAGGAAAGACAAAGCAGCGCAAAGGCGAACACGGACGTAGTGAGAGAACAGGAGGAGCGCCTTTTTTGTAACGTGCTTTATTTGACTAAGATCGCTTAATGCGTTCATTTCTATGCATGCACCAAGGCACGGGCCCCAAACAGTCACGCGTCAACAGACATGGATCAAGAAGAGGGACCATTGCACGAGTTTACAGTTCTCTGTAAAGAAACGCCATTTCACTCACGCGGAGCACAACAGAGGTATTAGCGTCTGCTCGTTTCTCGATACAATACGCTTCTACGAGCTCTCGTGTTTTGACGCGGATCTTCAGTAGCACTTTGCAATCTTATAAGAGAGGACCGCAGGTGATCCGATTCTTCTTCGATAAAGAACCCCAGGTGGTCTTAATTTCCGGAGCCCTTCACTACGGCATCTCTCACAGCCTGAGTCGCTTCGGGACGTTAAACCCCCATAAACCAAACCAAACCTTCTTCGAGCAAGCTAGGCGGTGGTCTGGAAGATGAAAACTTTTCTTTGCTAGTGGGTTATTGTGCTCACGCAGCCCATCGTTAAGACGATTCCGTGAACTCGGGAACTCGTTCACAAACACTCTCTTGCAGGCTACGTGAAGTGCGGTGTAGAACACCCCAAACAAACAAACAAACAAACAAACAAACAAACAAACAAACAAACAAACGAACGAACAAACAAACAAACAAACAAACAAACAAACAAACAAACAAACAAACAAACAAACAAACAAACAAACAAACAAACAAACAAACAAACAAACAAACAAACAAACAAACAAACAAACAAACAAACAAACAAACAAACAAACAAACAAACAAACAAACAAACGAACGAACGAACGAACGAACGAACGAACGAACGAACTAACGAACGAACGAACGAACGAACGAACGAACGAACGAACGAACGAACGAACGAACGAACGAACGAACGAACGAACGAACGAACGAACAAACAAACAAACAAACAAACAAACAAACAAACAAACAAACAAACAAACAAACAAACAAACAAACAAACAAACAAACAAACAAACAAACAAACAAACAAACAAACAAACAAACAAACAAACAAACAAACAAACAAACAAACAAACAAACCAGAGAGACAGACAGAGAGACAGACAGACAACGGCTAAATGCAAGGAATGGCCAGTGCAAGTACTGCACTGTCAACTTAAAAACACCAGGATAGAAAAAATGGCTTCTTGCTCTCCTGCTCAAAACTTTCGAACTGCACTTTAGTTGTATTGCTGCATTGCACTGTGTATTTCTCGTATTCATTGTGTTGTAATTGAAAAGCGTGAACACGTTATCCTATTGCAACCGCGTACATGCCTAAATTCAGAAAATGTGTATCTGCTGCTGCAGGTTGTAACTGATGTGAGGGGGCTAACGCCTCGTCAGGCTTCCAAGCCGTTATCCTTACGCCACCCGCAGGGATTCATCTGTATTGTTTCTTGCAAATAAAAGCCAATTCAATTCAATAAAAGTAGTATACCTGGTCTATACTCCTCTGTTGCAGCTGCATTCATGGAGTGCTGGAAGGAGTAAAGTGTTACCACTCTCTAGACAAGAGTATATTCTTGAGCTAATGTTGTGCTCTGAACGGAGAGCATGGTAATTCGTAGAAGTATTGGTAAAGGAATCAACCCGTATCCAGAACGGCACTGCATCAGTACCAGGTCTCTTCGCCGTGACCCAAAAATACACGTTGATGACGGCGTATCTGACCACAAAATGATGTGCTTATTTATCCTTAGAACTAAGCCATATGGCAAAAAATACGAAGAACGTTAAGTCAGAACCTTTTCATGTGCTAGTGACGTCGACATATTAGATGCCGTGATATTGCACTCTCAGATTTTTTGTTTCTTGCTGAGTTACGTGCATGCTCCGTGGACGGCTTGTGGCGCTTTTTCAAAGAACTTTCAATGAAATTTCTAAGGCTCAACAGGCACTTCGTTTCTGTATGGCATAAAACACATCACCAAGCGAACGAATGGGAAACGAAGGAAATCTTTCGCGTGGGAAGAGAGGCAAAAAAAAGATACAAAAACAAAACCGCAGGCGCCCCTCGGAAACTATTGTACACAAAGTTTCCGCATTCCGCGTATTGTTAAAAAACAGCATCAGTAAAGGGAAAGGTACTTCCTTACTGTGTCTATGAAGAATTTCTCCTTTCTACCCTCACAAAGTATATGCGCTCTTTCTCTTAAAAAATATGGCCTTGTACAGTTTTTGAATATATGTTCAAATCATGACCAAAAAAGCTTCAATAACAATGTCTTTCGATTATATTTTTTATTCTGTGTTCACAAATAAATAAGGTTTGAGACAAAGTTTCAACCTATCCAATAATTACCCGCCCATCAATTACGTCTTCATATCAGACAGTGACGTTGTGTCTTTATTGCTCAACATAGATGTTAAAACGTCTCCGGGAATAGATGCCATACCAAACGCATTCCTTGTAAGGTACGCCAAGTGGAGTTCAAAGTGCTTGTATATATTCTTTATCAAATCAATGTCAGCAACAGAGGTACACAATGACTGGAAATATGCCAAAATTCCACCAATACCCAAAGCTGGAGACCACTCAGTAATTACTTCATAGAGACCCTTCTCCTTACTGAGCCCATGCGCGAAGACACTCGAGCATATTATCTTCAAGGACATTTCGACATTTATCGAACTAAACAGCATCACAGATCATCGGAAGCACGAGTTCCGTAGAGGGTTATTTACTGAAACGCAGCTAATGAGAACTATTCACGACCTCGCGGCAGTTTTAGATAAACAAGGACAAGTGGACATGCTATTCTTAGATTTTTAAAAGGCGTTTGACCTCGTGAGTCACCAAAAATTGCTTCGAAAGGTAAAACCAATATTGAAAAATGATACTGTGCTCATATGAATACAGGCATCTCTTTCTCTAAAGAAAAGTGCGTTTCCATTTATAGGGTGTGTTCATGCCCTGCACTTGTTCGTTCTGTTATCCCGCAGAGATCTCTTCTCGAACCGTTATTTTTTCTTATCTTCATTAATGATATAGTCCCAAATATACTGCTAAATACGAGATTGCTTTGAAATGGCTGCTTACTTTAATATCAAGGTAATAGTTCAGATGATCTATCGCTTTTAAATTCTTCGCTCACCACTACAGAAACATGGTGCTCGACATGGAAAGGGAATATGAACACAAAAAAAACAGCAACAATTACAATCACTAGAAAAAGGCAACCATCAAATTCTCAATACTGTATCAATGGACAGGTTCCCTTTTCTGCATGAAGCTACAAATACTTAGGAGTAGTACTAACATGGAATAACATAGAACATAAAACTCAGATAGAATGAACACAAAGCTTACATCGTAGAAAAGGGCCTGCAGAAGGTGGGTTATATGAGCTCTCTGCTCTAGTCAACTCAAGAAATTAAACTTGTAGCATATAAAACATTCATTAAGCCCATTATTGAATTCTGCTCTATTACATGGGATCTATACACTCAGTGCAACATGAAGTTAGAAGGCACTGAAGAAAAAAATCGGCAAGATTCGTATTATATTCCTACAGCCGGCACACATCACCAAGCACACATTTCAAACAGGCGAATTTAAAATAATTTCAGACCAGACGCTGTAGGGAGAAATTAAATTCGAAGTATTTACCCTACCTTAATAAATCTGGAATTGAGAAAAATACGTACGCTGAAGCAGTCATCATCATCATCAGCCTGGCTACGCCCACTGCAGGGAAAGGCCTCTCCCATGTCTCTCCAATTAACCCTGTCCTTCGCCAGGCGCGGCCACCATATTCCCGCAAATTTCTTAATCTCATCCGCCCACCTAATTTTCTGCCGCCCCCTGCTACGTTTGCCTTCTCTTGGAATCCACTCCGTTACCCTTAAGAACCGACGGTTATCTTGCCTTCGCATTACATGCCCTGACCAAGCCCACTTCTTCCTCTTGATTTCAACTAGGATATCATTAACGCGCATTTGTTCTCTCACCCACTCCGCCCACTAACGATCTCTTAACGTTACACCTATCATTTTTCTTTCCATAGCTCGCTGCGTTGTCCTTAACTTAAGCTGAACACTTTTTGTTAGCCTCCACATTTCTGCCCCATAGGTGAGTACCGGTAAGATACACCTGCTGTATACTTTTCTCTTGAGGGATATTGGTAAACTGCCATTCATGATCTGAGATTACCTGCCATATGCGCTCCACCCAATTCTTATTCTTCTAGTTATTTCCCTCTCATGATCTGGATCAGCTGTCACTACCTGGCCTAAATAGACATATTATCTTACTACTTTCAGCACCTCGCTACCAACTGCGAACTGCTGTTCCCTTGCTAGGCTGTTTAAAATTACTTTGGTTTTCTGCATGTTAATTTTTAGCCCCACCGTTCTGCTCTGCCTGTGTAATTCAGTGATCATGCTTTGCAGTTCATGTCCTGAGTGACTTAGCAAGGCAAGGTCATCCGCAAATCGCAAATTACTTAGGTATTCTCCATTAACTCTTATCCCCAACTGTTCCCATTTCAGGCCCCGGAATACCTCCTATAAACAGGCAGTGAATAGCATAGGCGAGTATTAAACGTCAAACTGATCACACCATTAAAATAAACTTAAGGAATATAGTTGCAGAACAGATGTTTTGAAAAATTCGTATTTCCAGGCAACGGGGAGAGTTTAAAACTCGCTAAATCCAGACACTGTCGAAAGCTCCTCGGTCGAGTCATTTTGCGGCGTGCTCAAGGAAAACACGAATACAGGCATGTAAAATATCTTTGCGCGGTGATTGCCATGTTCCACTCTTTGCTTTTACAGCCATGGTGTACAATTACACTAATTTTTTTTCCATTTTTGTATGCACAACCTGTGCTGAGAATGTTTTACAATGCATTTATACTGTGTTCTGTTTGAATATTTTTGTATCGCCCACTCCTTCCTAAGGCCTTAAGGATGGCAGTATTTGAAATAAAGAAATACATAAATATACTCTATTGCAGCTGACTTTATAGTACATTTCAGGAGTATGTCCCTGTTTCATTTAAGTAGTTATACAGAAAATGTTTTGAGCAATTCGCCGTACTACAAGGTGGAATTTATGATGCCAAGAGGAGTATGTTTTAATGAGAAAGCCCAGTTTAAATGCAGCAGCCCAATGAAAGCCTCATATTAGAGCTTTATGTTCCAGACCAAATGCTTCATAGAAATTACAGTGACTGATTTCAAGCAATATTTTTATTGGACGCAAAGGATTCGAGCCAAGTGTCCGGCAGCTTGTTTTCGAGGTTGAAGCAGAACCAATGCCTTGGTCTCTGTAGAAAATATAAATGCCTTGACCTGTGCTCTCTTTGGGTGTTCAGTCTGAAATACCCAAAAGAATGAAAATAGAGATGCCATCTTTGCAAGGAAAGAGGGCATTTTGAAATGTTTTGCTTTTCACATACAGGCATGTCTTGCTATCGCTGGTTGCAAGGCACGACGCCAAAGGAAGCGCCATCTGAAGAAAAGATTAGATCAAGCGCATTAAAGCAGTTAAACCGCTATGATTGAAGTATGAGTGGCTGCAAGTGTAGTTTGAGGCAAGTTCGTACACGCAATTTAGAGGAGATTTTTGGCAGAAATAGGCATTGTTGAAGTTGAAACATTTTTCACGGCAGAAGATTAGCGAGTAGCTGTACGTAGCAGCTCATGCACTAGCTAGTGTATGTCTGTATCCTTTCGGCTGACAGTGGCTGAACGGGGCTTCCAGGAGAAGAAGAAGGAGGAGGAAGAAAAGGAAAGGCAGGGAGGTTAACCGAAAGAATAATCGGTTTCCTACCCTACACGGGGGGGGGGGGGGGGGGGGGGGAAGGTGGTGAGGGGATAAATAAAAAGAAAGAGAAAGGAGAGTAGCAGAAAATTGAAGTCACTATGAGAAGTCGGCGTTCGTTAAAGTCACAGCCTATCATGCAGGCTAGAAGTTCGCAAGAAGCGGAACAGTGCCTTGGAAGTTTCACCGCCGATGATCGCCGCGGCCAGTGGCCGAGAATCTTCATTTCTGTCAGTGGCGTGGATCCAGACGCTCCAGCGCACGGCTGAGAGACTGGCTTTCGGCGCTGTAGGCAGGGCAGTCACACAGAATGTGGGATATGGTCTCGTCATACCCGCAGATGGCATATGCATGGCTATCAGCCATATCGATTAAGAGAGAGCAATGGTTGGTGAAAGCTACACCAAGCCAGAGGCGACACAGTAAAGTTTCTTCACGTCGTGGTAGGCCGGATGTAAGCCGGAGCTTCAGATCTGGGTCGAAAAATTTTAAACGTGAATTGGAAAATTGGCCGGAATTCCTCGCGGCTTCCAAGGTATCTCAAGTTGCAGAGGAATCCGCTTTCGTAACCGTTTATACAATATGGCGATTGGAAAGCACCGTCGAGCAGCAAAATGTTCTGTGTAAAGCATAAAACTGCAAAACAAAAGGGTTGCCTTTGGCTGCTTTTCAGGACTGAAAGGGGCATTGGGACATAACTGTTTTTTCACTGGCCAGAAGGTTCTCGGAGCATGCAAACAAAATACACTTTGCACGCATGTAGTGGAAGCTTGCAAGTAATTTCCTTGCTGGAAGAACCCGCAGCTGCGCATTTTGATGGCGTCGTCGTTCTGAGTACAGGTCAAAGGCAGGGCAGGGGCGATTAACACAGCAGGAGGAGCAAAGTTTCATTGTAGTTTCTTTGGCATTATTAGGAATATGAAGCTACCAGCGAACCCCATCGACCTCAAATACCCGCTCCCACCTCCCAACCTGTCTTGTGTTCTGGATTGCGGTCACATTCTTGGCCAGGGTGGGTCAACGGGCATTATTCGTTTTGTTTCGCTGCTTTCTGGGGATCGGCAGATTGAACCGGAGCGCTTGCCTTCACGATAGTTTCGCATAATTGGAACCAAAACCAAAACCAGAAAGGAAGCGCTCGGTATGGTTGCCATCTCATGTCCGCTGCCAAAAATCGCTGATATTTTCGACGCTCCGAACACGCAAAATATAACAATTTAGCCAGTCACCTTGGGCGCTAAGGTATCGCCATGTCCTATGCGATGAATGCAAATAACAAAATCGCACTTTTTGCAACAACGCTACACAACGAGAACAACGAGCAAAGAGTGACACAAAGACGGCGCTGAACTTACAACTCTGATTTATTGGAAAAAAAACACGCATCTTTTTGTACAATCCAGGAATCTACGAACATACGCACCGTCAGCAAAAGCGTAACACCCAAACGTGCCTATTAAAGATAAAAATCACCACAAATCAAATATGTGTTTCCCCAGGCGTTATCTACTATGCATCAGGCTCATTTCCTTAGCTGTTATAGCTACAGATGAAGCACTGACACGCCCATTTTTCTTTCCAATGATGTGGAATGCCTCAGAGAGTTCCCTAGTGCGCATGTCCGTGTGCCGATACAACACCTCTGTATCTGCAAAAAACGGACTGCATTGACACGTGAAGCAGTGCTTGTCTAAATTAGTTTCCATCTTTCCTAATCAGTTAGCATGTTCTATTAGCCTCACATTAACACATCGATCAGTCTGGCCTATGTATGTGCGGCCACAGGAAAGAGGTATTTGATAAACTACACACTTGCTACACGGAACGTATCCCTTTATATGTTTAACGTGACACCTGTTCCGCCTGCGTCCTTCACATTTCCTTTGAACGGCCGCGCCTATCCTTTCTAGTTTTGTTAGGGGCTGAAAAAAGAAATCCACACCGTGCTTAGCACCCACTCTTTTTAGCCTGTGTGAGAGGGCGTGCACATATGGCATGACAACCACTTAGTTGCGTTCTTTTGACGCACTTCGCCGTTGCAAGCCATGGTCCGATGACTTCAATGTGCGGATAACTTTGTCTGCGCTCGACACAAGGACAGAATCGGGATAGCCCGCTTCTTTGCACCACTTAACTTGTGTTGCCAGGCTACTTCCCATTTGGTGAGGACAGGACCTCTTCACTGCCATGGTTGAACAGCTTTTTACTATCCCTGTTTTTACCAGCTTGGAGACAAAATCGCTTGCTTTGATCGCATCACAAGGCTCTCTTAAAACACAGGAAATTAAGCAACCGATTAGGGCAGGGGAGGTTTAGTTCTCATCGCTGTTCTTAATGACGTGTCAAAAATTCATGGACCCCAAAGGCCCTGCATTTTCACACTGCTCACTGCCTGGACAGCTGTTCCATATTAATGGGGCGTAAATACACGGAAAAAATGTGGTCTCCAGAAAAACTGTCTATACTTCCAGTTGTCCACACGAATGTAAAGAGCCGCGACTGTACTACCATACACTTTTTTCAGCCGCATGCAGCTTTTGCTTTTGTACAGTATGTACATATGATTTAACTTGGGGAGGTGCACACACAACAAACACTAGAAAGACCTAAACACAATTTGCATATGTGTATGAACATGCTGGGATGAGATAATTACACGAGCGTGGCGTCCGCCAGGAGCCGCATATTTGGTTGCCGTCATCACTACACCATCACCGGCGCCGTATATACACACAGTATATCTAATGCCATCGGCACTATCAATACGCACAGAGAGAGAGTGTACATTTCTCGTTGTATATCTTAATGGCCGCTGTTCGTCCAGACTGTAATGTCATCAGCGCAGGAGCCATGCTTGATGCCCCCTACAGGACGTAGTTTCTGTGGGAATCCCTGCATGTCATCGTTAAATAGCATTGGGGAATATACGGCACCTGTGCTGTGACCCTGTCGCCCATGTTTATGAATTCTGCTTTGTTATTGCCTACGTTGAGATTGACCGTGCGCTTTGCAAGGAAGTTTATTATATGTATGCGTCCTTTCACGACAGTTCGTGTTTTGTAGATTGTTTAGGATGGTCCAGTGTTATTATTGTCAGATTCCCCCTTGAGGTCTTCAGCTAGTAGAGCTTTAGTTCGTTTGGCTGTCGGCTTATCTATTATTTCGTCTTTTACCTGGAGGAGGATGTCATGGGTTGATAGGTTTGTTCCGAAGCCAAACGTGGTGTTCGGAGTTCTGCCTTCTTTTTCCATATGCTTTTGAGACTTTTCTGAGAACGTTTCTACGAGAATGTTGTGAGCGAGATCGGTCTTAGGTTCCCTATGTTGACTTCTTTTCTCGGCGGCTTCGATATCAAGTATATGTCTGCTGTTTTCCAAACTTAGCGTATTTTGCTTCAGCACAGCAGTTATTAAAAAATCCTCTTAGTCTTGTTAGTGAGGCTTCATCGAGGTTGGTTTGCATCTTGGCTGTGACGCCGTCTCTACACGGACACGCATTCCTTCTCATTTCCATAACGGTTGTTGTTACCTCCTTGATTGTTATTTTCCTGTCCACCTCCGGATTCTGCTCTCCTCCATAACGTGGCTGTGCCACGCTATTTTTGCCGATCTGAATATACTTGTGCGTTTGCTCTTCTATCATAGTAGGATACAACTTAAAAATAAAAAACATCAGTTGCTAACAATAGGCGGCGCTCCGCGGCGTTCTATATTAATCCGCTGGCCAATGGCAAAAGTAAATGAAATCATCTTTTTAACGTTTGACGATAATGCCACGTATCATTGCAGTGTGTGTTCGTTCACGCTCAAGGCAGCAGGAAAGGGTCGTTATCACTTTTGTTCGTGGCGCGAGAAACGACCAGACTAATCTCGATTGTTCGCAGCCATGAAAGGCTGCATCTAGGTTTTTCCAGATTACTGTAAATGATCTTGACCTGTTATCTGGAAGTTTCCTTGCCGGCTTTAAATTGAGCGATGCCGCGAGCGGCGGACATTCGTAGTTCGACGACCGACGAGCACGCTTGTTGCTTACGCCGCCGCCGAGTGATTCAGCTCTTTTGCGGGCGCAAGTCAGCCCAAATAAAGAGCTTCGTTTCCAAGACTGGTTGGTGTCTTCCTGACTGCTGGACTGCCGTCACTACAACGTGACATTTGGCGTGAACGAACACACACTGCAGTGATACGTGGCAATATCAAACTAGGGCACGTTTCAGAATTCTAGAGCTCATAATCTTTTTTTTTGTGCTAAGCTTCTTGTTTAGGTAACAGGAAACGTTTAACCAGCGGACTACTTTTTCGTCGTGAAGGAATTCTTTGCGCAGAGCCTGAATGTGGGTGGAGCTTCAATGCAGATTTAAGATGTATCCGACTACATTTCCTTTTCTCTGCCCAGTAGCTGCCCAGTAGCCGTAACCACTGAACTACCGCGGCGGCCAAGGAAAAAAATCGCATATGTATCTTCGTTAATGAACAAATGAGAAACATAAAAAAACATGCCGAGGACGGGAACAACGACGCCGAACACTATGAACTAGTCAGATCATCATAGAGCGTAGTGTCGGTTTTTAAAATTAGGCCCAACCTAGCTGAAACGATCGGTATAGCCGTCGGGGCGGCTCAGTGGTTATAGTGCTCGGCTGCTGAGCCGAAAGACGCGGATTTGAACACGACCATGGCTGTCATATTTCGATGGTGCGAAATGCTAGAGGCCTTGTACTAGGCTATGTCAGCGCAGCTTAAAGAACAGAAGGTCGTCGAAATTATCTGGAATTCTGCACTGCAGCGTCCCTCATAGCCTAAGTTGCTTTGGGACGCTAAGCCGAATAAACCAAAGCAAACAAAAAAAACCGGGACGCCTAGGTTCGGTTGTACAAAAATCAGGTATTCCTGATATGGTGCATATCTTGAGAATAGTTCAAGGTATGTCGAGACAATCACGAGATATGAACGTGATCAGTCCAGATATTTGCTGGCCCCCAAATGTAGCCATATTTCGCCCTGATCTGGCCAGATAATGTTGCGTTCCGATCACGTGTGGACATAGCGGATCTAATTTTGGCGCTGATCAGTTAGAGGATTGGTGTTATTTTTCATTTGGTATGCTTATGTCTGGTAGTAAACAAAATATATCAGACTCAAATATGACATTTCAATAAGATATAGATAATTTCCTCTAAGAGAAGAAAGCTATTTTTTATTGAGGATTACGGCCTACTTGGTACATGACAGAACTGTGGCACATCAGATAAACAGAAACTATAGAAACGAAAGGAAATACATACCACAGGCTTATAACCCCATGTTCAAGCACGCATTATTAGGATTTTTTTTTTAAAGAAAGAAAGCATCCTCTATGCTCCTTGGTTTCCTCATGGCTTCCGTCACTTATTTCTATATTGCATGCGCACCAGGTATGAAGAGCGTAAAAAGCAAGATCTTTTTCACAAAGGCAAACAGATGACGTGCTGACACATGTTCATATATATTCGCGCTAATCTATGTATCTTTTCGGCCTCAGTTATTTCTCTGGCCACCATATTCTTGCTTGTGCAAATGACAACACATTGTACAAAGAGAGGATTCCATTTCTGTGACTGGCGGGATGTACAGTCTTTGTCAAAAGTAACCAGGTGGCACGGTTTGCTTTTCAGTCGTATAGTAAAGCGATTATGCCAGCCCTCAAGCACTAAATCTCTGTATGGTAAGGAGAACCAATGCCCTTTCCTTCAAAGAAGTTTTTTTATCTTTAGTGAAGACGCGAGGGGTCTACTATACGAATGAGAAGCAAACCATGGAGCCTGGTTACATTTGACAAGGACTGTACGTTGCGTTGCACGAGAAGGAACCTCCGCGCCGCTTGTCAGCATTGTGGACATGCTCCTTAGGTGATCGCTTATTCAGCTCAAAGTTTGACCGATATACTTTTTTCCGCATGACAAAAGGATTTCTTAAACGACACATTTATGTAGTGTGACTTACATTTGATGTTTCCATGTGCACCCATGAACTTTGCTGCTGTCAGTCTTCGTACTTAAAAAAAAACACGTGTCAGTTTTCTTCGAAGTAGGGAACACGACGGTTGTGTTCGCCCTTTGGCCAATTCTTCTCAGGTTGCGAGGAAATTTCGAATGTTGACAGCACTACAAAGGGTTTGCCTTAACGAAAGAGCCCATGTTAATGACATTGCTTGTTTGGTTTCAGCTTCTTGAGAATATCTCCAGCTACAGAGACCTGAATGTGAGCGGGAAAATGAGCATTAGTCAGCTTTACTGACTACTGCTCAGAACCTACTTTCAATATGTATATACGCGATTTTTTTAGAGTGCTGTGAAAACACATCTTAAAAAATAGCTGTTTTCAATAGTTTAGAGCGTGCTTAGTGAAAAGGTAGCAAAACTTCGTTGCTTCGAGGCTGGTAGGACCAGCAAGTGCCATCAACACGGAATGTGAAGTTGAAATGTAACAATCTCATGCATTTAATTATGGGCAGCTCATTTATAAAATAACGGGGTTGAACAAATAGCTCCTGAATTCACCGTGTGGTTATTGGCGCATCGATAGAAGGTAAACAAAAATCAAATATTTAATGAGGTTAACCTGCCAAAAATCTTTGACTTACAGGAGCTGTAGTCGCTCTTAAGAAAGGTTGCAAAATCGCCAACAAAGGTAACAGTACTGACCATGTCCACACCCTCGAAGCGACTGACCGCAGACTTGTCCAGTTTGAGTAAAAACAGTTCACTTAGAATCGGGGTGTATTGGCTTTCAGTTCCTGTTAATAAATCTTGACAACAATCTTGACAACAATCTTGACAACAATCTTGACAACAAATAATGATAATACACCACTTTTGTTGCCATAATAATAGAGCAGCGCATAACAAGACATGACAAAAGGAGGAACACAGAACAACACAGAACGACTTCTTTTTTCCTGTCGTGTTACGCGCTGCTCAATTATTTTGGATTACCAACTCGCCCTACAAGCAACACTTTTGTTGCAACCTGAGAGTGTCAGCAGTGGTGCTGAAGAGTTGCTCGCCAAGACACCCACCTAGTTTGTGAAGGCAGCACATCCGAATTCCTCAATACATTCCTGTGCTTATTATTTTAATATTTTTAGGCCCTCAAAAGTCAATTAAGTTTAAGGGGTATTACATAAGGAGTGGTCGGAGGGTACGGCAGTTATGACAAAAATGATTTTCGATGACAGTCTTGCATTTTTGAAGAGAGAGAGAGAGAGAGGGAAAGGCAGGGATGTTAACCAGAAAGGATTCCGGTTGGCTGCCCTGCACAGGGGAAGGGAATGAGGAGAATTAAAGAGGAAAGAGAGAAGTAAAGGGAAATAATCACAGTCTGTCAATCAAGGCAGTCGCTCTCAAAAAGCGAGAGTGCCTTGTAAGCCTTGATGGCAGTTGACTGTTGTGGCCACGGACCGAGGATCTTGGCCTCTTGAAGCTCTGTTAAGAAAGCTATGCGGCCGGGAAGGTCGTTCCAGTCCAGGGCAGTACGAAAAAAAAAAAGATTTTTGGAACGTTGTTGTAAGGGTGCGCTGGAGGCAGACGGTTTTGGGATGGCTGCAACTGGATAAACGTTGGGCTGGTCGGAAGAACGCGTTGTCGGATGGCAATTAAGCTGTAAAAAAAACTCATGATGAATATAGAGCCGAGCTATTTTGCCGCGGGACGCTTGAGTACGAAGTTCATGTTGAGATTTTATTTAGATTACGCTAGTGGGATAATAATGATATGAAAGAATGAATTGTCATGAACTATTTTGAATACATTCCACAAAATTGGGGAAACATTGCCTCTTACTTGTGCAAAAAACGCGAAAAGGTTGTTGTTAAAATGGGATCGAACAAAATAAAAAAATGTCCAGTGAATTTGAGGCTGTAAATAGGCTATCAGTGCGCATAATTTTCAGCTTCCTTTGGAAGCAGTGGCAAATGGCTTGTTGTCATGTGCGTATATAAGATATAATAACCCTCGATGGCTTCAACAGTTAAGGGTTATCTGATGTGAAATACGCAACCCTGGAATGTCAACGAGTAGATGGTGCTACAGGCTTTTAGAGTTTCAGAGAAGGTTTCCGTTGCTTAAATATGTGTGCTCTCAGGGGTCGCGATTATGGACCTGTTCAGCGCGTCGTTTTTTTTTTTGTGAAATCTGCTTGCATAATATGCATGTAGCCATCTGGCTATCGATTAGTTTCAGGATAGAGGTTATAATTCGCAACGACATACTCAAGACGGTACTCAAGACTGTGAAGTTTTGGTGCCTTGAGTATGTCATTGCGATTTATAACCTCTATTCTGAAATTAGTCGATAGCGAAAGATGGCTACATGCATATCATACAAGCAGATTTCATCAAAAAAAAAACGCCGCGCTGAACAGCTTCTTAATTCATCCACACAAAAGCAGATTCATCCACACAAAAGGACTAACGTGTGTTTGTGAAGTTTTCGCACTCTTATTCTGTGTATCATTCGTGGTATTTCAACGTTGGCCAGTTGATTTCTGAAAGTAAATTATTGCGAATTGGGAGTAGGAAGGAGGTCCCTTCCATCGTGAAGCAAATATCACAATTTCTGGGTTCACTCCTAACATCAGGCACGATATTGGTATAAAGGTATTAGTAGTTGTAAGGAGAACGAAAAGACTGGACAGTTTTCATGGACTCAACTAATGTCGTTTGTTAATCATAACTACAATCCGAGACGTCCGGCGTTGCTTTTCTCCGCTTTCTTTTTTACGCACCAATCCGCGATTGTTATCATAGTTCAGTTTGATTTTTCATACCGCTGTAGGAAAAGAGAATGAGCCGTATCAGGAAAACCGGGTTGTTTTGACTCAAAAGCTCAGCTCGCAATCGTATGTCGCCTCGCGTGGCAACGGAGGGGCAATGCTGTGAACGATTTCCTTCACGGGTACACCTGTGGCGAGTATCATTGCACTCGCGATACGGAGCAAGAGTGTGCCGAAGACGGAGCACGAACGTAACGCCCTGGAGCTCATATAAGGAAGCCCCTTGCTCGCAATTCAGCCACCATACGCTCCGTTTGCTGCGAGCAGAGAGCTCACTGTGGTTATCAGGAGGCATGAAGCTTTTCCTTCTCCTCGTCGTGATTCTGGTGGGTCTCCTGAGCGCCGCAGCACAGCTCGAATGGGGGCCTGGCTCTGGACGCGGAGGCGGCGGAGGTCCCAAGCGAAGCCTCGTCCGTTCTGATGGACGAAGCGGTTACAACTGATGATCGCTCAACAGAGGTGAGTACCAGACCTATTGGACACTTCTGCCTCCGATATTTCCGGACGTTTGCGCAAGAATAACTGTGGTATCGGCAAGAATGAACAATGGTGAGCATTGTTCATGACAGCGTTTCTTAGCCTGCGTGCAAGCGTGGTTGCTTTCGGAGAGGTTCCTAGCCCAAGAAGGAGAGAGTTAAAATAGAACTCGTCAGTGTTTATGTTTGCTCGTTTTAGCACTGCACAGGCGCGTTCATGGTGTTGATACAGTGCTTGTGGACATTTCATTCAAGGTTGAACGGCTATTAATAGTACTGCAAAAATAAAAGGAGCCGGGACAGCAGCTGACGTAGAATTGACGAGTGAAACGAAGCCTCGTCCGTTCTGGTGGTTACGCGATCCCCGGATGAAGCGGTTACAACTGATGGTCGCTCAACAGAGGCGAGTTCTGGGTGTAGCTCGAGCAATTTGTGGCAGAAGGCCCTTATTGCTTACGGCAGCAGGCGACAACCTAATCAGCACCCGCCTCTGTCGCCGTGACCACTGCTGGACCACATGTCCGCACAAATTCCACGAGCAGTGGGCCCGTGAGAGCTTTCAATAAAAGACGTGTGTCAATCAATCGGTTTAGAACACGCGTTAAGTAGTGAGGATAACTACCAGGGCGGTAATGATGAATTATGTACTATCAGTGTGTTCTTAGCGTAGACAGAGCTTCAGAACACTGTGTTCTGCATATTGGGCGATCCTGAGTTTACTAAAAGTGTAGTTGGAACTGTCGCTAGCGTCGCCACTTGTGCTGATATTTCTGCGCTTGGTCCCGCGTGGTTCGCATGCGTCCTATGAATGGTGCTCAAGCCGCAAATGTGTTGAAGAAAAAAATAGCAAAAAAAAACACCAGACGGTCAGTAACGTGCGTTCTGAATCACGCGTCAAATCCGTGAACGTGGAAATGCAATGTGGAGCCAACATTTGTTAGAAAAGGTAAAAATGCGAGCACCAATTCTCACGATCATACAGCTTCTACAAACGTGGGTGTCGAGGTGTGCTGACGCCTGCATTACCAATGCCAGTTTTGTTTTGCTTGCTGCTATTGCCAAATATCTCACGCGAGGGCATCGTTATATCTTCTACTTATGATAAACATTTATTCAACCCTAGAAAACACCCGCACGTGTGGCAAATGGCTGAACCTCATCCGTAATGCCACTGTGTAACATAGTACCTCTCCCGCTTATTTCAGTGAACAATAGGGCTCCTTTGAAGGCGTAGTTGAGGTCTTTTCACTATGCTGCAACGCATTCCTGTGACCGCTAGATATATTTCTTATATTTTCGTATGAAATAGGTTTTTGCTGCTGCAGGTGAGGACTACGCGCGAGAATTGTCTGTCTTATTCTGCAGTGTTGATCTTCATTGTTGCTATCGGCCTTTTTTAACATCACCTTTTGTACTCCAGGTCGGATTGCTGCAAGCTGCAAAAGGATTCAGCTGGTTGGATTTGTGCCAAAACTGGTGAATAAATACTTTTTACACTGACGTCCAACGTTGCATGGTTTTGGAAGCATTTCACATCGACTTGGCGGCGAGAAAACCTGAGCGGCTGAATTCCATACACCGCAACGCGTGCTTTTTGGGGACGGATATAAGTAGCGTAAAAGAGTTTACTGTTGGGCTAGCTGGTGCTCTGAAATCACATTCATCTTATTTAGCGCAACTTTAGCGCAACAACTCAAATTAGCACAACAACTGAAAAGTGTCGCGAAGACACAAAGCTTCACAGAGGAGATACGTGCTCTCAGTATCAAATAGTGAAACGTATCTAGATACACCCCACCAAGGGCGCCTGTAAAACTTTTTCCGGGGGGGGGGGGGGCGGGGGGGGGGGGGGGGCATTTGATGGCCGAGGATGGGGGAGGCGGTAGGTTAGCACCCCACTATTTGTTGTCCAAACTGCGCACATGAAACAAAAATAAGAAGTAAATTAGTGTTAGGCTTGGTGAACATACATTGTATTTTATTAAAGAAGGAAGAATTCAACGCGATAAGCAAACTGCGAAAAGCTACTATCAGTTCGAGAAGGGGAATGGTCAGTCTTGCTGCGTGCGGGTTCTCGACTCACAGTAACTCATGACCAGCACACAGCACAATATCTTCGCCAGTATGTAGCTGCAGTCCGTTAGTCTTACATGAAAAGCTGCTTCAGATGTCTCGGGTTTTTCTGGGCAAATTGCGCGATGACACGGGTGATAAAGCTATCCTTGTGCTTCATTACACGCTCTCGATGCACACTCATCACTCAAAGGCCGTCCAGCCCGTCATTTGTCATTGCTGAGCGTAGCCAGGTTTTCACTCTCCCCGTTGTACTGAAGAAACGCTCGACAGTGCAAGTGGTAACTGGCAAGGCCAGAGCCACATCAATGGCTTTTGTGGCTTGTGGGTTCGTTGGGGTTTAACGTACTAAAGCGACCTAGGCTACGAGGGACGCCGTAGTGAAGGGCTCCGGAAATTTCGACCACCTGGGATCCTTTAACGTGCACTCACATCGCACAGTACACGGGCCTCTAGAATTTTGCCTCTATCGAAATTCGACCGCTGCAGTCGGGATCGATCCGGCGTCTTTCGGGTCAGCACCCGAGCACCATAACAACGGAGCCACCGCGGCGGCTATTGCAACAGCAGTGAAGAATGCCTTCGCCTGAAGCACAAGTTCAGAGTGCGTTATTTCTGACGAGGCCCCAGTTTTGCTTCTGCACATCTCGTATCACGAGACACCCTTTTCCTTAAAGTTTTCAATACAGCAAAAACCCTGGAGTTGTTCAGCGAGGGCAACAAACTCAATACGGCTCAAATACTTCATTTTTGCTGGATGTGGCTGGAGAAGTGTGAAGCTCTTCGCATTGCTTTCAGAAAAGCGGCGAGAAAAAGAGGCCGTGAGAGAGTCCAAGTAGGGCACAAATATTGCCACGCGATAGTTTGCCTCCGGCGACTGAATCCCGTAATTGACTCGGTGCGCTTGACGAGAGGCTCGTCTTCGTACAGATATCAACACTCTTAGGCGAGTGGCTGCTTCACTTGTTGTCTTCATGATGTCAGAGAACTGCTATTCAGCGTTAGTCTGGTGGCCGCGAAAAATATTCTGGAACTCAGTGATTGCGTCGTGTACAGAATGCAACTCCATGGAGGCACTTCGTAGAACGTTCGTAATTAGTTCCAGTCGTGCGCTGTACTTCGCTACAATCGCTTCAGTCGCTTCGGTTCGGTCTGTTCTATGTAAATATTTTAGAATGTCGGAACGTGTTACAGCTGTGGCTCTTAGATTGTATCTGAATATCTCCGGTATCTTCTTGTGAGTAAAGCTGATGAATGTGGTTATGTTGGTAGTGAACCTCATGCCCCATTTTTCGCGCCAATTAGCATTGCTGATGAATGTGGGTATTTTGGTACTGAACCTCATGCCCCTTTTTTTCGCGCCAATGAGCATTGCTGTTTAGTGAGAAGTCTAGACCGATTTGATTGTGCAGGGAGCGAACAGTACTGTAGACAACACAATCATCTGCAAAAAATCGCACTGCTACGTGATGCACACCACATTATGGGTTACCGCTAAGATAGACTAGGAAGAGCTATAGGTATAACACGGACCCATGTGGTACACCAGAAAACACCTCAAGGCTGTCAGACTCAGCATCGTTTACAAATATGTATTGTGGTGGGAGGGAAAGTTAAGCTGATATCCACGCAACGGTATTAGAGTCAACGACAGTAAGTTTTTCATTTAGTTCACAGTGACGGACGCGTTCGAAAGCTTTGGAAAAATCTAAGTATATAGCGTCTTCTTGATCTCCGGAATTAATTTTCTCCGCAAAGAGATGGACTGCTTCCAAAAGCGTCGTGACCGTAGAAAGACCTTTCCTAAAGCGATGCTAAATGGGGTAGGTTAGGTAACATCCCTTCGGCAAACCCGCATTGGGAGATTGCGAAAGGAGTGACGCCTCATCGGCACTCGTCGCCTCTTTTTGCCTCTCTTTACCATTTTCGTTTTGTTTGTTAATTTAACTACTGAAATAGCATAATTAACTTAGGCTTTAAAAAGAAACACCAAGTCCCCATGGTCGCATGCGCAGAAGGAGTGGTATACAGGTTGCCGCTTACATGTGGCAAAGCATATGTAGGCCAAACGGGGCGATGTTTGAACGAGCGGCTCCGTGAACATCGGAAGAACATGGAACGGAAAGGCGATGGGAATTTGGTGGTTCATTGTCAAGAGTGTAAATGTGTACCTTCCTATAACGAGACGAAGATAGTAAGCAGGAACCGTGACCAAACGGCGCGTGAAATAATTGAAGCCATGAGCACAGCGGACAGTGGGGATGCATGCGTGAGTAGCACGTCCCTTTCACTACTATCAAAGGAAAGGGCATTTTTGTAAAAGGGAAGGTAGGACTGGGCATGTGACGAGACAGTTTGTCGATTTTTTATCATTCGGGTGTTACCATCTTCCATTTTTATCAGCTGCTGGTGTGCATAAAGAGCAGTGTTTCCCGAATAAAAATTCAGTTGTAAGTCCAGCGCTATGTGTGTGTGTCTCTATCTTTCAGTCCGTGTCTTTTAAGCGTAGGTATATTTCAATATGGCAAACCAACTCGCCCAACAAACCACTCTGTTTAATAAAAGATCGGTATATTTAACCACAATCAACTATTTTAGTCTTTAAAATTTGACGCCGTCGTTGCTGTCCCGTCCACTTACAATATCTCTGTCCAGCCTATTCAACCGTCCAATGGTTTTTGCTGATAGGTAATTAATTAATCAAAGTCAATGAAACTTTTGTTCCATTACTTATCACCCATAAAACACGTTTTAATCAAATTCGAACTTTATTTTCACTCCATTGCCTATTTTTGTCCTATTTTGCCGTCCACGCCTGTTTTCCTGTCCGCTTACTATATTGACGTCCACGCTATTTCGATGTTTTTTCGACATTTTCGGCGCTAATTTATTAACTCATCTTCATATGGACATAAGGTTTTGTGCGCAGGGTCCTCACATCATCCTCTCTCTATTACAAGGACTCGTTTGATGCTGCGAGCCGCCGCGGTGGCTCAGTGGTTATGGTGCTCGGCTGCTGACCCGAAAGACGCGGGTTCGATCCTGGCCGCTGCGGTTGAATTTCTTTGGAGGAGAAATTCTAGAGGCCCGCGTACTGTGCGATGTCAGTGCACGTTAAAGAACCCCAGGTGGTCGAAATTTCCGTAGCCCTCCACTACGGCGTCTCTCATAGCCTTAGTGGCTTTGGGACGTTAAACCCCATAAACCAAACCAAACCAAACCATCGTTTGATGCTGCTTCTACTGAGAACGTCACAACTGCGGCGGACACGTTTTGCGGACGCGTTTTTCCGACACGTTTTGGTGACGCGACCCCGCCGACATAGCCTAGAAATGCGTTCGCATGAATAACAAAAGATTTATTTGTTAATAATATGCTACATTAATTTAAAGGAACTGCTAGTCAGGGAGATCGGCCGATATGAGTCTATGTGCAACTTGTTGCCAAGTTTGTGTATCGGGATCTCCTTTGCGAGGAGCCAACCTGAAGGCATTGCCACTGCTTGCAGCGACGCCGTAACAATCCTGCGTAAGAAGGGAGCTAATTGCGTGGCATATCATTTTAGGAACGGATTGTAAATGTTATCGGGAGCAGACGCCTTTATTCGTGTGAACGTTTAAAAGGAGATTCAGTATAGCAAGTTCAGTTGTAAAGACAGCGGGCATCGCTGAATTAGATTCAACCAAAAAAGTCAATTGGGAGAGAAGAACATGTGAACACACACTGGAAATTAGTGCTGAAAGAGAGCGATAGCGTGTATATCATATGTGACAGAACCGGCTATCTCAGTTTGCGATATTGGGTTTTCTGTTTTTAAGAGAAAAAATTTTTGCCGCTGGCTGTGCATGAACTTTGTTAAAGTATTTGAGAAAAATTTTATCCCTCGCTTTTCGCAATTCCAATTTAAACGTAGTAGACAGGTCGGTGGTGGCCAACAGATTCTGTTTTCTCCTGCACATCCTTTGCAGTTTCCTTTTCAAGTGGATGACATTGAGCGTGATCCAGGGTGCATCCCTGTTTGTTCTGCGCATAGTGGGAATTAAATTCTGAGCACAATGTTTTATTGCACCTTTAAATTTTGCCAATGAACCATAACGTCATATGAGAGTAACAGTGAGAAATCTTCAATAGCAGTTTCTAAATAGTCTATGATGCTCACATCGTCTGCTTTACAGTAACCTCTAAATTCACTATAAAGATGGTTTACAGAAGATGAGTGAGGTCATTTTATGATCTCGAGATGCCATCTTCTATGCCTCTTTCTGGTTTCAGAGTGTTCGATAGAAATGTGAGGTCTAGTACTGACGCGGCGTCCACTTTCTGCCTTTGTGGACGATTAACGAGCTGAGATAATGATAACCGGAACATTAGATTTATCAACAGGTCACAGCTTTCCTTTTCTCTTGTCCCAAGCGTTGGGCTACTCCAGTCTATTCGGGCAAGATTGAAATTGCCAATTTAATGTAATATTAGTTCCGCCATTTACCTTGGTGTGAAGGAAATTATGCAATTGCATGGTGTAATCGACGGGGGAGTTAGGACACTTGTACACACCACCTGTCAGCACCGACGTGCCGCACATATTAAGGGTGCCCCAGACACTTTCATGGGCAGCTATGCCTGCATTCGTAGGCGACTATGGTCACATGACCGAAGTTTGCGGTGGATAGGTGCATATTGTAAGAAAAGAACTGTAGCGCAACCAAGACGTACACAAGAGAGGACCATACATGACTAGCGCTAAAACGTCTGTGTACGTCTTGGTTGGGCTACAGTTCTTTTCTTACAACATGCACCATCTAGCCCAACAAAAAGTTCTTCTAGGTGCATATGTTTTATTGGTGTACCGTCTTTGAATTATTAGAGTTTCTGGAGCCACCGCAGCTAGATATATTAATAGTAGAATTAGAGAATTATTTTGTTTATATACTGCATAACCAAACCGCCTAATAATTACAGAAGAGTGGTAAAAAATTACGATAACAACAATGCAAACAGGCACAAACATCGATGACACGGTGACTATAATATGAAGCGTTCTCAAGTTTAAGAAAACATGTTATACAAGGCATAACAACAGCATATTGCAAGAATAACTATATTAATTACAAATCACTGATCAGCTAAGCGAAACGGTGTCCGTCACCTGCGGGTACATTCGCTGGTAAAACGTTCCATTCAGATATAGTTTTTGAAAAGAAAGAGAATTTGATGTAATCTGTGGGGCATTTAATTTCTACAATTTTCTTGCTGTAACACCCCCCCCCCCCCCCTGTACTTAAGATTTTCTATACGTGTTTAGTTAATTTAAATCACATTGATTCGTTTTAGCTGGTTTTCTTTCCCCTTCTGCAAAGAAGTTTGATTCGAATGCTTGCCTTCATTTGCATAACACTATAGCCCCCCCCCCCCCCCCCCCCGGGAATATTGTTTTAATACAAACCTCACCGCGCGGTTCCGGGTACCATCAGTTTTACAGATGAGGCATCATTGATGGAATTCGTACAAGCTGGACGCGTATTCGAAGTGGAGTCTTACCTCTGACCGGTAGGCCGCTATTTTCAGTATTCCCGTAGTGCCAGGAAAGATCCGTTTGACGAGGCTAAGCAGACTGGCAGCTTTTTTAAAGGTGTTATTAATATGCATGTTAAAAGAAATGTCCTAAAAAAAATCAAGCCTAGATATTTGATCTCCAGGATTTTTCGCAGTACTTTGTTACTAGCTATGCGCACCGTGTTCAATATGCGCACCCCTTTAGTGAATGTGACGGGGAAACTTTTTGTGCATTTAAGCCCAGATTGCATTAATTGCACGCAAGGTGGCAGAGCCAAGAATTTGGAGCAAAAGCATTTTACTACCTGCACGGCAACGTGTAATGTGACAGTGAAAGAAATACCGGGCGCGATGTAATTGATGAGAATTACGAATAATGGCCCAATACCGAGCATTGTGGCACACCTGAAGTTACTCCAAAAATCCAGATTGTTCCCCCCCCCTCCGTCTTTCCTCCCCTAGTACGAGTACGACACATTGTTTTCTATTAATAAGGCAATCTTCACTCTATACCAAATCATTTTATCAATGCTGAGAACAGACAGTTTCTGTTTTGATAAATCATGCGAAGCAGAATCGAGCGCTTTTGTTAAGCCAATAAATATTGCAGCAGCTCGTGATATATTGTCAGCCGTACTGGCAAGGTCATGAAAAGGCTCTATGAGTTTGGCTATACATGAAACACCTGCGCTGGGCTGGTTCTATGAGAAAAATGCTTCTAGGCGCTTCAACAGGCTGCTGTATGCCTGTTCAAGTACCTTGCAAGATACACACCACAGGGAAATCGGCCTGTAATTAGCTACCATATACTTCAAGCTATTTTTGTCAATAGGAACAACCAGAGCCATGTTACATTCGTCGGGCCACGATTCCAGTTTCAAGTGACTTGCAATTTATTAGGTATAAATTTTGAGACACAGTATCAGAGCAGCCTTTTAATACTTTCAGGAATTTCTTATCAGGACTAGCTTGTTTGTAACCATCTAACGAACGTAAGCAGGTTGTGATAATCTCAGTTATGATCATTATAGGGGGCACTGCACTTCGCATGTTGTCATTCAAGTAGGAAATGTACTATCAGCAACGAATGAAATGCGAACAAGAAAACTGAGGTGGCAGCACAAAAGCACCAATGTATTAGCTCCTCTATTGGAAATACAAGCGCGGTTGAATAGCACCTCTAAAGAAGAGTCTTCGTGCCTTCGAAATTAAAAAAGCAGGAGCTAGTATTCAGCTTCCCCTGGCTAAGAGCTGCTTATTGTGCATTCCGTGGTTCAGTTGTCTTGTTCGCGTTTCATTTCTTGCTGATAGTACAATAGCGTTTTGTTTTTAAGAAACCTGATTTAAAGTAGTGCTGGAGCAGTGGCTTTTTTTATTATTATCTATTAATTCTGATCTTTTGTAATAAATTTGTGTACCATTTTTTTTCTTTACGCGTTGTTTTTAGGCAGCTTCAGAATGATTTGGATTGTTTGTTATAGCCTCTGCTAGTCCAGAATCACCATGCATACCTGGCATAGTGCATAAGGGAAATCCTGATGTGCCATCTCTCTTACCCTGACTAATAATTTCGGCAAATATAGTGGTATTTGCCGCAAGATGATCTCCATGCCAGAGTGTACAGCTTGGGGAGGTAAAGACTAGGGCACGTGCTGGCGGGTTGCGGCTTCTGCTTTTACTTCGGCGGCCCTAAATAGGGTGAGCTGTGTTTGTAATTTGTTGTGCTCATTTTCCTTTCAAGGTTAATATTCTCCTCAAAGAATTCGTTATTGAGCAAATTTGCTTATATGAGAGATTAAGCTCATCTTTCCTTTTGAAACAATTTTTTGCTGCAAATTATTGTTCGGAGTGCGACGCAAAAGGCGCCATTTCGCATCAAAGGAGAACGAATGTAAAAGGCAGCATGCATATTTACAGAAGAGAATAATGACGTTTTGGCCTCAACAACGCAATCCGAGTCGTCCAGCTTTCCTTTGCACTTGTTTCCCTTTCATAGACAACGCCTTAAAGCCACAGGGATTTATGTAATTTTATTTCACTGAGCGAAGTGAGAGTGCATTGGGCACGTACCACCCGGAAAACGTGGCTGTTTTGCCTGAAATAGCACGCTCGCAGGATGTAGAGTATGGCTCCATGTGTTGCAACACAAGGGCAATGACGCGCCAGTTTTCCTTCATGGGCGCTCTTAACTCAGCAAGACGGCGTGTGCGCTTCGAAACAAGCGTGCACCGGATATGGGCCCCCAGGCGCCCATATAAGGACGACCGCTGCTCACCAGTGAGCCGTAACCGTTCAGTGCTGGGGAAACAGGAAACATCCGCTGTTCACCGCCGCTATGAAGCTCTGCTTGCTCCTCGTGGTGATCTTAGTGGGACTCCTCAGCATTGCTGCTCGGTTCGTAGGAGGACCAGACCATGGAAGCGGAAGCGGAGCGGGATCCATTGTTCGTTCTGAAGGCTACGCAATAGCCGATGGAAACCGCTATAACCGATGGATATAGCCGGGAACACTTTTGACTCCGAAGCAATGGTGAGCAGTGCATTATGTGCACGGTAGTGTGTCTGTGCTTGAAAGGTAACGGTGTATTTCTTCGAGGCGTTTTGCTGTTTTTGCTTCGAATGGCTTCCCAGCTGGTAAACGGACAATAGAAAAGTAAATGCCTGAGTTCTTTTGTTGCATGTTTTCGTGGTCTACCGTACTGTTTAGGGAGTGTATTTAGGACTTGAAAGAAACTTTCTTTAGATATCCTTTAAGGCGACTTGGTTTGAATCAGCGTACGTAATAGCAGCGCAGGAAATAGACATCTAGAACACTTGAGACAAGGAGGGATGCTACACTGCTTATTGCATGGAATAACCATTGCGTTGCATACGCACAAAAAGAAATTCAAACGCACAATAGAGATTACATTTGTTAGATCAGTGGTTCTCTACGATACGCACAGTTAAAACATTTTATCACTTGGATGAGGAAATTCTGAATTTCCAATTGCGCTGTGATGTTTCGGTGACGCAGCAGTGCTCCTAAGCTGACTTAAACTTTCCAGCAGTACACAAGTTCTTTGGTTTCTACTTTCGCCAAAAGTATCCGCATTATAGAAACCTAGCTTAGCAGTGCGGAAGCTGCAATCAAGATGTAACTGCGAGCCGTTATTATTCCTTAGATCGGCACGACATCCCGTATCCGGTAATTCAAGTCCCAGCTTGTTTGGCTAACACAAGATTAGATGCACGAGAGAGTCTACTAGGTCCTTTCTGAAATGCGAAACGGGAGTGGTCCACGAGATGCCATTCTCGTGCGGCGAATCCTATATGGTTAAACAGGGCGTTGAATCGGCAACCGGATAAGGAGACATGTAAAAGAACAGCGGAATAATATCGCTCAGCAGTTCTGTACCTACTGGAAGGCCTGCAGCGGTGAAGCACGCATCTTAAATGCTTCTTCGGGGTGTGAGGGGGAACTTGAAATTGCAGCACTGTGCGTCTGACATCAGTAGGAAAATGTAAACTAAACGTAGGCATATATATTCAGGCCAGAACAAGTCCATTTTTCACTGTGACACGGGAGGTGCAATGACGCACGCATCAAGCTCAGGATGCACTGTTTGCAATGTTGCGGTACTTTTAATGAGCTCGCCATGTCTGTTCAAATGCTGCACTGGAGTGAACTGAAAGTCATGCGTTGTGCCCGTGACAATGTATTCGTCACGGAGATGATCAGAAAATAGGTGTGCGCAAAGTCTTGGGTAACATCTGTTAGTGTTCCGGCGTGTCAATAAAGTTTCAGTTCAGTTCTTCTTTGTTAATGCATATTCATTGGCTTTTATTTATTAAACGGGAAAACAGGTGTGATAAGTATGTCTGCTTTTCATGTGTTGTTCTGTATTACAACGGGGATATTTCCAGATTCTTTTATTCTGCAGGAGAGCTCCCTGGAAACCAAGCTACGGACTTCATCTGGCGCTAACTCTCAGTGGAATTCGTCATTGGCGCTGATATGAAACCGCATGCAAATAAATTGCCCTAGGAAGAAGTTTACTTTATATCATAACGGTGCTGAGCTGCTCGCTACCAATCGCTTCTAGACTAACCATGGTTAGTGCCAAAAACGTGTGTATTTTTTTGGTTCTGGCAATAAAGCATACAATGGTGCGAACCGTTTCTGGATTTCAGTCCCGCTCTCTTTTATTTTGTTAAAAAGCCTCCACATAACGGTTCAGGCGAACCGTAGTAACCTGATTCAAAACGTGCGCCTGGTTCTAAAGTGCGCCCGATTTCAACGTTCACGCAAGTGAAAAAAGCATAGTTTCTGAAGGAGTTTGCGCGACATCCATGGCTGCTTCCACGCTACTCATCGTCGGTGGGCCTCTTCACGGTCCTTCGCTGTCTTCGCGGCACAAGCACCTCAAATTAAGAGGCGCGCAACAATGCAATTGCAAGTGTAGCAAATCGACGTCAATAGCGATGACACAGCGCAACGTCCTCGCCTTGTGCACTCGCGTGCGGACCAGCTGCTTAGACTGGCAACATCAGTAACACTTTTAATCTACAATATTCTTTTTGCTCCTCACATGAATTATTGGCATTTCGTCTTTGGCACAACGAAATATTTAAACCTGAATGAATTGTTCCTAATGCAGAAAAAGATAGTGCGTGCAATAGAAAATCTCCCTTTCACTGAATAGAGCTGTCACTTAGTTCCAAATACAACATACCAAAAGTGCAGCATGCCTACACTCGCACTCTTCTACGTAAATACAGCCAGCAAATCAAGAAAAATAGAGCTGTCACTTAGTTCCAAATACAACATACCAAAAGTGCAGCATGGCTACACTCGCACAATTCTACGTAAATACAGCCTGCAAATCAAGAAAAACTATTCTACTGTAAATAATCTATCCAGTCTAGTACGAAGCATGCCGTTTACGAGACATGAAGATCATATTTTTGGAATGTACCTCACTGCCAAACCAACTAAGGTTTACAGATGTTAAAAAGTACATTGCCGTAAATAGTTAACACCCTTCATAACGACTGCATAGACGCACATAATCTTGCACCCTCTCAATAAGCTGTTTTCCGCCAGTTACTTACAATAGTGCTAAATAAGAGGGAAAGTACCGGCAATAACCTTGGATATGGTGCAATGTGCAATGCGTGATAAGTGCTTTGTTATCTTCCGTGCACACTCATAATTGTCAACTTATGTATTCTAATTGTAATTTATATATTTGCGTTTTCATGCGTATGCTTTATATTATTTTCATTGGTGTTTCACGAAGTAGGCACAGGTAGTCTCTGTGTTTCGATTGTATTCACTGTTTTATTTGTAATCGTGTGATTGTGCTTCGCTTGTCTAAACTGTCACTATGTTTAGGGGGTTCACGAGTGATAAGGCATTTGCTTGCGGCTTTTACCTCAACCTTCTCATTTCTCGAAAATGGAAACAAGAAAGAAAGACGGAAAGGTAGAAAGGAAGAAGGAAAGAAAGGAAGAAGGAAAGAAAGGAAGAAGGAAAGAAAGGAAGAGGCAAAGAAAGAAAGCAAGAGATAAATATAGAACGAAGAAAAGAAAGAAAGAAAGAAAGAAAGAAGGAAAGAAGGAAAGAAAGAGAGAAGGAAAGAAAAAAGCGGCAAACTGAACTACAAGCGGTTGTGCTGTTTGATATCCTGGCGCGACGCATGCTCCGGTGGTTAGAAGTCACGAACTCTAGATTCTTTCGCGCTAGTTACGACTCGTCTGCAAAAACGACCGCCGCCGCAAGCAAACCGGGGGATAACCCAGCGTTAAAATTTTCATTAGAGGAACCGATTTGTATAAGAATTGACGACCTTTATTTTCTTACAGATTGTGTAAAATAAGGTAAAGTGTAAGTGTAAAAAATAAGGTAGGGATAGTGAAAATAAGGTATATTGATGATCCAGAACAGTACGAAGGCTTCTGCCGTATCTTTCCAATTAACCGTGTCCTGTGCCAGCTAGGGCCACCGTGTTCCCACAAACATCCTAATCTCATCAGTCCACCTTACTTTCTGCCGCCGCCTGCTATGCTTGCCTTCTTTTGGAATCAATTCCATCACCAATGGCCCAACATTTATCTTAAATTCACATTACATGCCCTGCCAATTCACATTTCTTGATTTCAGCTAGGATATTATTAACTCGCATTTATTCCCTGACCCATTCGGCTCTTTAACCATTGCATCTATCATTTTCCTTTTCATAGTTTCGCAGTTTTTAGTCAAGTTCTACCTATGTGAACCATCACAACTGACAGCTGACTGTTTTTGCAGAAAGATGAAATCGGTATAGGCATGACTGTCTCTCACCTTCAGCACGTAACCCGCTACTTGCTCTTTTCGCAAGGGTTGGATAGCTCACCTTTCTAATACGAACGAAGCGAAAGTTTCTCATTATGCTGATGATTTCTGTGTTTTATCGCGTTTACAACACATAGCCATATGTGATTACAGCGAACATTTCTTGCGTTTGCCGCTGTGATCACGGAACACGTTCTAGGAAAGAAGTTAAGTTTTTGTGGATATGGAAATATTTCAACCCGAATCGCATGTTTGCTGGCAGTGCGCTCTGCGGTCCCGCAAGAGACTCTTGCAGTTCACTTCTGCACAAACGTACTGATTATGCAGAGAGGAACCATCAAATCCGGTCTCGGAGCCTCCCCAAGCAGGTCGTATGCCCACCTCCTTGATGGTAGCGTCTGCTGTCAAGGGGAAGGTTAGAGAATGTCCGCTATATAAAATAAGAGTGGGTGTAGCCCTTGAAACGCCTAGGCCACATATTGCAGGAATGCACACGCTGACCCGCAATTTGATGGCATGAACTGACATCGTTCCATCTAAACAACCGGGTGATGGAGACGTTCGCGCCACCAGTGAGCACACCCTGACTGGTCCTGAAGTGGCAGGCGGGCGCCCATCTCATTGGAATGTGGCACCCTAAGGGAATTTTTGTGTGGACGGACAGGTACAGTGCGCTGACTGTGAGCACGCTATGGGAGCTCCGCCCGACTGCTGCTGCCTTAACGTTTCTACTTTGTAATGCTGTGTGTATCGGTGTTGACAACGCCGTTATTGTAGGTGATAATTTGGAGAAAGGCTGGCTGTATGAATTAAACCAACAAAACCTGATGGAGCTTGCACAGCTGAAATCGACGACATTACGAACTATAGATTGTAAGGCACAGGAACCGGGAATTTTCTAACCCTGTTTAAGCAGGACCTTTTGCACTTATGCAGGTCCTAGAGGGGGTCCTAGACGGATACGCCAACGAGAAAATTTTGGAACATGAAGAGGTTAATATGAGGCCGTTAAAATCATTCCTCCATTAAAAGGTTGCTAGTTAGTACAATTCAATCAATGCTCACGCCGATAAAAAGGGGCAGCATGTATGAATGCACTCAGCCTGATCACGAGAAGGGACGACTGCTGCCATTCCGTACGTCCACATGGTCTCTCGCTTCAAGAAGATTTTTGAGCCGGCAGGCGTAAGAGTCGCATTCTCCACACTTAACAAACTCAGAACGAATGGCAGAAGTGCTAATCAAGTTCCCAAGAAGCGCCGTACGCTATGCAACTTGACTGTATGCTCGCGAAATGCACTTCACAGCGTAGTATATAGCATCTGGTTGTCATACAGATTACGCTGTATTGGAAAAACGAGATGATGTATGAACGAGCGATGAGGGGAGCACATGAGGTATATGGAACGTGGCACAAGCAGTCACTCACCCACACACTGCAACAAACTCGATCACGCCTGCACGCTGTTAGTCAATCAGTGCACGATCTTAAAAAATATAGAAAGAACCAAAAGCACGAGAGCTTGCTGAAGCATTATGAACTCTGCCGCAACGCGATGGGTGGGTATGCGTTTCATCCTTGTGTGCGCCCCCAAAAGATTTCATTTACTTTATAGGGAGAGAAACGCTTTCTCATTGGTATTGTCCCCTTTATTTCTTTTTGGCAAATTGGTTTTTGAGAACAAATGGCGCAGCAACTGAGTCACATATCTGTGTGGACACCCGAACCGCTCCCAAACGGAAGAAATGAAGGTAGGAGTGAAAGAATGAAGAGAAAAAGAGGTGCCGTATTGAAGGGCACCGGAAGAACTTCGACCACTTGGAGATCTTTAACGTGCAGTGTTATCGCACAGCATACATGCGCCTTTGCGTTTCCCGACGGACCCAGACGCTCTTGCCGAGGCTCCCCAGACATTTGCCGAAATTACCAACCTCTACAGAGAGATGAGACGCCAGTTCCCGCCTCCACACCCCGACTTGAATCGAGCGCAAGCCAGCTTGCTCCGCAGGTTGCCGACGCACTCCATCCTTAGACATTCTAGACTTTCACTCATCACAGACGGGGAATATGACCCCGTCTGCCAAAATTGTTACCAGGGAGAAATCGCCACCCAGGCACACATCCTCTAGGGTTGCGCGGGAAATCCG
Organism: Amblyomma mixtum; assembly: GCF_055824585.1. NCBI lineage: Eukaryota > Metazoa > Arthropoda > Arachnida > Ixodida > Ixodidae > Amblyomma > Amblyomma mixtum. Next base: position 150,122,461 of record NC_143012.1, read on the forward strand.
CCCCCTCGAACCTTACTGCCAACTCCCTCCGAAGAAGGATGGAACCAACTCCTCAAAAGGCCAAACAAGAGCATCCAACTGGCACTCATTTCGTGGGCCCAGGAAGTCGCCCCCACCTGGGGGCTACACCAAGCCCACCTGCCCTAAATACCTCCAATCTATGGCAATAAAGTTGTTTCTCTCTCTCTCTCTCTTGCGTTTCGCCTCCACTGAAACGCGGCCGCCGCGGCCGCTAAACACACAGTTGCTCTGGTTTGCTTTTTTTTATGATCTGTATGTGTTTTTTCTTGTGTCACGCAGTGTCCATTAAAAGGTACTCGCTCACGTAGTCAGTCGGAAATTCATTCCGTTTGGTGTGCGCACGTGCATTGTCAACATTTCACCGTGCTGTTTTTTCCCGTCAGTTGGAGTTCATAAACTTTAATGCCTTGTACTGGGGCGCTGTCGTTTTTACGATCTTCGCATTGCTTTAATTTTTGCTGCACTCTTTTTTTGATAATGTCAAGTATCTAGGGGAGCTCTTGGACAGTGATATGACGAGGAATACCATTTAAATTTTCTATGCTGCATTATCCGTGACTCCTAATATTTATTAAATAATTTCCGATCAGTATTGAACTTCTCATTGCGCAAGTTGACCGCAAGCAGTCTCGTTTAAGCGTTTTAGATGAGAAAGTATGGTACTTAATTACTGCCAATTCACATTGCGGTCGCAGGTAACCCAGTCACGAAACAGACGTCCTATCTATAGTATAAAATTTAGGCATTCGGCCAGGTGCGGGTTCACTCTATTTTCTTCAATTTGCCTTTTAGACGCTATGTATCTTCAAAATGTTGTAAGTGCCAATTTTTCGGAAAATGATTATTTCATTAGTCTTGTCTCTGTAGAATCTTTTCGTCCCGATCTCGATGCATTGTCGCTGAAAGCCACCCCCAATAAGGCGGTTTTCTTCGCAATCACTATTTACCCAGGATTTTATTTCAGTGTCGGTTTCTACACTGTCAATGCCATCACTGAACGCGCATCTAAGAGATAAATTCGTTCGTTGTTTGAATCGATAAGCAAATGAAAATATGCACTTTGTATGACAATTCAGTTTTCAGTCACGTCTGTTGTGTGCACCCAGTTTTCTCGATGTTGTCAGAACAAGTTGCTCTCCTTGACAGCCGAGTGCGTCCGGGCTTTTTTATTGCATTGAACTAACCTGTTGTACTGCTTGTAATTTTACTTTGATCATTAAGGAAGCTATTATAATCACTCTAACCGCAGTCTCTGACTGCTGGTGCACACAGAAGTTCTAGCTGTACATAATGATTTATTTATAAATTTACACATTTAGAAACACGTCTACACAGCCGCTATATTTTCTTGTTCGATATTCATTCGCGCTATTTTGTTTCCTTCATGTGTTTTGTTTCGACAGCTTCCACAAAAGTATATCCCGAACAATAAAAATAAAGTTCAGACTTTGCATGTAAGGTGTTTTTTTCTCTTCCTTATTGGTATCGTAACCCGGGTAGCGCAGCATGGAAGACAAACGTCAAAAACAAGCTAGGCTTATTCGCACGACCTCAGACAGAATGCTCGGTATCTAATGTATTTGATGAGTAGCACGGCACATTATTTAAATGCGAAGTTCATGTGACGAACACAGTTGTCACGGTTTATTTTTTCTCGTCACCCGCTGAAAACAGCCCTAGAACAAATCCATACTCAGAGGACACTTCGGCAAATTGGAACCACTTCGAGTCATATAGTAGACATAATTGATTGAAGTAGTTTCAAGACTACCGTACCTAATCGTATTGTGTAAACTACTGCCAGTTTTCTGTCTTTGCAACGTTTCTTGTTCTGTTTTAGGCCAGACATGTGCCTCTTTGCCGTTTCCCTTAGTGCGCTGCTTCTTGTGATCAGCCGCTGCACATCTGTCCACATTTCAGCAAGATGCGTCGTCGGGCGAGTTTGATTCATGAAAGTTGACAGATGGGTTGAGCATATGGCACAATCACAAGAAAGAAGACGGGAAATGTGCGTGAGAACAAATTAGGTAAAAAACAATAACAACAAACAACTGGGGTTTGTTCGAAGAAACCGACATTTTAGATATGCTTACCAGCGCAGGCACAAAAGGGTATCAAAAGCAGACAGGTGTAGTAAAAAGAGAGAGAAAGAATGCATCGCTGACATGTCGGCCCGACAATATAAAAGGGAGGAACGTTTTCTCTAAAGCATGATGTCGTAAATCCTTTCTTTAGTACACCTATCTGTTCTTGAAACCCGTTTGTGCCTGTGCTGGCAAGCTTATGTATGAATCTCCGTTTCCTTGACGAACCGCAGTTGTTAGCATGCGCCTGTCCCTTCTTCTTTCTTGTCAATGTCCCATAAGCGCAATCCATCTTGTCTACTGTCCACATTTTTGCGCTGCTGCTGCTGCTGCTGGCACAAAAATAATGCAATGTGCTCCACTCCGCTCTGTAATCCTCCGGTCCAGTGAAATGAATTTTATATAATAATAAATCCTTTGCAAAAACTAAGAGGTGTGCACATGAACAAACCTGCGAACAGTGAGCGGGGGTTCATGCATGAACCATAATTAGCAAACATTCTGTTTCGCGACATCAAAACATAATCGTCACATAAATGACAGCAGCTCATAGAAAGAGAATACGTCGTTTGGGAAAAACGAGGCCGCTGTCTTAATATGACTCGAGGAATGCCCCAGCCCTGGTAGTTTCCGGCCAGTATTTCAGAGCCATTCTTTGAAAACGCGTCATTTAGTCGTTGTCGATAGACAAAGGGGCTTTTTGGCCATCTGTTTACCAAGTGCCAGACAATGGAGATGTGCAAACGCGGCTACGAGCATGTCGGCTGCGAGCAGGAAGTGTCGAATGGTGTCATTCTCCAAGAACAGGTTTTTTTTCCAGCTCTTATTGTCCGACTTCGATCTAACTCACGTATGACAGGGTTTTCACCACGACCAGATAGCGCATGTGTCCTTGGCTTGACGGTGTGAACTTTCAAAACTCTGACTAGTATGTAATGCCGTAGAACAGCACCATTGAGCCCAAGGCGTTAACGACGCAAATTTGCTCAAGAAAAATAATGGCATGATCGTATAGATGATGTAATATATTGAACCAAGAGAAATATATTTATTTATTTATTTACAATACCCCAAAGGGCCCTCGTGCGAGGGTATTACATAGGGGCGGGCGGGATATAAGCTTGAAAATACGGCACAGACGCTTGAAACAAAATACATGTAATAACGAAGTATGAAATAAAGCTAGCTAGTAATTTAC